>NC_057721.1:54992346-54997232 GCF_004010195.1 Chiloscyllium plagiosum | reverse complement strand
AACAGTATTTGTTTGGCTAGCACAGTACAACTGCCGGTCAATGGTAATGTGCAAAATGTTGAAAGTGAAGGCAATAGTCGTGCCTTTGAATTTCAAGGTCAGATCATATAATTGTTTCTTGTTGGAGATGCTCATTGCCTGGTATATGATTGTTATGAATGTTACTTGCCACGATCAACCTAAGCTTGTGATGATTCGGTTTATAGTGAGACCTCAATGTCCATCACCAAGAGTGACTTGGCAGAAGCACTGATGACCTCACTGGTCAACTCCTGAAGGACGTAACTGCCAGTCTGCTTTTGGGCAAATGGTGAGGGAATCTACACAATGGAAATATATACTTGACCTCACTGTCACCAATCTGCCCGCTGCTGATGCCCCTGTCCATGTGAGTACTTGGAGGAGAGACCAGGACACAGTCCTTGTGGAGATGAAATCCCATCTTCACATTTAGGATACTCTCCATGGTGTTGTGTGGCACTACCACATGCTAAATAGATAGATGTTGATCCAATCTAGCAACTCAAGAATGACTACTCACGAGCAGCTGTGAGTGCGAGGTAGCAGCAAAATTGGACTCAATCACAGTCTGCACCCATATGTCTGTCATATTCCTCTACTCCGTCATTACCATCAGGCTGGAGGATCAATCCTGGGTTCAATGAAGACCAAAAAGGGCATGCCAGGAGCAGCAAAAGCATCTTGAAAAATGAGGTGCAATGAAGCAAAAACACAGGAGTATTTGCATGTCAGCCAGCATAAACGGAAAGTGATAGACAAAGATAAGTGCTTCCACAATCAACAGACCTGATCTTAGCTCAGCAATCTGCTGAAAGCCTGTTCTGAATGGTGGTGGACAAATAAACAACTCACTCGATGAGCAAGCTCCAAAATAATCACCATCCTCAATGATGAAGGAATCCAGTGTCGCAGATAAAGTTGAAAAATTGACAAAGATCTTAACCCAGAAATGCTGAGTGGATCCACCTTGGCCTCCTCTGGGAGTGCCCAGCATCACAGATACCAGTTTTCAGCCAATTTGATTCACTCCATGTGATATCAAGAACCAGTTGAAGACACTGGATACTACAAAGATGATGGGACTAGGCAACATTCTGGCATTGTACTAAAGCCTTGTGCTCCAGTGCGTGTCACAGCCTGAGTAAAGCTGTTCCAGTACAGTGGTAACGCTGGCTTCGAGTATATTCCTGTACATACAAAACAGGACAAATCCAAGCTGGAAAATTACTGCTGCATCAGTCTGCCCTTGATTATCAGTAATGTGAAGAAAGGTGTTGTCAACTGTCCTAACAAGCAGCACTTGCTTCGTACTAACCTACTGACTGACACTCAGGAGGGAAACCTCAGCAGGTTGGAGTCATACCAAGGATAAAAGATAACGTTGAAGGTTAATCATCTCAGCTCCAGGACATCTCTTCAGGAGTTCCTCTGGGCAGTTTCCTCAGCACAGCCATCTTCAGCTCTTTCAACAATGTCCTTCCCTCCATCATGAGGTCAAAAGTGGAGAATGTTCACTGATAATTGCACAATGTTCATTCACAACTCCTCAGATACTGAAGCTATCCATACCCATGCACAGTAAGACAATATCCAGACTAGGTCTGACAAATAGCAAACAGCATTCACACTATGTAAGTACCAGGCAATGGCCATCCCCAATGAGAGAGAATCTGATAATTCAATCGCATTGCCATTGCTGAATGCTCTAGTATCAGTAACTTGGGGTTACTACTTACCAGGAACTGACCTGACCAGTACTTTGGCTATAGGAGCAGGCCAGAAGCTAGGAATTCTGCAGCAAGGAACTTACCTCCTGATTTCCTAAAATCAGTCTCCTATCTACAAGGCATGAGTCAGGAGTGTGATTGAATAGTCTTCACATGCCCTGATGAGTGTAGCTCCACCAACACTCAAAAAGCTTGACACCATCCAAGACAAAGCAACTGGTTGATTGGTACCACATCCAGAAATATACATTTCTTCCAGTACCATGCTCAGTTTTTTTTTGTTTCTTTTGTCTTTCTTTCCCTAACCTATATGTTTCCTCCTGTGTCTCTACTAGCTTCATCATGAAGGATGGCTTTTCGAATGATGTTTTATCCCTGCTGTTGATCCCCTGACTGTTGCTCACTAACAGTTTTTTCATTTTATCTCCTTGCTGACACCCTGAGCTTTCTTAACACGGTAATGCTCTTAAATTGCTAAATCTCTTTCTTCAAAACATTTTTTTTCCATTTGAATCCATGCAGCTGCTCACCATGTTGTATTGTGATCTGGGTTGTTCATTGTCACCAATCCTCCTTTATCAAAGCTGAGTCTCAGGCCTGGCTAGTTATTATTGATGGAGGATAAACCACTGGTGAGACTTAACAGAAGAGGCACTTGAATTCTATAACAAGATAGTTTATTGCATGATAGCAAAAAGATAATTTCCATTACGTTCATACACATACTTACTGAGGACTACCCAGAACTGCTCAAACCACATTCATTTCCCGAGGGAACACATGCAGATTTCAATGGCCACAATCCAAAGACTGTGACATAATCAGATTGGATGGAGGCCAATGCAATATCAACATTCCCTAAAACTGACACTCCCTTACCACTGATGCTGTTGGACCCAACACTCACCCTCTTCATTGCCACCCCCGGGGCTTGGTATCCCCACTCTTTTCTTGGGATCTGACACAATCCACCACAATATCCAGTCCCTGACATACATCTTCCTCAACCCAGGACCTGGGAAAACCCTGCAAACAGATCCAAATGCACCCTTTTATTACTGGATCCCCCTTCTCCCTGGAAGCTAATAACCAATCATACCCCACACCCACAGGACTGATAATCACTCGTCCAGACCCAATATCCATCAGCCACCCGACATTACACATTCCATGAATTACCAGAGACCCTATCTCCTTTCTAATCTGGTATCCCACCCATCTGGCACCCTACTTACCCCGCACCATTGAACTCTACTCACCTATCACCTTGACACCCTATTCTCCTTGCACCTGCCCCTCACACGTGCCTGACATCGTTACAAGAGTTGCAGAGATCATGCAGACCTATTCCTTAAAGGAAAAGAACATTAGGAGATGAGCGGCAAACTGGGTGTGATTGCTATCCCTCAGCAAATGGCAATCCTTCCTGATGCCCTTCCTGATGAAGGGCTTATGTATGAAACATCAATACTCCTGCACCTCGGATGCTGCCTGACCAGCTGTGCTTTTCGACTCTGATCTCCAGCATCTACAATCCACACTTTCTCCTAGTTGATTTTAACGTCACTGCGAAGCCTCTTCCAAGGATGCCTAACTTTGAAGAAGTTCTCCGCCTCTCTCCCAAGGATCTTAGTGAGTCCCTCTCTCACTGAATCGCCCCAGGTCATCTCCTCTGCCATTCCTGATGAAAGGCTTATGTCCGAAACGTTGATTCTCCTGCTCCTCAGATGTTGCCTGACCTGTTGCGCTTTTCCAGTACCACACTCTCGATTCCTCAGCAAATCCAGATCATTGTGTGCAGCAACACCATATGGACAGCATGGGATCAAAGGGATGACTCAATAGCACAACCCTCTCAAGGGGATTTAGAGATGGTCAAAAAATATTAGACTTGCCAGCAATGCTCAAATCCCATGAACATATCAAGTAAAGATGTGGATCAGTCCTATGAACTCTGCCAAACTACACTTAGGTAAACTTGCACATTGAATCAGTATTTAGGAAGGCAAATGCAATGATGGCATTTATTTTGAGAGGGCTTGAATATAAAAACCGGGATGTACTTCTGTGATAATGCTGCTCCTTTAACAAGGTTATCTTGTCCTTGGTTTCATTGCAAGAGCATGCAAAGACGCAGGTTCCAAAAGGTCTTGGGTTGATCTAATTGAAGAAGCTTTAAAGTTAAAAAAAACTTTTGCAATGAAAAGGAAGTGGCCAGTTCTCCCAGCTCAGCTCTACTCTGGTTTGGTTTGGTCAGGTTTACGTAGTCTGGCTGTTCAGGGCTGCTAGTCAGTGGTGAAGTTGCTGGACCCAAAAAAGTAGGTCCATGCTGATCTCCCTCTCTCTGACATCTCTCATGCAAGAACCTATGTTAGATTTTTCCTCTTTTTGCAAAGAGGTATTTATAGGGATTGTAACAAGTATTTGGAACAGCATCATTAAGTTGGGATAATCTGTTGAATTTTAAATAGTTTAAGTTATTCTCTATTCTGTTCTCTTTTGTTTGTGTTTCATTCGATAATCTTGCAAATAAATTCTGTTTTGTTTAAAACTAAGTGGTTGGGCCAGCTGCATCACTCCTGGAATATCCATGTTACACTTACTTAAAATAACGAGCAAAGTTAGGGTCCAGGCTAATTCCTTGAAATGTTTTGAGTGGGTCTGGCCTGGTCCATACAGATTGGGGAGTCTGTGCGGGATTTGTTCTTTGTTCCAAATTGGGATTAAGGTTGTTGGACTCAAAAGCTGCAAGTGATAGGTGTTAGTGTCTGTTGTTCTGGGTGTTGATTTTGGTTGGTTTAATCGGTGCTTGGGATAGCAATTGCTCTTTCAGTCACCAGGAGTTTTCTGGGGATGAAAGAAGTGACTTTGGAGGTTTTGCAAAAGGAGATGAAGGACAAGCTGCTGGAATTAGCAGACAAGCTGGAGTTGGAGCTGTCTCCTTCCGTGAGGAAAGGACAGATAATTACAGCAATAGCTCAGCATTTAAATTTGCTGGAAACACCAAAAGAATCTTTAGAAATGGATAAAGTTCAACTGAAAATGAAGCAGCTTGGGTTAGAGGCAAATGACAAAGACCGGGAAAGAGAAATGAAAGGGTTTGAATTATGATTAAAAGCAGAGGAAAGAGAGAGAGAA
>NC_057721.1:54990934-54992316 GCF_004010195.1 Chiloscyllium plagiosum | reverse complement strand
ATGTGGAAGCCTTATGCATCTCATTTGAAAACGTGGCTAAACAAATGCAGTGGCCAGTGACCATGTGGGTTTTGTTGATCCAAACATAACTTGTAGGTGGAGCTAGTGAGATATTCATATCACTATCAAAGGAGGTATCTGGGGCATATGAGGAGGTGAAGAAAGCCATCTTAAGTGCATATGAGCTTGTGCCAGAAGCCTACAGACATTTCAGAAATCTAAGGAGGGATCTTGGTTAAACCTACATTGACTTTGAAAGGATCAAACAAAGTAATTTTGATAGGTGGATAAGGGCAATAAAAATAGAGCAAATCTATGACACTCTTTGAGAGACAATTATTTTGGAGGAGTTCAAAATTTAGTTTCTGAAGTCATGAGAACTCATGTGGAAGAGCAGAGAGTTAAAACGGCAAGATTAGCAGCTGAAATGGCTGATGATTATGAGTTGGTCCATAAGTCAAAGTTGCCTTCCGAAATCAATTTCAAGTGGTGAGTGAAATTGGGGAAAAGAGAAATCCTCACATGAAAAGGGAAAGGAAGATCTTGGTGAAGATCTTGTCAATTATCTCAAGATAGTTGGAATATAAAAGCACCGTTGTGCTACTGAGACTTTATAAAGCTCTGGTTAGGCCCCATTTGGAGTACTGTGTCCAGTTTTGGTCCCCACACCTCAGGAAGGACATACTGGCACTGGAGCGTGTCCAGCGGAGATTCACACGGATGAACCCTGGAATGGTAGGTCTAACATATGAGGAACGGCTGAGGATCCTGGGATTGTATTCATTGGAGTTTAGAAGATTAAGGGGAGATCTAATAGAAACTTACAAGATAATATATGGCTTGGAAAGGGTGGACGCTAGGAAATTGTTCCCGTGGACACAGCCTTAGAATTAGAGGGGGTAAATTCAGAACAGAAATGCGGAGACAGTTCTTCAGCCAGAGAGTGGTGGGCCTGTGGAATTCATTGCAATGGAGGCTGGGACGTTAAATGTCTTCAAGGCAGAAATTGATAAATTCTTGATGTCACAAGGAATTAAGGGCTACGGGGAGAATGCGGGTAAGTGGAGTTGAAATGCGGAGTGGACTCGATGGGCGCATGGCCTTACTTCCGCTCCTATGTCTTATGTCTTATGGTCTTAAGATCATAGAGATAACTTACAACAGGGTAAAAAGGATACCCTTGAAGGGGAAAAAATAGTTTAAAAGCTCCAGTGTTTTCACTGCAATAAAGCAGGCCACTTGAAATCTCAGTGTTCGTGGGTTAGGAAAAGCCAGGAAAAGAGGATAAGCCAGCGAATTTTATTGAAGTGGTAACAGAATGCACAGTGGAGATAAGAAAGCTGCACCAGAATGTACAATCTGGTGGGAGGTTGGTTAAGGAG
>NC_057721.1:54986874-54990434 GCF_004010195.1 Chiloscyllium plagiosum | reverse complement strand
TCTGCTCTTCTCCCTTTTAAACTGCTGTTGTTTTGACTTTTTTTTTCCAAAGTTCCAAAACAATGCAACAGCATATAAAACAGTAATTGCTGCTCCTGGAATTCGAGGAAATCACCTCCAAAACCTAAAATACCTCAAAAAAAAGGAGCAGCTCTTCCAGCCAGACATTTTTCCCGTCCTCCATCTTGGATTACCTATAGGAATACAATTTGTCCTTGCTAAAGATATAGCTGGTTCACAGGTAGGAGTGCTGCCTACTGTGGTTGAAAAGCCAGTGGAAACTCGGGCAACTGAACTATTAAAAGATGCATATCCTGGGATTCTTCCAGACTGTGTGGTAACGAGGTCACAAAGTCACCAGTTGAAATAGGAGAGATTAAAGAGTACAGATAAGAAAGTTGAAGTGGAATTAGCAGAGACCCTGTTTGATCAAATGATTGACACAAACCAGGAGCAGATAGATGACAAAGCAGACATCTTTAGCTCAGGTAAATTAATTGAGTTACAGGAGAAAGATGTAAAGTTACAACGATTCTATCAAAAGGCATGCATGGAAAAAGAATCCAAATGTGTACCTGAATGTTACTATCTTAAAGATGATGTCTTAATGAGGAAGTAGAGACCATTACATATTCAGGCAGAATAGACATGGGCAGATGTTCATAAGTCGTATTACCAGTGGAATATAGAATAGTGATGTTGCAAGTGGTGCATGAGTTACCAGTAGGGGGTCATTTAGGGGTAAGAAAGACTAAAACAAAAATATGAAAACATTTTTATTGGCCTGGACTGTTCAAGGATATAGTTGAATTTTGCTATACATGTCATATATGTCAGGTAATTGGAACCCCACAGGCAGTGATAAAACTGCATCTTTAATGTTTATTCCAGCACATGCGTAACCTTTCACAAGTGTCTTAATTAATTGCTTGGACTCTTACCAAAAACAAAAACCGGGAATCAGTATGTGTTAACCTTAATGGATTGTCCACTAGATTTCCAGAGAATGTCCCATTATCCAATATCAGAGCTAAATGTATTGTAGAGGAATTTTTCAAATTTTTCACTCGATACTGACTGCACACATAGATACAATCAGATCAAGGGTCAAACATTACATCAAAATTATTAAAGGAAGTTATGTACAGCTTAGGAATAACACAATTCAAATCAATTGCATACCATCCAGAATCACAGGGAGCGCTAGAAAGGTGGCATCAGACATTAAAGACCATGTTGAGGGCTTATCATCAAGACTATTCAGGTCACTGAGATAAGGGAATTCCATTTGTACTATTTGCCATCAGCAATGCACCAAATGAAGTGACCAAATTCAGTCCATTTGAATTAGTTTTTTGGGCATGAAGTGAAAGGACCATTAAAGTTGATCAAAGAGAAATTGGTAAGTTAGAATTTAGAGACCACATATTTGGACTATGGGAATTGGTTTAGCTCAGTTGGCTGGATTGTTGGTTTACAGAGCAGTGTGAGGCCAACAGCGTGGGTTCAATTCCCATCACTGGTTTGAGGTTACCACAAAGGACTCTCCTTCTCAACCTCTTCTCTCGTCTGGGGACGGGTGGCCCTCAGGTTAAATCGCCACCAGTCGCTTCTCTCTAATAATAGAGTAGCCCAGATGGTTTTGTAAGACTACAGGGACACAACTTGTATAACATTTTCAGGAACAATTAAATAGATCAGGGAGATAGCTAGATAGTATTTAAAGGTATCACAGGACACAATGAAACAGAAAGCATACAAGAAATCAAAAACTCACAATTTTGCTCTCGGAGATAACATGTTAGTGTTACTTCCAAAGATAGGTAAACTTTTAAAAGCAAGGTTTGTGTGGACCTTATCAAGTTGAAAGGAAATTGAGTGAGGTGAACGATTTGATCAGGAGTCCAGACAGAAAGAAGTCTCACAGAGTGTGTCATGTGAATATGCTCAAAAGGTGTTTTGCTAGGGAAGGAAAGCCAGAGGAGACTGTGTTATTGGTTACAGCACAGAGGGAAGAACCAAGTTTAGAGGATTCTGAATTGGACATTCCTCAAATTAAATTGGACAATGAGAAAGTTGTCAAAAATTGTGATAATTTATTGAGTTACCTTCCAGAAGAAAATCGAAATGACCTGAAAGAGTTATTACTATCACATGGGGAGATATGTGGAAATAAGCTGGGAAGTACTAACCTAATTATGCATGATCTAGATATAGGAGATGCTGTTCCGATTAAGCAATATCCGTATAGGCATGGCCCTCTGAATTTGGCACAGGTTCAGAAGGAGATTGAATGCGTGCTCCAAGATGACATAATCAAAGGGAGTTACAGTGACTGGAGCTCATCCATAGTAGTGGCGGCAAAACCAGGTGGTATCCAACGGTTATGTGTGGTCTATCACAAAGTCAATGCAGTTACAAAGATTAATGCACATCCAATTCTGAGTTTGGAAGAGTGTATTGAAAAGGTGGGACAAGCAATATATTTCTATGTTGGACTTGTTCAGAAGGTACTGGCAGGTACCTTTGTCCGAAAGAGCGAAGAAAATTTGAGCTTTTGTGTCGCCGAAAGGACTGTATCAGTTTAAAGTCATGTTGTTTGGTATGAAAAATACACCCGCCACATTTCAGAGGCTAACCAACAAGGTCATTTCCAGATTACCCAACTGTGTACTTTATATTGATGACCTGGTGGTTTTTAGTCACAGGTGGAAGGAACATTTACAACATTTATCAGAATTGTTTGATCAACTTCAGGAGGCAGACTTGGTGATAAACCAAGTTAAAAGTGAATTTGCTAAAGCGCAAGTCACCTTCCTGGACCTTGTTATTGGACATGGACAAATGACCTCACAGAATGTTTTTAATATGAGTTAGAGTCCATTGATCCTAACATTAGTTCTTATCTTGTGCTGGTTTTCAAGAACATTCCAATTCTTTTTCTGGATCTTTCGGATCATTTATAACATTGGATCCATTAGTTCTGAAAAGCTGTTTGTTACCAGGCAAGATTTTCAGACTTCTCTTGGGATTATCCATCACTCAATGTGTAAATTAGAACTGAATTGGTTATTTACATCTTCATAATTCGGTAAAGTTACCATTGGATCCTCAGGCAAATGTTAGGTGTTTGCTTTTCACTTCTCTGTGATTGTTTTTAATTTCTATTTTATTGAAGTTGAGTGCTGTTCAGTGTAAGGCTATTCTTGTTACTTTTTTTAATTTTCTCTGTTTACTTTTCCACCCCAGTTTCCCTTCATTTTTGTTGCTGGTGTCACACAACTGGCCATGTCTCCATTAGTAGTGTTGTTTCAGGAATTCCAGCTCTGTAAGTTTAACATTGTAAGTTTGTACCAAATAAGGAGTGATGATGAATTGAGTAACTAGAAATGTAGGAGAAAGTGAGGACTGCAGATTCTGGAGATCAGAGCTGAAAAATGTGGTGCTGGAAAAACACAGCAGGCCAGGCAGCATCCGAGGAGCAGGAGAATCGACGTTTCGGGCATAAGCCCTTCTTCAGGAATGAGGCTGGTGTGCCAAGCGGGCTGAGATAAAAGGTA
>NC_057721.1:54975599-54984364 GCF_004010195.1 Chiloscyllium plagiosum | reverse complement strand
AGGGGTGGACAGGTTGAGGCGGTCAATGTCGCAGCGGCAGTTGGATATGAAGAGATCGAGGGCGGGTAAGAGGCCAGCACGGGGTGTCCAGGTGGATGGGGTGTGTTGGAGGCGGAAGAAGGGGTCGTCAGAGGGTGGGCGGGAATTCTGGTTGAAGAAATAGACATGGAGGCGAAGATGGCGGAAGAAATGTTCAATGTCACGCCGCGTGTCGAACTCATTGATCCGGGAGCGTAGGGGAATGAAGGTGAGGCCTCTGCTGAGGACTGATCGTTCATCCTCAGAGAGGGGGAGGTCTGGAGGGATAATGAAAATACGGCAGGGCTGGGAGCTAGGACCTGGTGTGGGGCTGGAGCTGGGAGTGGGGGTGGAGTTAGTCATGAGGGCGGAGTCAGTCATGGTGGCAGAGATTGACGTGGGGGCGACGTGGTCCTTGAGTAGGTGAGTGACGTCACTGGTAACTTTGTTAGTATGAGATAAAATAAATACAATAGCAGGAAATGATCTTGGATTGGAAGCTGTCGAAGCCATTTAGGGGAAGGTAAGAATTAATGACACTGGTGATAGCACTCAGTTGGTTCCCTAGCAGTAGAGTAGCAGCAGCTGTTCTGTAGGACAGAGAAAAAATCAAGAGATAGTGAGTGTGTCTGCATGTAGATTTGGAAAATTGAGTTAGCAAAGGTAGTCACAAGGACAAAATCATTGAGTGAATTCAGGATAGTTTCCTGCAATATAATGTCATGGATCTAACCAGGGATCAGGCTACTTCGTATCTGACAATGTGTAATGAGGCAGATTTAATAAATGATTTCATAATAAAAGACTCTCTAGAGAGCACTTATCATAACATGATAGAATTCAGCATTTAGTTTGATATTGAGAAACTTGGGTCAGGAACCCCTGTGCTAAGCTTAAGCAGCTGTAGTCTATGTGCTGTAAGTTGACCCATAATTCCCTTACGGAGGGAATTCCTGGTATTTGACAAAACAATACTGAAGGAGCAGCGATATATTTCCAAGTGAGGATGATGAGTGGCTTGAAGGATGGTGGTGTTCCCATGTATCTGCTTTCCTTTTCTTTCTAGTTGGAAGTGCTTGTGGTTTTGGAAGGTGCTGTCTAAGGAGTTGTGAAGAATTTCTGCAGTGCGTCTTGTAGATAGTACACATTGTTATTACTGGCTGTTGATGTTGGAGGGAGTGGAGGATGTGGTGCCAATTAAGTGGGCCGCTTTATTCTGGATGGTGTCAAGCTTCTTGAGAGTTGTCAGAACGGCAGGCAAGTGAGAACTACTTCATCACCCTCCTGACTTGTGTCTTGGGTATTAACAGAAGTGATCACAGAGATAGTGGATGCACTTGCACTAATCTTCCAACAATCCCCAGATTCAGGGAAATGTTTGGAAAATTGCCAATGTGACACATCTATTTCAAAGAACAAGGAGGCAAAAAATAGGTAACTTTCAGCCAGTTCACCTTGACATCATGAGATTTCCCCCAGTAGACCACTGGTTGATGAGGTCATAGGGTTGTGAAACCTATAGTGATACAAAATTATGAGGGGCATGGATAGGGTAAATAGACAAAGTCTTTTCCCTGGGTCGGGGAGTCCAGAACGAGAGGGCATAAGTATAGGGTGAGAGGGGAAAGATATAAAAGAGACCCAAGGGACAACTTTTTCACACAGAGGGTGGTACATGTATAGAATGAGCTGCCAGAGGAAAGTGGTGGAGGCTGGTACAATTGCAACATTTAAGAGGCACTTGGATGGGTATATGAATAGGAAGGGTTTGGAGGGATATAGGGCAGGTGCTGGCAGGTGGGACGAGATTGGGTTGGGATATCTGGTAAGCATGGACGGGTTGGACCGCAGGGTCTGTTTCTGTGCTGTACATCTCTATAACTCTAAGTAGAGAGGACTAATGCCATAAGGGAACTGAGAACAAGGATGAACTTTTTGTTGAAGATCAATGCAGTGCAAAAACACTAATGAATGTAGGTCAGTGATCACAAGGGGTAATATGTTAATAGGCTTGATGTACGTAAGGTCATTAGCAGTCGTTGGTACCCTCAAGTGTAAGAAATGAATATATGAGAGACCAGTTAGGAACACACTGAAATAGTCAGGTCGAGAGATAACAACATCATAACTGAGGGTTACTTCACCAGATGAACTAAGGCAGGGACAAAGTCAGGAGCTACTATGGAAGTGAAAATAGACAGTGTTAATGACAACATGGAAATGTAGGAGGAAGCTTATCTCAGGGTTTAGTAAGACATCAAGGTAATGAATGATAGATTTAGTTTCAGATAGTTGACCAAAAGAAATGTCTTCAATTTTCCAAATATTTAATTAAAGGAAATTTCTGCTTTTCAAGCACTGGATGTTAAATAAGCAGCCTGACAATTTAGAAACTGTGAATGATTTGAGACTGGAGCTGGTGAGCTGAACATGGGTTTAGTCAATGTATACGTGTAAACTAATGATGTGCACATGCATGTTTTCACTGAGGGACAGCAGGTCAATGAAATGTCGCAGGGAGCCAAGGATAGATCCTCCATAGTAACAGTGTGGGAGCAGAAACAGAAGCCAGTGCAAATGATTGTGATGTTATGGGTAACTGTGGCCCCATGGCTAACAGTTGAAGCCCAACAAGCATGATCGTAAATTATGCTAGCTTTACATAAAGACCAGATCAGCTTGCTGTGAAATGAAGAAGTAAAACCAGACTGCTGACAGGAAAAATGGCAGTTGCTAAAGGTTATTTGGTTGCAAAATGGTATAAAATAAGACTGATAAGAGGAACCATGGACACAGATGTCTCCTGTCTTGCATAACTCTTGGACAATGAGCTCAAAACTATGAGAGAATCTTGAGCAAGGAAATGGGACATCAAACAGTCTTGAAGTAAAATGCTATAAAAGGCACATCAAAGAAATTGACAGTGACACCACAGCATGAACTCAAGACCAGCCACTGCAAAGAGGAAACTCTGAGCTCAGAACTCCGAGAAGAGTACAACTGATCAGAGGGAACCTGGTCAGTTAATCTCATAGAGTAGCATCGAGATTCTAATTAAACAGATGGAATAATGTGTTGATTGTATGCTTTCTGAGAACTAAAGAGGAAGTTGCATTAGATTCTGATCTGGTTTGTCTGTTTTGTGACCTGATTGGAAAATGGGTCAATATTTCTGGTGTCCTTGGGTGAGCTGGACCAGACGTGACTGAAGTTGCTCTCGGATCCAAACCACCAAAACCGCATATCTCAGTTGCCCAGTCTGAGCCTGAATAAAAGGGAAAATATCCGTCATGCTGGCCAGGAATTAAAGTGGAAGATGGGAGCAGCATGATGGCTCAGTGGTGCTTGGATGATTACACCGGTTATTTTCCTGGTGTGATAGATAAACTGCAGTAGTTGAGGAACTAAGTTAGTTGATAAGGGAGGGTAAACCCTAGAAATTAATCTTGAGGAGTGTGCCTCCTTTGCATTGACCTGGAGGGGTCAGGTGGGAATTTGGCGAAGGAAAACTGCCATTGGGACACAAGTCCCCTTGATGCAGAGCAGAGTTGATGGACCCCAACCTTCGTCATCTCCCATGCCTCTTTGACAAAGATTAGATTATTAAGTATTTAGAAAATGGCAAACATTTACCCTGAATCATAAGTGGCACAACTGGGTCAGATGTTGTAGGAGACCACTAATGGATCAGGACTCATAGGAGAAGAATACACAGCATGATGGCTCAGTGGTTAGCGTTGCTGCCTCACAGCACTAGGGACCCAGGTTTGATTTCAGCCTGGGCGACTGTCTGTGTGGAGTTTGCACATTCTCCCTGTGTATGCGCGGGTTTCCTCCGGGTGCTCTGGTTTCCTCCCGCCAAAGACCATGCTCAATTGCCCATAGCGTTAGGTGCATTAGTCAGAGAGAAATGGGTGTGGGTGGGTTACTCTTCGGAGGGTCGGTGTGGACTTGTTGGGCCAAAGGGCCTGTTTCCACACAGTAGGGAATCTAATCAAATACACAGAGGAAGCTCAAGGAGAGCAGGGAAGCACAGTCCCCAAGCTCAGTAAGATCATGGCAATAGCCAGTTCCTTGAATAAATTATATAAAGGGGAGAAAGAAAGTTTAAGTTAAAATAGTGGTGGAAAAGGATAGACCAGATCTAGAAGTTAAAGTTCTAAATTGGAGGGAGGCCAATTTCGACAGTATTAGGCATGAACTTTCAAAAATTGATTAGGTGCGGATGTTCGCAGGTAAAGGGATGGCTGGAAAATGGGAAGTCTTCAAATATGGGATAACAACAGTCTAGAGACAGTTATGTTCCTGTTAGGGTGAAACGCAAGGTTATTAGGAATAGGGAATGCTGGATGACTCAAGAAATTGACACTTTGATCAAGAATAAGGAAGAATATTGTCAGGTATAGACAGCGGGGCTCGACTGAATCCCTAAAAGAGTATAAAGGCAGTAGGATTATACATAAGAGAGAAATGAAGAGGGCAAAAAGGGGAAAAGACACGGCTTTGGCAAATAGGGTTAAGGAGAATCCAAAGGGATTCTCCAAATACATTAAGGCCAAAAGGGTAACTAGAGAGAGAACAGGGCCTTAAAGATCACAAGGCCACCTATGTTTGGAACCATGGGAAATGGGGGAGTTACTAAATGAGTACTTTGGATCAGTATTTACTGTGGATAAGGATATGGAAGATAGAAAACTTGGGGAAAAAAAAGCGGCATCTTGAAAACTCGTGATTATGGGTATGTTCGCCGAACTGGGAAGTTGATCTGCAGATGTTTCGTTTCCTCTTTAGGTGACACCTTCAGTGCTTTGGAGCTGTCTGGGAAGTGTTGTAGCATTGTGTCTTCTAGAATTTATTTAGTTCCGTTTCTGCTGCTTCCAGAAGACACAGTACAGCAGCCCTTCACAGGAGACTCCAAAGCACTGAAGGTGTCACCTAGACAGGGGATGAAACATTTGAAAATCAACTTCCCAGCTCGACGAACATACTCATAACCATAATAACTGGCACCCGAGCTAGAAATCTTTACACAAAGTTTGATCTTGAAAAATGTCCACATTACAGAGGAGGTGGTGCTGGATGTCTTAAAATGCATAAAGGGGGATAAATCCCCTAGAGTTGATCAGGTGTAGCCTAGAACTCTGTGGGAAGCTAGGGAAGTGATTGCTGGGCCCCTTGCTGAGATATTGTACCATCGATAGTTACAGGTGAGGTACCGGAAGACTGGAGGTTGGCAAATGTTGTGTTACTATTTAAGAAATGTAGTAAGGAAAAGCCAGGGAACTATAGACCGGTGAGCCTGATATCGGTGTGGACAAGTTGTTGGAGGGATACTAAGAGGCAGGATTTTTATGGATTTGGAAAGACAAGGCTTACGGCATGCTTGCCTTCATTGGAAGGCACATTGAGGATAAGGATAGAGAAGTCATGCTAAGACTGTAAGATTGTAAGATTGTAAATGGCATGGATAGAGTGGAAATTATGAGGCATTTTCACAGGGTGGAGGGGTCAATTACAAGGGGACACAGTTTCAAGGTACAAGGGGTAAGTTTAAAAGAGATGGATGAGACAAGTTTTTCACACAAAGGGTGCTGAGCACCTGCAATGCATTGCAGAGGAGGTGGTGGAAGCAGCCACAACAGCAGCTTTCAAGAAGCACCTGAACGAATACATGAATAGGAAGGGAATAGAGGGATATGGATCCTGTAAGTGAAGACAGTTTTAGTATGGAAGGCAAAATGTGTCGGTGCAGACTTCGACGGCTGAAAGACCTGTTCCTGTGTTGTATTGTTCTTTGTTCTTTGTTATGCCTTGCGTGGTAGCAAAGATCTAATTTCATCTATTCGCAAGTCGGTCCAGGGTCCATTTGCTGGTCTTGTGTCTTAATTCCCTGTTGTTATCATAATGATCCAGGTTATTCTGGTGACATACTGTACAATTGTCGACTCAATGTTTCACTTCCTTTCCCACATTAAGTCACCAGCAATTGAATTTGCTCAGTGATTGTTTTCACCCCTGGGTGACCTAGGCATCATGGCATTGATATATTATTTGGCTACAGTTTGGGTTCGTTACCGCATACCATGCATCCTCAGTTTGTATCTTCCACTTGGAAGATGAAAGGTATGTTCCCTTTCAGATCTGTTTTCAACCATTGGAGGGGTGGGACTCGAGGGTGGAGGTGTAGGAAGTAGATGAGGTGTGCTGGAGGGCATCATTGACCACTTGGGAGGGGAAATTGTGGTCTTTAAAGAAGCAGGCCATCTGGTGTGTTCTGTGGGAAGTTCCCAGTTTAATTCCTCGTCTGTGTAGAATTAGGCTCAGCTTTACTGAGATTGAGAGAGGAAAATATGGAATTGGTTTCAATTCCCAATCCTGAACACTGTCCAATGACTCCATTTGAAGAGCACATGAGGCATGAGATGAGGAACAAAACTGGACTTTATTACAAACTCTCTTCAAGTCAGGTAATAAGTAAGCAAGCATGATCTAAGTACCCAATATCACAACAACCTATCAAACTATGTATTCCAGCACAATCAGTTTTTGTAACTCTATCCATAATCTTGACAACTTTAGCAGTTTCATGTTCAGATAAGGGCATGGTGGCTCAGTGTTTAACACTGCTGCATCACGATACCAGGAATCTTGGTTCAATCCCAGCTGAGGCTGTAGTCTGTGTGTGTGATGTTTGCATATCTGTTCTCTGTCTGTGTGGGTTTCTGCTGGATGTATCAGTGTAATGGAAAATTAATATTTATTGTGAAATCTATAATAGCATGGTTTAAACAAAGAAGTAAAGGCCTGACTTTGCATAGCATTTGCAGACAGACAGAAAAATGTACCGACAGTAGGGAATTACAAGGAATGAGAAAAAAAACACCATATGTGGAAAGGAACTCGAATGTTCCAGGCTCCTGGCATTAAGACGTGATAAGGAAAGGCGAAGCATAGTATAAAGGGAAAATGTGAAAACCCATCAGGTGCCCCTTACATGAGGCACCTTGCCAATGTATTGGGTCAACTCTGCAGAATCCAAAAAATAAACTTTTTCTTTGCTCTTGCTAGCATTTGAGTTGAGTTGATTTAATTTCCACGACAGTAAACTTGGGAGCTCATCCGGGATCCCGTGACTGGGTAAGATTCTGAAGATTCCCAGGCGGCATAGGCTCTAGTGCCTTGAAGGACTTTCACTTCATCTTGAGCGCTAAATTGGCCCCTTTGAATAAGAGGGCTGGGTGTCTGTGGATCGCCTCAGTGCCGGGGTCCAAATCAAATAGGGTCAGGGTAAGAGTCATGGCTGACATAATCCTACATAGAGACTCATTTTAATAGAATAAATAAATCAGAAAGAGAGTCCAGTGAACTCTCACGCGGTATTCGAGTAAAACTCAAGGGAAGGGATTGCCGTCTCTGGAGTGCTTAAGAGACAGCAAGTTTAAGGGTGGTTTTAGACTTGGAGCCACCGCTGGCTGTGTTGGACTCGCCAAAGACATACCGGGTACTTGGTTTCTTGGTTTACGAAAACCAAGGCATTGGGGCAGATGCACCCAATGAGAGGGGACCTCCGGAGGTAAAAGCAGATCATATTGGCAATAAAAATAATGGTACCGTGAGAGAGAGAAAGAGCTGAACACTTTTCCAGTAACACTGAAAATGGGCTCCAGCAAAAGTGAACATAAAGAGGGTCCACAGAGGACTTGGAATGGTCAACCACAAATACAATACATGCTAAATAATTACAGCCCAGAGTCTGTAAAGCAGTTAGAATTGTGGATCAAGGAATGTGGTTTTCTGGAGGGAGAATGTTTTAGTAAAAGGCAGTTGGAAATACTGAGGTCAAGGTTGGAGGAGAGAGAGAAGGAGAAATGGAAGGGAAAAATAGAAACCTGTGAATTGGAGTGCTTGTAACGTGTGGAAGGCTGAGGTTGACATCAGGGAAAGGAAATCTCAAGTAAAGGATAGATCAAATACGCATACAAACACCAGCACACATGCAGACGTGTGGAAAACAACCTAATGAAGCTGTACAGTGTCTTAAGTCTGTTTCAGATCCTGACCTTGATGACTGCCCTCCGAGACCTACAGCCCCCTTACGAAATCCGCCTGGCGAAGATTCCAAGTCAGCGGCGGCCGCCTCAGGGTCTGCTGGATCACTGATAGCACACCATACCCGCAACCAACTGAAGCAAGAAGCCCAAAAGGAAGATGGTCACTCCAAGATGGAGAGGCATCCAGGGTCTACGGACGCTGTGTGAGACAGCAAGAGTAGTGATGTATGATCACCTAACCAGGTGGTTCTGCAAGCACCGATGGTTGAAGTTGCAGGTCCAGAAGGGTACCCAGGGTTAGTCCACCGACCATGGACCATGAAGGATTTGGAAAGTGCCCATGGGTAGTTGCCTGACCCACACGAGGTTGGAGGTAATAAGTTCACTGAAGAAGTGAGAAAGTTCTGTACCGAGTTCTGCCCCACATCACATGAGATGAGATGTCTCCTGGGACGAAAACTGGGTGCCGATGTCACCAAAATCAAGTATAACTGGCCAGCGGCAAACGTCCATACCAGATCAACCGACCCGCAAGTGGAGCAGAACGGCGACTTTAATGATTTTGTTGCAGAGCTAGCAACCACCTGTAGGGAGGCATTCCCAGTGCGAATGGACACGACCAAAATAGCAATGTGTAAACAAGAAGAAGGTGAGACAGTGTCCATAGAACATAGAATATAGAACATAGAAGAATAC
>NC_057721.1:54948305-54975099 GCF_004010195.1 Chiloscyllium plagiosum | reverse complement strand
TCAATGTACCAGCAGAGGTTGTAAATACCGTTATGTTCCACAAAGTACCTCAGGTTCAACTTTTTAAATAATATTCCACTGTTGGGAAGTTTTGTTCTATACTTGGTGTCATAATTATAATTTGAGTCAGGAAGAAAGTTGGGAAAACAATTATAAATAAAAGAACATTAATTGACGTACCTTTGGAAATAATGGTTCTCTTCTCCAGTTAAGAGATTTTTCTCATAATCTTGTTTAGAATGGTTGATACGAGCAGAGCATGGAAGTTTCTTTGGTTTGTAACAGAACCAGGGCTCGCCAGTCCTGGGATCAGTAAAGTTAGAGTGGCTCAGTTTGAGGCAAATATAGATTTCACACAGTGGTCTCTGAAGCACCCTGATATTTGAAGGTACTTTTTAAATACACTCTTTCTGGCTATTCCTCACGCAGTCTTTTAAGTGCTTGGATCCCTTCACTGGGACGAACTAATAAAACAGAAACTTCGACTTACCCGGCCAAGATAAGTCAAAGTTAATCTCATAAGTTCCATCTTGGTTGTCTATAACAGTTCCTGCAGAGCCAGCTTTTAAAGCTGGGGTGTGGATCCGAGCTTGGAGATAGTCACCCCCATATTGCTTTGGGTGACCTTCAAAGTCACTCATCTGCAGCATCACTTGTAGCTGATCTCCCACATAGAAAGTCTTTGCAGAATTTAAAATTACAAAGTGATTGTGTGATGGGTCACTGCTTTTCTGAAAGGGCACAGCAGAGTTGGGGGGTTTAGGCCATTCGATCATTTTCATAAGGAGCATTCCCTCTGACCTTTCTTCAGGGGTGAAGCTGTGAATCTGGTAGCCGCGCTGTACCAGCCTGTCTGTCCAATGGAGATTCCTTGTCTCCACTTTCTGCATCATGGCATGATTAAAATTTAGAACTCGATAACTTCTCCATTCGGACAGAGATCCAATAAATTCAAATACTTCATGCTATGAAAGAAAAAATATTTTATTGCATATCTTTTCCATTGCCATGTCACACATGTTGGTTCCCCGCAAACACCCTCCTTCAGTCAAATAAGAATATCACAAATTCAGTTCAGATCACAGGATTTTTTGGAATTGCAAAATCATAATTAATGAGTTATGTATTTCAATGAAACAGCAAGCATTAAATAAGTTATATTTCCAGACTGCAGCTCAGATTAGCAGAGGAAACAAGCCTTGAGAAACCTATTCCCAGACAGCTCAGTGAACATCTCCTGAAGGAGACCAGGCAAGGAAAGTTCCCAGTCGAGAGTGTGGTGCTAGAGAAACACAGCAGGTCAGGCAGCATCCGTGGAGCAGGAGAATCAACATTTCAGGCAAAAGCCCTTTGTCAGGAATGAGGCTTGTGAGCCGAGGGGTAGAGAGATAAAAAGTGGGGTCGGAGTCTGGGAGGAAGGTGGCTGAGAGTGCGATAGGTAGATGGAGGTCGGGGTAATGATGATTGGTCAGAGAGGAAGGTGGAGCAGAGAGGTGGGAGGCAAGATGGGCAAGTCATGACGGCGGTGCCAAGTTGGAAGGTTGGAATTGGGATAAGGTCGGGGAAGGGAAATGAGGAAATGGGTTGAAGAGTCCCGAGGCGGAAGATGAGGCATTCTTCCTCCTGGCATTGAGTGGTTTGGGTATGGCAATGGAGGAGGCCCAGGCCCAGGAGTGGAAGGGGGTGTTGAAGTGTACGCCCCCAGGGCAGTGGTGTTGTTGATGCAGGTGTCCCGGAGATCTTCTCTGAAGCGCACTGCAAGTAGGCATCCTGCCTCCGCAACATAGAGGTGACTGCATCGGGAGCAACGGACACAGTAAATGACATGTGTGGAAGTGCAGGTAAAACTCTGATGGATGTGGAAAACTCCTTTGGTGCCTTGGACAGAGGTGAGGGGGGAGATGTGAGTGCAAATTTTGCAATTCTTGTAGTGGCAGGGGAAGGTGCCGGGAGGGAAGGGTGGGTGTGGTGGGATCCGTTTGTAGGTGGCGAAAATGGCAGAGGATGATGCGATGTATATGGATGTTAGTTGATTGGAAGATGAGGACCGGGGAGTTCTACCCTTGTTGCAGTTGGAGGAATGGGACTTGAGGGTGGAGGTGTAGGAAGTGGATGAGATGTACTGGAGGGCATCATTGACCACTTGGGAGGGGAAATTGTGGTCTTTAAAGAAGCAGGCCATCTGGTGTGTGGGAAGTTCCCAGTTTAATTCCTAGTCTGTGTAGAGTTAGGCTCAGCTTTACTGAGATTGAGAGAGGAAAATATGGAATCGGTTTCAATTCCCAATCCTGAACACTGTCCAATGACTCACATTTGAACAGCACATGAGGCTTGAGATGCAGAACAGAACAGGGTTTCATTACAATACTCTCTTCAGGTCAAGTAACATGTAAGTAAGCATGATCTAAGTACCCAATATCACAACAACCTATCAAACTATGTATCCCAGCATAATCAGTTTTTGTAACTCTATCCATAATCTTGACAACTTCAGCAGTTTCATGTTCAGATAAGGGCATGGTGGTTCAGATAAGGGCATGGTGGCATCACGATACCAGGGATCTTGGTTCAATCCCAGCTGAGGCTGTAGTCTGTGTGTGTGATGTTTGCATATCTGTTCTCTCTCTGTGTGGGTTTCTGCTGGATGTATCAGTGTAATGGAAAATTAATATTTATTGTGAAATCTATAATAGCATGGTTTAAACAAAGAAGTAAAGGCCTGACTTTGCAAAGCATTTGCAGACAGACAGAAAAATATACCGACAGTATGGAATTACAAGGACAGTTAACTCTCATATCAACAGTCCAGGAATGAGAAAAACAACTACATATGTGGAAAATAATTTGAATGTTCCAAGCTCCTGGTCTTGAGACGTGATAAGGAAAGGCAAAGCATAGTATAAAGGGAATATGTGAAAACCCGTCAGGTGCCCCTTACATGAGGCACCTTGCCAATGTATTGGGTCAACTCTGCAGAATCCAAAAATAAACTTTTTCTTTGCTCTTGCTAGCATTTGAGTCGAGTTGATTTAATTTCCACGACAGTAAACTTGGGGGCTCATCCGGGATCCCGCGACTGGGTAAGATTCTGAAGATTCCCAGGAGGCATAGGCGCCAGTGCCTTGAAGGACTTTCACTTCATCTCGAATGCTAAATTGGCCACTTTTCGTGAGAGTGCTGAGAATCTATGGATTGCCCCGGTGCCAGGGTCCAAATAGAATAGGATCATAGAGTCATGACTTATGTAATCCTATATAGAGACACGTTTTAATAGAATAAATAAACCAGGAAGAGAGTCCAGTGAACTCTCGCGTGGTATTCGAGTAAAACTCAAGGAAAGGGATTGCCATCTCTGGAGTGCTTAAAAGACAGCAACTTTGAGGGTGGTTTTAGACTTGGATCCACCACTGGCTTTGTTGGACTCGCCAAAGACGTACCAGGTACGTGGTTTCTTGGTTTACGAAAACCAAGGCATTGAGGCGGACGCACCCAATGAGAGGGGACCTCCGGAGATGAAAGCAAGTCATATTGGCAATAAAGATAATGGTACCATGAGAGAGAGAGAGCTGAACACTTTTCCAGTAACACTGAAAATGGGCTCCAGCAAGAGCAAACAAAAAGAGGGTCCACAGAGGATTTGGAATGGTCAACCAAAAATACAATACACGCTAAATAATTACAGCCCAGAGTCTGTAAAGCAGTTAGAATTGTGGATCAAGGACTGTGGTTTTCTGGAGGGAGGAAGTTTTAGTAAAAAGCAGTTGGAAATACTGAGGTTACAGTTGGAGGAGAGAGAGAAGGAGAAACAGAAGGGAAAAATAGAACCTGTGAATTGGAGTGCTTGTAACGTGTGGAAGGCTGAGGCTGATATCAGAGAAAAGAAATCTCAAGTAAAGGATAGATCAAATACGCATACGAACACCAGCGCACATGCAGACGCACGCGGAAAGCAATCTAATGAAGCTGTACAGTGTCTTAAGTCTGTTTTAGATCCTGACCTTGATGACTGCCCTCCGAGACCTACAGCCCCCCTACGGGATCCGCCTGGCGAAGGTTCCATGTCAGCGGCTGCCGCCTCAGGGTCTGCTGGATCACTGATAGCAAGTCGTACCCACAACCAAATGAAGCAAGAAGCCCAAAAGGAAGATGGTCACTCCAAGATGGAGAGGCATCCAGGGTCTACGGACGGTGTGTGAGACGGCAAGAGTACTGATGTATGATCACCTAACTAGGTGGTTCTGCAAGCACCGATGGTTGAAGTTGCAGGTCCAGAAGGGTACCAGGGTTAGTCCACCGACCATGGGACTAAGTAGGATTTGGAAAGTGCCTATGGGTAGTTGCCTGACCCACACGAGGTTGGAAGTAATAAGTTCACTGAAGAAGTGAGAAAGTTCTGTACCGAGTTCCGTCCCACGTCACATGAGCTGAGACGTCTCCTGGGACGAAAACTGGGCGCCAATGTCACCAAAATCAAGTATAACTGGCCAGCGGCAAACGTCCATACCAGATCAACCGACCCGCAAGCGGAAGAGAACAGAGACTTTAATGATTTTGTTGCAGAGCTAGCAACCGCCTGTAGGGAGGCATTCCCGGTGCGAATGGACATGACCAAAATAGCAATGTGTAAACAAGAAGAAGGTGAGACAGTGTCCCTGTACCTTACACGCCTCATTGAAGTCCATAACGCCCATAGTGGACTGATACCACCCGATGACATAACGGGGGCAGAGATCACGCCCCCTGAAGAACAGCACACCTGAGGAACAGCTTCATCAATGGAATGAAAGATGAAATAGCGAAGAAGTTAAAGGACCCATGTATTACCTGGGACACGGGAAAGCTGAATTTGATAGAACAACATGCGATACATGCTGAAAAATTGCTTACCCAAGAGAAGGATAAGCGGAAACTAAAGGTGGAACAACAAGCACATAAAGCTCAGCTTACTCTGATGCAAATGGTCGTCCAGCCGTTGGAGGGAGGTGCTGTGGGAAAAGAGAGAGGCAGAGGTGTAGGTCACGGAAGCAGTAAAGGAAGAGGAAAAGGATGAGGAAGAAGTCATGGAAGAGGGGCTGGCAGAGGTAGATCTGGCAGGTGTTTGTTTGTGGAGCAATGGACCACTGGGCAAGACAGTGCCCGCACAGACAGCCTCAGTCTGCCCTGGAGACTGGCCATCCAGGTGATTGATGGGGGAAGGCCGAGGTGGAGGTGGGTAGCCCGTAAGATATAGGTAAGCCTCTTTCCTTTATGCTTGGCAACGAAGACTTGCTCATGCTAATCGCTTCTACTAACCTTACGGCACTGAAACACATCCCACCTCCATATTGAGGGCTGAGATTGTGAAGTGTGGACTATATTTTCAGTACAACGACAATGCATATAAGACAATGCCTACCTCTATGTTATACGTGGAAAGTACGCCAGTTACCTTTTTGGTAGATACAGGGACAACATATTCAGTCCTTAAATCAAGCCAGTTCAGAGAGTCGACGCAAATAAAGATGAGTGGAAGGTTCCTGAATTCAATGGGTACATCAGGAGTCGTGCTATGAGAGAGATTTATTGCACCCCTATTGTGCAAAACCAGTATTGGGGAAACATTCCAATTCTCATTTCTGTTATCGGAATTCGGTCCTCTAAATTTGATGGCTTGGGATCTCATAGTGAGATTGGGGTTGGATTTGCTCAGTACCCCAACGGGCTTGCAGGTAATACAAAAAGATTATCCAGTGCAGGCTGTAAAATACGACTCATGACCCCTGATGTATGTCTATGAGTGGCGATTAAGCCAGAGAGCGCTAAGTTCAGTGAGAGATTCACTCGTCCTGGAAGCAAGTAACCATGTTAAACCTATTAACACCAATTTTCTTGCTGAGGGTATGCTGCACTGCACAGCACACATACACCGCGATGGCCCTGACAAATCATATAAAAAGGATTGGCTCAGGAGATTGATTAAACCAGATCAGTTGTTACTGTGCAAATGTTATTGGAATGATCACAGGTGTGCAGTCAATGTGAACTTATTGAAAGTATCTGTGACGGCAAGTTGACCCTAACGTTTTGATGTGGAAGGCTCTTTTCCTCACGTGTCACTGGTGAAGGCGACAGGTGGCAGGATTTGGGACCATGGGTACTAAAGGTACAAAAAAACAAAAGATTGGGTCTTCAGGGATGATGTGGGTACCTGGTTCAATGCAGATATGCGGACATATAGGAAGGAACGAACTAAATTGGCTAACTCAGCCAGATAGGGCAGTCCAGGTAACCCCCGCTAGCCCTGAAGAGCTTAGGAGGGTAGCCTGGCATTTCCTTGGACCCAAAATTAAAAACGGTCCCTACTGAGTTGTGGGCAAAAGGCAAACATGATGTGGGGCTCATATAAGGCTGTGAACCCATAAGAATAACCCCAAAGTCAGAATATCATCCTTGCAGAGCACAATACCCATTAAAACCCAAGGCTATAGAAGGAATTACTCCAGTCTTTGAATCCGTCCTAAAGGCTGGGGTGATAACCCCCATTTTTCCGGTCAAAAAAGCAAACATTCCCGGTGAACCAGAGGAACGGAAGTTTGTTAAAGACCTGCAGACAGTCAATACCGCTGTTTACCCGCGGGCCCCAAATGTTCCCAACCCGTCTACTATATTAGCTCAAATTCCACTGGACTGTAATTGGTTCCCTGTTGTGGATTTAGCAAATGCCTTCTTTAGTGTAACGGTACACCCAGATAGGCAATTCTGGTTCGCTTTTTCATTTAAAGGGAAATCGTATATTTTCACGTGATTTTGTCAAGGTTACTGTGATTCCTCACCATATATAATGAGGCTCTACGCAGGAGTCTGGAGACTCTTGTTTAACCCTGGGGTCAGCGCTTCTGCAGTACGTAGACGATTGCTTAACAGCAGCTCTGGCAGAGGAACAATGTGAGAGTGATACCCTTGCGCTGCTCTGCCATCTAGCAAGGATAGGCTTTGTCAAGGTTATTGTGATTACTCACCATTTATAATGAGGCTCTACGCAGGAGTCTGGAGACTCTTGTTTTAACCCCGGGGTCAGCGCTTCTGCAGTACGTAGACGATTGCTTAACAGCAGCTCTGGCAGAGGAACAATGTGAGAGAGATACCCTTGCGCTGCTCTGCCATCTAGCAAGGATAGGGCACAAAGCTAGTCTCACAAAGCTACAATTTGTGCAACAACAGGTGAACTTCTTAGGTCACTTGATATCTGAACAAGGGAAGGCCATTGGTCAGGACAGAGTTCAAGCAATCCAGCAAATTCCAAAGCCTCACACGAAGAAACAATTACTATCCTTTTTGGGCATGTGCCCTTACTGCGGAATGTTTATCCCACATTTCCCAACCCTTGAAGTGCACCTAAGTGACATAGCCCATGGCAAGGGTTGCAGAACCAGAGTCTGTTGCAGTGGACCCCAGAGGCCGAAAATGCCTTTGTTGAATTGAAAGAGGCACTCCAAACTACACCTACACTGGGGATACCGAATCCAAACAAGCCTTTTGTACAAAAGGTAGATGAGAAGTGCGGCTGCATGACATCTGTGCTGTTGCAGGATCATGGGGATGATTGAGGCTGGCAGCTTATTTTTTGGCTAAAGTAGACCCCGTAGCGGCAGGCTTGCCTAAATGCCTGCGAGCCAGGGCCGCAGCTGAAAAGGCTGTTGTAGCATCCAGGGATATAGTCGGCTATGGTCCCACATGCAGTATCCTTACTGCTTTCCGAGCAAAAGACAGCACACATGTCAGCAGCACGTTGGCTCAAATAAAATAACGTGATATTGGAGATGCCTAACATTACACTAAAGCGATGTAACATCCTTAACCCTGCTAGCCTTCTTCTCACAGAAGGAGACAGAGACCCACATGATTGTGTCACTGTAACTAATGAAGTTTGCAGCCCTCGACCAGACTTGCAGGATTCACCACTTCAGAATCCAGATATGGAGTTTTTTGTGGATGGGTCAGCATTCAGGAGCAAGGAGACAGGCCCGAACTGTGTTGGATAGTCTGTCCTGACTACCCATGAGGTCGTCAAAGTGAGATCACTCCCTCCTCCTCATTTGCCTTGACTGAGGCCTGTAAATTGGCTGAGGGAAAGACAGTGAATATTTACACCAACAGCAGATACGCATTCAGGGTTGTACGTGATTTTGGAACCCTGCGGAAACACAGGGGCTTCTTAACCTCCACCGGAAAGCCCATCACACACTGTGGCCTGATTTCGATCTCCTGGAACTGTCCTATTGCCTAAATCAATCGCTGTCTGTAAATGTGAAGCCCACACAAAACAAAATGATTCTAATGAGAGGGAAGATTCAGCAGCAGGAACAGCAGCTGCCAAGTGATCGGTTTAACATGTGTATGACAACAATTTGTACCCCAACAGCAGACATACGGGAGTTAGAGTCACAGACCACGCCGGAAGGAAAGTGTGAGTGGAAGAAAGCAGGATGCAGTGGGAGGGAAGGGGTGTGGTGTGGCCCCAATGGTAAACCCTATCTACCACCATCATTATTTCCATTCTACAACAAACTGACACATGGTAAGGACCATGTGTCAAAAGGGGGGATGTATGACAGTATTTCGGCACTTTGCTACACTAAAGGATTTACTCATTACTCCCAAAGATACTGTGAACGATGTGTTATCTGTGCCACGAATAATGTGGGGAGGGGAATACAGATGAGTCAGGCAGCACACCCCCAACTCCAAAGACTTTTGAACATTTAAAGATGGATTTTATTGATCTAACACCTAGCGAAGGAAAAGGTATTGTCTGGTAATGGATGATATTTTTTTCATATGGGTGGAAGTGTTCCGCACGTCTAAACAGGATGCCAGTGCAGTAGCCAAGGCTCTGCTAACTGAAATAATCCCGAGATGGAGCATCCCTGAAAGGCTCAGTAGCAACAATGGGACACCATTTGTCAATAATGCCCTACAGCAGATCAGTGATTATTTGGGAATAAAAATGAGACAACACTGAGCCTCCCACTCAGCGAGCGGTGGGGCAGTGGAAAGAGAAAATGCTACCCTAAAAAAAAATTGACGAAATGTTGTGAGGAACTAGGGGGTGACATGGACAAAGGCACTTCCGATTGTGCTAATGTATATGAGATCTAGGAGGAGAGGAAGAGTTAATCTTAGCCCGTTTGAGATTTGTTTGGTCGGCCGCCCAACACAGGAATTGGCCCAAGACCTAAGGTAACACAGATAACAGGCCGCTGTGAGGATGAGATGTTGTGTCACTGCATAAAACTCTCTACACTTTTGTCTCAAGTATAGAATCAAGTGAAAGCAGCACTACTCCAATCAGCAGAGGGGAAGCTGCATGATCTGGAGACTGGATAGTGGTGAAAGACTTCGGGGGAAAAGCTGGAAGGCGAGGAGGTGGCTGGGACCATTTCAAGTGCTCCTTACCGACAGCTGTTAAGATTGCCAATTTTTAGCTATCTGGCTCTGTATTTGTTTAAAATCTGGCTCTATTTTCTTTGTTGTCCTTGTTGTCATAAAATGACAAAAAGGTGAAAAGTGTAATGGAAAATTAAAATTAACATTTGCTCTGAAATCTGAAAGAGAATGCTTTACTAAATTTAGAAAAAAACCTTTTCTGATACTTTGCAACTTTGCTGAAGTCTGCAGTCGAGGGACAGCTTGTCTCTGTGGAACTTTGTAAACAGTCAAACTGGCCTTGTGAGCAGTTGATTTCAGATTTGAGCTAAGGAAAACAAAGACAGTTATGTCCACAGCAAGGGAATGGAAAAAACAAGGATTCGAATGTTCCCAGTCCTTGTTCTTGAGCGGGTGATATGAATGGTATAAGAAGAATATGTGAATCTGGTTCGAAGCCCTTACATGAGGCATTTTTGCCAAGTGCATTGGCCCTGCTTGCAGTTTTTAAATAAAGCTTTTTCTTTGCTCTTGCTAGCATCTGAGTCGGGTCAGTTTAATTTCCATGACACATCATTTCAATCTACACTTTATTAGGCCCATTCAGAACCTCATAGTTCCTCAGTCCTCTTCTAAAATCCAGTGAAAACAAGACCACAGGACCAGTCAGTGTCTGGTGGTTCTGAGGGCGAGTGGCAAGATTTCTTCAACATCACTATCATCCTGCAGCCCACCTCTTGTTATATCACCACTGCCAGACCAGGTTATAGTTGTAGAGTCACAGAGTCAGAAAGCACGAACAAAAACAGGCCCTTCAGCCCTACTTGTCCATGCCGACCAGGTTTCCAAAACAGAACTAGTCCTATTTGCCTGTGTTTGGTCCATTAACCTCTAAACCTTTCCTATCCATTTCCCTGTCCAATTATGTTTTAAATATTGTAATTGTACCTGACTCGACTACTTTCTCTGGCAGCTAGTTCCATATATGTATCACTCTCTGCGTGAAAATGCTGCCTCTCAGGTCCCTTTTAAATCTTTCCTCTCTTAGCTTAAACCTATGCTCTTTAGTTTTGGTCTCCCCTACCCAGGGGAAAATATCTTGGCAAGGCACCTTACCTATGCTCTCACAGTTTTACAAATTTCTATAAGGTCAGCCCTCAGCCTCCTATGCTCCACAACTTGCCATAGCCTTGTCCTTTCCAATGATAACAGCTTCCATCTCCTCCATTGTGGTGAGGACAGGCAGCCATACCTGCACTTCCAACGTATGGGCTGCTGCTTCAGGTTATGAACTCCCCCGTCCTGCAACAGAGAGGGAAATGCCGCAATGGTAGAGGTACAATGTGCTTGTATGTTGTGGCTGTCATGTTTGAATAGCTGGCAGTCTGCACATGCTGTGTAGTGTGAGGCTTGCAGCAGTGTTGAGGATGTGAGGGTGAAGTAGAACTATAAATGTGAGCTAGAAGTTGTGATTGATAGAAGTCATTGATAGGTGAATGATGGTGATGTGATGCATTTTACAGCGTGGGAAGCTAGAAGTGAAGGGACAAGGATCTGGTATTTGAAGTTACATTCACTGAACTAGATGGTTGTTGTGAGGTAATTCAGCCTATTGCAGCACTGCACCCAGGTCGTTGGGGCTAGACTCCTGGTATTGCGCGGAACTACACACTTCACAAAGTTTATCTGGAGTAACTCCAGTCCACTTATGGATAGATGACAGCTTTCTTCCTCAACAGCTTCAACACCAAGGCCAGCAAACAGTTGGAAGATCTTGGAGCACAGTGCCAATGAATTTTGAGTATTCACTATGGTAAAAACCCCTTTCAAAAGATTTCCAGAGCTTCCTTTAGCTGCAATGCACCTCCTTTAAGAAGTGCAGAATGGCAGTGAGCAGAATGAGCTACCTTTAATCCATCGCAGCTTGAAGCCATGACTTTGTGTTTCTTGTTCAGGCACGAAACCAATCAAGAATAAGCCGATAACTGACAGCAAGCTACAATCCTTTAATTTAGGAGGCAGCATGAGATTTACATATTCCGACATCAGAAAGCAATCTGGGTAGGCTAATCCTACACCAGCATGCTACCGTCAGTATTTGAACTTTGCCCAATTTCATAGTTAGAATGTTCAAATTTATTCAGAACATACAATTTTCACAATATAACAGGCTGTGATACTGTTACAATGTCTGTGTATCTTGTGTATTCAGCAGGGTCTTGCATAATTTCTCAAACTAGCTTTCTTGAATTGTTTTGTATTATAACCCACGGGACTTGCTTCTGCATGCGACAATCATATAATAATTAATGAATTGCACTGGAATATTTTCCACCTTCAGAATTTTCAAAGATCCAGATTCAACTTTTATTGTTACAAAATCTAAATTTCACCAACTGTAATCAATAAAGAGAAAGTTATTTTGTTCCATAATGAATTTGCCTCTGTGTTGGATATTCTTTCATGATAGATTCTTTGTTCTTCTGAGATTATTATTTCTCACGAGATTATTCTTTCTCACAGTAATACTGAGCCTTTCTGTAAGCAGTCTAATTAGCTTACATTCAGGAATGTGCCTGTGCTACGTAATGATTATCATTACATTATACGATATTTTCACCTCATTAGCACTGAATAGCCTGAGTGATATAACACCATGTCTCCTTAGGAACAGAACTGGATGTTATATTTTTCAGACATGCCCTTCTTTAATTGTTCTGAAGTTGGACTTAAGCAATTAGTGAGACCAGGCCAGGTACAAATTGCTAAGCCATTTCATTTTTTTAATGTAAGTGATTATGTGGAATAACAAAGATAATTAAATCTCTTTAGCAACTTTAGCAACCAATAGCAACCTCCCCAGCAATCGAAAAATACATTGTCTTATCTCTACTTATTAGCTTATTTAACTTCTTAATATTGAATGTTGATTGGGGGCAATTGTTTGAGGATAAATCTACATCTGGCATATGGGAATCTTTTACAGGCTAGTTGATTAGAGTTCAGGACCTGTATGTTCCTGTGAAAATGAAGGATAAGGATGGCAACATTCAGGAACCTCAAATAAGAAGAGAAATTGAGAGCTCAGTCACAGAGTCATATAGCATGGAAGCAGACCCTTCAGTCCAACCCGTCCCTACTGAATATAATCCCAAATTAAACTAGTCCCACCTGCCCGCTTCTTCCCATATTCCCCCCAAACCTTTCCTTTTCATGCAGTTATCCAAATATCTTTTAAACATTGTAATTGTACCCATATCCACCACTTCCTCAGGAAGTTCATTCCACATGCGAACCACCCTCTGTGTAAAAAAAAATTGCTACTTATGTTTTATTTAAATCTCTCACCTCTCACTTTAAAAATGGTCAGATCTATTCTTGAAATCCCTACCATAGAGAAAAGAAAACTACCATTAACTCTATCTATAACCCTCAGTATGATATGAACTGCTATAAGGTTAATTCTCAAGCTCCTGCACTTTAGTGAAAACAAAGTCCCAACCTATCCAGCCTTTCTTTATAACTCAAACATTCCATACCCAGCAATATCCTGGTAAATCTCTTCTGAAACCTCTCCAGCTTAATCATGTCTTTCCTATAACAGGGTGACCAAAACTGGACCCAGTATTCCTGAAGAGGCTTCATCAATATCCTCTATAACCTCAACATGATTTCCCAACTCTGATACTCAAAAGACTGAGCAATGAAGATAAGCGTACCAAACATCTTTTTAACCCTGTCTACATGTGATGCACACTTCAAAGAATTACATACCTGCATTCCTAGGCCCCTCTGTTCTACAACATTCACTTCCATTAAGGAAAAAGAAAGCACATGTAAAGTTTAGGAAACTGAAGACAGAAAAGCCACTTGAAGAACACAAAGGGAGCAGGAAGGAAACTTAAACAAGGAATTAGGAGGGCTAAAAGGGGCCATGAAATGTCTTTGGCAAACAGGATGAAAGAAAATCCCATGGTGCTTTCTACATATGTAAGGGGCAAGAGGATAGCTAGGGAAAGGGTAGGTCATAGGATAAAGGAGGAAATATATGTATGGAGCTGGAAGGAGTGAGTGAGGTCCTTAATTAAAAATTTGTATTGGTATTCACAATGGAGAAGGACATGGTGGGTGGTGAGCCTTGGGAGGGGTATGTTGACATTCTGGGACATGTCAATAGAAAAAAGCAGGAGGTTGTTGTGGTGGTGTATTACAGGCCTCCCAACTGTGAGCATGAGGTAGAAGAACGAATAGGCAAACAGATTATGGAAAGATGTAGAGGCAACAGGGTGATGGTGATGGGAGATTTTAATTTTCCCAAAATTAACTGGGATACATTTAGTGTCAGAGGTCTGGGTGAGGCAGAATTTGTAAGGAGCATCCAGGAAAGTCTTCTACAACAGTCCTGAAAGGGAAAGGGCCATCTTAGATCTGGTGTTGGGGAATGAGCCAGGCCAAGTGGTAGAAGTTGCAGCGGGGAATTTCTTAGGGAATAGTGACCACAATTCTGTAAGTTTTAGAACACTCATAGACAAGGATGAGAGTGGTCCTAAGGCCAATTATATCAAAATTAGGCAGGAGTTGGGAAATGTTGATTGGACACAGCTAATGGAAGGAAAGTCCACATTTGGTATTTGGGAGGCTTTTAAAGATAGGTTGAAGATAGTGCAGGATAGGCATGTCCATTTGAAAACAAGGGGTAGGAAAGGCAAGATTTGTGAACCGTGGATGACCGGAGAAATTGTGCGACTAGCCAAGAGGAAAATGGAAGCATACGTAAGGTCCAGGTAGCTAAGAACAGAACAGGACTTGGAAGAATATCGGGAGAGGAGGACCAGTATTTAACGAGGAAACAAGTGTGCTAAAAGGTGTCATGAGATAGCTTTGGCAAGCAGAATTAGGGAGAATCCCAAGGCCTTTTATTTTTATATAAGAAGCAATAGGGTAACCAGAGAAAGGGTTGGTCCACTAAAGGATAAGGAAGGAAGGTAGTGTGTTGAATCTGAGAAAATGGGTGAGATTCTCAATGATTTCTTTGCATCAGTATTTACTGAAGAACAGGAGGTGATGAATGCTGAGATTAGAGATAGAAGTTTGTTTACTCTGGATCACGTTGACATAAGGAGAGAAGATGTGTTGGGAAGGCTAAAGGATATTAAGTTGGACAAATCCAGAGGACCGGATGGGTTCTATCCCAGCTTGCCAATGGAGGTGAGATAGAGGATAGAGCTGGAGCCCTGACAGATATCTTTGCAGCATCTTTAAACACAGGTGAGGTGCCAGAGGACTAGAGGGTTGATCATGTTGTCCCTCTGTTCAAGAAGGGTAGTAGGGATATTCCAGGTAACTGCACACCAGTGAGTCTGATGTCAGTGGTGTGAAAGTTGCTGGAGAAGGTACTGAGGGATAAAATCTATCTATATTTGGAAAAGAATGGGCTTATCAGTGATAGGCAACTTGTTTTCTGTGGGGGTAGATCGTGCCTTACCAAATTAATAGAGTTCTTTGAGGAAGTGACCAAGTTGATAGATGAAGGAAGGGCTGTAGATGTCATATACATGGACTTTAGTAAGGCATTTTATAAGGTTCCCCATGGTAAACAAATGGAGAAAGTGAAATCACATGGTGTGCCTGTGTTCTAGCTAGGTGGATGAAGAACTGGTTGAGCAACAGAAGACAGAGTAGTAGTTGAAGGGAGTTTTTCAAAATGGAGAAAGATGACCAGTGGTGTTCCACAGGGGTCGGTGCTGGGGCTACTGTTGTTTGTAATAGACATAAATGATCTGGAAGAGGTCATTGTTGGTCTGATCAGTCAGTTGCACATGACACGAAGATTGGTGGAGTAGCAGAAAGCATAAGGGACTGTCAAAGAATATAGGAGAATATAGATAGACTGGAGAGTTGGGAAGAGAAGTGGCAGATAGAGTTCAATCCAGGCAAATCTGAGGTGATGCATTTTGGGAATTCTAATTCTAGAGCAAACTAGACAGTAAACGGAAGAGCCTTGGGAAAAGTTGGTGAGCAGAGAGATATGGGAGTTCAGGTCCATAGTGCCTTGAAGGTAGCTGCACTGGTGGATAGAGCGGTCAAGAAGGCATATGGTATGCTTGCCTTCATTGGACGGGGTATTGAGTATAAGAGCTGGCAGGTCATGTTAAAATTGTACAAGACTTTGGTTCAGCTGCATTTAGTATACTGTGTACAGTTCTGGTCGCCACATTACTAAAAGGATGTGGATGCTTTGAAGTGGGTGCAGAGAAGGTTTACGAGGATGCTGCCTGGTATGGAAGATGCTAGCTATGAAGAGAGGTTGAGTAGGTTAGGACTGTTTTCATTACAAAAAAGGAGATTGAGGGGGGCTTGATTGAGGCAAAATCACGAAGGGTATGGACAGGTTAGATAGAGATAAGCTTAATCCCAGGGTGAAGGATTCAATAACGAGAGGTCACTTGTTCAAGGTGAAAGGTGACATGTTTAAGGGGGATATATGTGGCAAGTACTTTACACAGAAGGTGGTAGATGCCTGAATGCATTGCCAGCAGAGCTGGTAGAGGCAGGCATGGTAGATTCATTTAAGGTGCATCTGGACAGATGCATGAGTTGGTGAGGAGCAGAGGGATACAGATGCTTAGAAATTTGGCGATAGGTTTAGACAGTGGATTTGGATCAGCTCAGGCTTAGAGGGCCGAAGGGCCTGTTCCTGGACTGTAAATTTTCTTTGTTCTTTGTGTTGGGTGTTTTTTAAAAAGAACACTAAGGTAGACAAGCCCCCAGGACCTGACAGGATCTGTCCTAGAATGCTGAAGTAGGCAGGTGAGGAAATTATTGGGATCTTGTACAAATCTTTGTGTCCAATTCAGTCACAGGAGAAGTCCCAGAGGACTGAAGAATAGCCAATGATATTCCTTCACTTATGAAGGGCAACAGGGATACTCCAGGAAATTACAGACCATACGTCATAAATAGTGTAATTATTGGAAAGATTCTTGCGGATAGGGTTTACTTACATTTGGAAAAATATGGACTTATAACGGATAGGTAACGTGGCTTTGTGTGGGGAAGGATACGTCTCACAAATTTGATTGAGTTTTTTTGGCGGAAGTGACAAAGATGATTGTCTATATGTTGTCTATATGGACTTGAGCAAGGCCTTTGACATGGTCCCTCATGGTTCATGACATGAATCAAAAATGAAGTCACATGGGATCTATGTTGAGCTGGTAGGGTGGATACAGAACTGGCTTCGTCATAGAAGACAGACAGTGGTGGTGGAATGGTGTTTTACTGACTGGAAATCTGTGATCACTGGTGTTCCATAAGAATCAGTGCTGGGACCCTGTTGTTTGTAATATATATGAATGATTTAGAGTAGAACAAGGGTGGCCTGATTAATAAGTTTGCAGATGACACAAAGATTGGGGAGCTGCAGATAGCGAGGAGGTTTGCCAGAGGATACAGCAGAATATAGATAGGCCAGAGACTTGGGCAGAAAAATGGAAATGCAGTTTAATCCGTAAAACTGCGAGGTGATGCATTTTGGAAGATCAAATGCAGGAGGGAAGTATACAGTAAATGGCAGAACACTTAGTAGCATCTACAAACAGATGGATCTGGGCATACAAGTTCACAGTGACACAAGTGGATAAGGCGGTCGAGAAGGCATATAGCATGCTTGCCTTCATCAGACAGGGCAGAGAGTATAAAAATTAGTTATAAATCTTAACTTTGGCCTCATTTGGAATATTGGTGTGTACAGTTCTGGTCACCACACTACAATAAGGCTTTGGAGAAGCTACAGAAATGGTTTACCAGGATGTTGCTTCACTTGGCAGGTATAAGATATGAGGAGAGATTGGACAAACTTGGTTTGTTTTCACTTGAACACTGAAGGTTGAGGGGCAACCTGATAGATATTTAGAAAATTATGACAGGCATGGATAGACAGATCCTTTTCCTGAGGGTAGAGATCTGAATTACTCGGCGACACAGGTTTAAGGTAGAAGGAGGTGTGAGAGGCAAGTTTTCACATAGAGGATGCCAAGTGCTTGGAATGTGCTGCCATTGGAGATGGGTACCGTAGTAATGAAGTATTGTCACACACGTGAATAGGCAGGAACTAGAAGGATTTGGACAGCATAGAGGCAAAGGTATTTACTTTAGAAAAGTATCAAGTGTCATCTCAGTCTTGATGGGCCGAAGGGCCTCTTCTTGTACTGTACTTTACTTTTGACAGTGACTCAGTATGAGGAATTTAACAATGATGATTCATAGCCTCCGATGATGACCAGGAGAAAATGAGGACTGCAGATGCTGGAGACAAGAGTCGAAATGTGTGGCACTGGAAAAACACAGCAGGTCAGGCAGCATCTAAGGAGGACGAGAGTTGACGTTTTGGGTATAAGCCCTTCATCCTGATTGTTGGGAGTGGGGGGGGTGGGAAGGTAGTTGGAAGGGGGCTGAGAGATAAACAGGAGGGTGGGGTGGGATTGGGGTGGGGGGGAAGGTAGCTGGGAAAGTGATAGGTAGATGCAGGTGGGAGGTAATGGTGATAAGGTCAGTGGAGGGTGGAGCAGATAGGTGGGAAGGAAGATAGACAGGCAGGAAAGGTCAAGAGGGTGTTGCCGAGTTAGAGGGTTGGATTTGGATGAGGTGGGGGAGGGGAGATGAGGAAACTGGTGAAGTCAACGTTGATGCCATTTAATTGGAGGGTCCCAACGTGGAAGATGAGGCGTTCCTCCTCTAATCATCTGGTGGCTTGGATTTGGCTGTGGAGGAGACCCAGGACTTGCATGTCTTTGGCAGAGTGCGAGGGGGAGATGAAGTGGTCAGCCACAGGTCAGTGGGGCTGCTTGGTGCATGTGTCCCAGCGATGTTCCATGAAATGTTCCGCAAGTTGGCGTCCTGTCTCCCCGGTGTAGAGCAGACCAAATTGACAGCAGTGGATGCAGTCGATGAGGTGATTGGAGTTGCAGGAAAATCTCTGTTGGATATGGAAGGATCCTTTGAGGTCTTGGATTGAAGTAAGGGGGAGGTGTGTGCGTAGGTTTTACACCTCTTGCGGTGGCAAGGGCAGATGTCGGGACTGGAGGTGGGTTGGTGGGGGACATGGATATAATGTGGGAGTCGAGGCAGGAATGGTCTCTGCGGAATGCAATAGAGATGGGGAGGGAATTGGGTCTGATTGTAGGTGAAGGATAATGCATTGTATCCGGAGGCTGGTGGAGTGGAAAGTGAGGATGGGGGGGGTGGGGAGTGTTCCTCAAACCCTGGATTGTTTCACCTTTCGTATCACATTAAGGAAGGTCAAAAATCAGACGACACCAGGTTATAGTCCAACTGGTTTATTTGAAATTGCAAGGTTTTGGAGTTTTTCTCTTTTCTCAGGCATGGTATGATAGAGAGGTATAAGCTGAGCTGTGAAAGATTGCAATTTCCAATAAACCTGTTGAACTATAACCTGGCATCGTTTGATTCTTTTACCTTGTCCACCTGAGTGCAACTCCAGCATCTCAAACACATGAGAGAATGCTGTGAGAGAGGTGCAACCTGTTTGTGTGAAGTGCAGATGGGTTTGAATAACCAGCGACCTATGCAAGCTGTGTGGCTGTATGTTATAGCATGTGCTGAAGCAATTAATATAGAAGTGAGTTAAGATTGATAATGATTGCTGCTGGGTATATAATGGTGATGAGCTGAATTGTGGAATGACTGAGGCGGGTGGTGTAATTATAGGGATATGGGTTTTGAGGATGCATTCACTGACCCCGATCATTCTATGTGGTTATTAAACTTATGGTATTACATCCAGCTTTTTGAGGGTAAGTTCCTCAAGTTGTTTTTCTTTATTTGACCATTGTATGTCTGATTATTTCCATTACCCTTGTTTTCACATGCTTTGTTATCCTGCTGTACTGCGGAGGATAATAGACACCTATCCTCCTTTCCACCTCCTCAGCTAAACTCTTCTATAACATTGAAAAGCTGGAAGTTTCCTCTTTTCCATGGTCAACCTTTCTCATCTCTTCCTTGGGTCAGATCCAATGGGAAGATTCAAAGAAGGGCTAATTCAATTGCTACACAAAATGACAACAGCTCAAAGGCAGCTAAAACACTTTTAATGGAAGTGAACACATAGAATGCTGGAGAAACTCAACAGATCCGGGGGCAACTGTGGAGAGAGAAACAGAATGAACTTTTTGAGTCCAAATATCATGCTTCTTCAAAAGTGAAGAATTACTTTTGTGGGGGTGGGGTGCTTTCTTTGGGCACAGGGGATACCCAAAGGAAGTCCCTGCATATCCCTGACAGCAGGCTGTGCTGCAAAGCTGCCAGACTTCCTCATTACAAAAGGCACCAACCTACCACTGGTAAAATATTGGCAAAGGGCATAATTGCTCGGGAGGCAGGTGGTGAGGGGATCAACAAGCGGGAAAAACGTTATCCTTATAAACTGCCAGCTGCAGATGCATCTGTCCATGAGAGTCTAAGTAAGTGTCACTATCGTACAGTCCTGGTGGAGACTATGTCCTAGCTTCACATTGAGAATAACTCCATCACCATGCTAAATAGGACAGACTTCGAACAGATCTGGCAACTCATGACACAAGGTACTGCGGGCCATCAGCAGCATTGTATTGCTCCACAACCTACAACCTCCTGGCATCACACATTCCCTGCTGTACCGTGATCATCCAGACAGGAGATCACCCCTGGTTCAATAGACAGTGCAGCAAGGCATACCTAAAACTGAGGTGTCAGCTTGGTGGAGACACAAAACAGGACAAAGATAGTCACAGGTGAGGTGCCAGAAGACTGGAGGTTGGCAAACATGGTGCCACTGTTTAAGAAGGGTGGTAAGGACAAGCCAGGGAACTATTAAGTCAGTGATGGGCAAGTTGTTGGAGGGAATCCTGAGGAACAGGATGTACATGTATTTGGAAAGGCAAGGACTGATTAGGGATAGTCAACAACATGGCTTTATGCGTGGGAAATCATGTCTCACAAACCTGATTAAGTTTTTTGAAATAACAAAGAGGATTGATGAGGGCAGAGCTGTAAATGCGATCTATATGGACTTCAGCAAAGCATTCAACAAAGTTCCTCATGGGATACTGATTAGCAAGGCTACAGGGACAAGTAGCCATTTGGATACAGAACTGGCTCAAAGGTAGAAGACAGAGGATGGCGGTGGAGGGATGTTTTTCAGACTGGAGGCCTGTGACCAGTGGAATGTCACAAGGATCGGTGCTGGGTCCTCTACTTTTTGTCACTTCCATAAATGATTTGGATGCGAGCATAAGAGGTACAGTTAGTAAGTTTGTAGATGACACAAAAATTGGAGGTGTAGTGGAGAGGGAAGTGGGTTACCTCAGATTACAACAGGATCTGGACCAGATGGGCCAATGGGCTGAGAAGTGGCAGATGGATTTTAATTCAGATAAATGTGAGGTGCTGCATTTTGGGAAAGCAAATCTTAGCAGGACTTATATACTTAATGGTAAGGTCCTAGGGAGTGTTGCTGAACAAAGAGACCTTGGAGTGCAGGTTCGTAGCTCTATGAAAGTGGAGTTGCAGGTAGACAGGATAGTGAAGAACATGTTTGGTATGTTTTCGTTTATTGGTCAGAGTATTGAGTACAGGAGTTGGGAGGTCATGTTGCGGCTGTACAGGACATTGGTTAGACCACTGTTGGAATATTGTGTGCAATTCTGGTCTCCTTCCTATCGGAAAGATGTTGTGAAACTTGAACGGGTTCAGAAAAGATTTAAAAGGTGGTTTTGAGCTATAGGGAGAGGCTGAACAGGCTGGGCTGTCTTCCCTGGAGCGTCGGAGGCTGAGGAGTGACCTTATAGAGGTTTACAAAATTATGAAGGGCATGGATAGGATAAATAGGCAAAGTCTTTTCCCTGGAGTCGGGGAGTGCAGACCTAGAGGGCATAGGTTTAGGGTGAGAGGGGAAAGATATAAAAGAGACCCAAGGGGCAACTTTGTCCAAATAGAGGGTGGTATGGTTATGGAATGAGCTGCCAGAGGAAGTGGTAGAGGCTGGTACAATTGCAACATTTGAAAGGCATTTGGATGGGTATATGAATAGGAAGGGTTTGGAGGGATATGGGCCGGGTGTTGGCAGGTGGGACTAGATTGGGTTGGGATATCTGGTTGGCATGGACGGGTTGGACTGAAGGGTCTGTTTCCATGCTGTATATCTCTAATGACTCTATGATTCTATGAGGACTACTCGGATGCCAAACAACATAAGGAGCACCAACTAGATATGGACTAAATATACCATCTGTTAGGCGCCCAGCAGAAATCACCAAAAATCCTTAGAAAGCACCTTCCAAATTCCAGACCATGTCTGTTTAGAAGAACAAGGGCAGCAGAAACATGAAACACCAGCTGCAAGTTCATCTCCAAACCACTCACCATTCCGATTTTGAAATATATCACCATTTCTTCACATTGGGTAAAAATCTTGGAATTCCTCTCTGGAATGGCATTGTGGGTCTACCTATGGTGTAAGGACAGCATTAATTGATCTCATAAGCTTGAGCAGGCCCAAAGGCAGGAAAGCTACCTGACACCTCCTCCACCCCGTGTAACTATTGAGACAAGCCAGGGCCAGGATGGGAAGGCAGCAGTTGTGCTGCATTTTGTTTGTGTCCCATTTCTAAGTCTGCTGGGAGGCGGTGGTGAAATATCTCCATGAAGAGCTGGTATGCCATTGCCAAGTCACCTATTATGTACACGTGCACAGTACATCACACTGACCCAGCTAGCATGGAGCCTGCTCCTAAAGGTGAGCAGAACCACTGACATTCCTGTTTATATCTGTCAGCCATCTCAGAGGCGGAGTAGAACCTTTGATAAACCTGTTTTGTTTTAGTATTTTATTAACCAGTACAAATTACAAATAGTTAACATTAACAGCTGTATACAAGTAACAGCAATTTACAGGGGAAAGGGATGGTAAAGCCAGGCCCCAAACCCCACTGTACAAATCAGTTCACAGGGAAACAAGGACAAACCTCGAATCTCACCTTCCATCAATCAAGAAGGAAACAGTAAACGCAATCACATACTGACAGTCGGATGCACTGAATAATAAAACAGTGTATATATCATAGACATCACTAGCAAACCAGTAAACCACCCATCCCTCCCACCTTCCAGTCACTCAAAGGCAGCCCACTCCTATGGTCCTTCCGGCACTCGATCTGCCCTGACACATCTTCCGGCCACCTCTAGGACAGCTTTGTCCCATTTCCCCACCTCCCTCACCACCCACTATCCGCCCCCACCGCCAAAGACGATAGCAATCAGGACAGCCTACCCACCTTCTGGCTTCCATAACCACCCTCTCATTCCTTCCAGCCATCTCTAGGACACCCCACCCTGTCTGCTCCCAGGATGACAGCACTGAAGATGGCCTACTTGCCATCCAGCTCTCGTTCTGCCACTATGTATCATGTGGCTCATGCCTGGTCCGACACGCTATCCGGCTTGTGGACAGCCATGACACATCATCCAGCCATCTCTAGAACAGCCCATCCCAATTACCCCTTCTCAGGATGACAGCGCTCAGAACAGCTTACCCACCTTCCAGTTCTCAGGGTGACTGGCATCGCAGTGACCTAACCACCTCTGGCTTTCAGGACGGTTTACCTACCTTCTAGTTCAAAGGGCAGCCTACCCACCCTCCAGCTCTCAGGGTGACAGCTTTCAGGACAACCAATGAGCCTCCCAGCTCACAGTGAGGTCTGCCAGATCCAGGGACACAAAAGACAGTGCAAGTGATAAACCCAACAAGCAACAAGACAGAGTCATTTACCATCAAACAGTGTCCTTTCTGGTGCACAGAGTTCATTACCATTAACAGTTCTCTTCAAAAGGCAAAGTTCATTCCTGGGAACAGAGTCCACCCGAGCATGCAGAATGCATTGTCCGAGATATGCAGTGTACATACCTGAAGGCAGCAAATACACGCCCCACAGCACACACTCAGGTGCTTAGTCTCCATAGAGGCCTGGTTTATCCACAGAGAATCAGGCCGGCTCTTAGGAACACAGTATATTATGAAAGTGCAGTTAACTCACAGGGGTTTGGTCCACTCCCAAATGCAGAATCCACTCCCCAAGGCAAAATCCACTCCCGAACTCCAGGACACAGCGAATGCTCACCTCCCAGCACACACACAGATGTTCAGAGGCCTAGTCCACCGACAAATGGCCAGGCCTACTCACAGGAACAGCTCATGTGGAAAGATGTATTTTCTCACAAGGACTCTGTCCAAACATCAAAAAAGTGAAAACACATGTGAAAAACAAAGAAAACCAAAGTGCAAGGGCTAAGCCCTGTCACAAAATCAACTTAGTCCTTTTCCAAAAGTAAAATAAAAGTGTACTACTCAGCCAGTGAAACAACAGTTCCCTAATGAGAACTGAGTTATACCTGAAACACATCAACTGTGTAGATCGGGCAGTTGAGAAATTAGTCCTCAATTAAAAAAAAGAAATACCAGTTAACAAACTGGCTGTATAGTTCCACCAGTTTACGAATCAGGTTCCCTCCAAAATAACAGAAACCAACAGCAGCAGTAACACATTGACTGTGCCCCAGCCAGCACAGAGTCAGTCCCCTAAACTGAGGAGATTTTAAATCTGTTTATTTTTTTCATTCACAATTGATTCAGCTCTCAAAGTGAGCAAAATCTCTGACACTCCTTTTTTTTCAGTAAGGAGGATGTCTGACACTCCTTTTTTTTCTTACACTACCGCCTAACAGTAGGAAGAGTGGAAACACCAGAGTGGCCAGTGACAAACAATGCCCTTCTCGAGAAAGGGCAATGCTGCGTGATCAAAAAAAAAAGGTGAAGGGGAGGGCAGGGATTATATCTCCTTTTTATTCTATTTTTGTCAGAAAATATAACACTCCTCTTCATTATTTTTCTTTCCCCTCACACTACGGCACAGTGGTTAGCACTGCTGCGTCACAGCACCAGAGACCCGGGTTCAATTCCCACCTTAGGCAACTGCCTGTGTGGAGTTTGCACATTCTCCCCATGTCTACGTGCGTTTCCTCCCACAGTCCAAAAATATGCAGGTTAGGTGAATTGGCCATGCTAAATTGCCTGTAGTGTTAGGTGAAGGGGTAAATGTAGGGGAATAGGTCTGGCTGGGTCCCTCTTCAGAGGGTAGGTGTGGACTTGTTGGGCCAAAGGGCCTGTTTCCACACTGTAAGTAATCTAATCTAATCTACCACCTAACTGCGGTAGTGCTTATTTTTCCCTCGCACCCGCGTGTGTGTGCAGGTGTGAGACACAGTGAAAGATACACGGTGCACAACTCTTTATTCAATTTCCACCACTAGGAAGAAAAGAAACACCCAAGTAGCCAGTGACAAGCAGTACCCTTCACATTAAAGGGCAATGCTGCGTGATCAAACAGTGAAGGGGAGGGTAGGGCAGGGATTATATCTGCTGTTTATTTTTTTTTCAGACTGAACAGAACCTCTGACCCTCCTGTATATATTTTTTTTGGCACTCAGGTTTATTTTTTTCCATTACCCACACTACCGCCCAACTGTGGTACTGCTTATTTTTCCTCCACATCTATTTTGTGTGTGTGCAGGTGTGAGGTGCAAGAATCTTTATTCAAATTTCCACCACCAGAAAGAAAAGAAACACCCAAGTGGCCAGTGACAAGTAATGCCCTTCACATCAAAGGACAATGCTGCGTGACCAAATATTGAAGAGGAGGGCAGGGCAGGGATTATATCTCCTGTTTTTTTTTCTCCCAGGATGTCTGACACTCCTGTTTTTTTTAGAACCTCCGAAAATCCTTTTGTTTCTTTTTAGAGTGAGCAGACCCTCTGACTCTCCTACTTCTTTTTCTGTAGAATCTCTAATACTCCTATGTATTTTTTAATTACCCCCACATTATAGCCTAACTGCGTTAGTGCTTATATTTTCCCCAGCACTCATGTTGTTCACATGATCAAACAGTGCATGATCAAACAGTGAAGGGGAGGGCAGGGCAGGGATTATATTTCCTGTATATTTTTTTTTCTTATTTTTTTCCCCAGCACCTATGTGAGTGTGTGCAGGTATGAGACACAGTGAAAGAGACAAGGTGCACAAATCTTTATTCAGTTTCTACCACCAGGAAGAAAGGAAACACCTGAGTGGCCTGTGACAAGCAGTGCCCTTCACATCAAAGGGCAATGCTGTGTGATCAAACCATGAAGGGGAGGGCAGAGGTTAAATCAAAATAGAATTGGAGGGGGAAATAATGCACTCCACTCCTTGCGGCGCCCACCTCTCCCTGAACAACTCCAGGGTGTTGGTGGACACCGCGTGCTCCTTCTCCAGAGACACCCGGGCTCTAATGTAACCGTGGAAGAGGGGCATGTAGTTGGCCCTAACGTTCCCCTCCACAGCCCGCTGCCTGGACCTGTTTATGGCCAGTTTGGCCAGCCCCAAGAGTAGACCCATGAGGAGGTCTTCAGACCTGTCTTCTCTCCTGTGTATCTCTGTCAGCCACGGCTTCCTGATTGGATCTGATTAACAGCCCCCATTAGGGAATTCATCTTCTATGAGATCCACTTGGCTGACATGGTCGCAAGCACTTCAGAGTATAAAATATCAGCCAATGTTTCAGCCGTTACACAATCACATGAGCGCATGTGAAAGGTTCCACAGTGCTGTTCACACACCCATGCAGATTTCTGCTGGGTTATAGCTCTATTACATGGGACTCATTTGGGCCTTGGGTTGGATGAAGTCATGCATCACACCGCAGCAGCCAATGGTTTCTGGTCGCATATGAGCATTCACATGAGAAGCTGGCAGCCAAGACTTTAGCTCAGACTTGTTTCTGGGCAATGGAAATATACAGAGCATTTATTCTGAATTTAAGAAAGTGATATCAGGGAAACCACCCAACTTACAATTTCAAAGTCAATCCTGCCTGTTAACTCTATTTGGAGGAGCAAATGAGAACTGCAGATGCTGGAGATCAGAGCTGAAAATGTGTTGCTGGAAAAGCGCAGCAGGTCATGCAGGAAATGTGGCTTATTGGTTAGCACTGCTGCCTCACAGCACCAGGGTCCCAGGTTCAATTCTGGTCCTCACCTACCATCCCACCAACCTCCATATAAGAACCCCATTAGTCCTGACCTACCACCCCACCAACCTCCATATACATCGTATCATCTGTTGTCATTTCCGCCACCTCCAAACAGACCTCATCACCAGGGATATATTTCCCTCTCCTCCCCTATAAGCGATCCGAAAAGACCACTCCCTCCGTGACTCCCTCGTCAGGTCCACGCCCCCCACCAACCCAACCTCCACTCCCGGCACCTTCCCCTGCAACAGCAAGAAATGCAAAAC
>NC_057721.1:54882996-54948082 GCF_004010195.1 Chiloscyllium plagiosum | reverse complement strand
TATCACCCTCACCTTGACCTCCTTCCACCTATCGCATTTCCAACGCCCCTCCCCCAAGTCCCTCCTCCCTACCTTTTATCTTAGCCTGCTGAACACACTTTCCTCATTCCTGAAGAAGGGCTCACGCCCGAAACGTCGATTCTCCTGCTCCTTGGATGCTGCCTGACCTGCTGTGCTTTTCCAGCAACACATTTTCAGCTGTTAACTCTATTTATCTCAACACAGATGCTTTCAGATCTCCTGACTATTTCCAGCACTTTTTGTTTTTATTGGACCTGAATTAATGCATTTCAGACACATCTGTGATCATTCACATGGGGTGTGTCACATCAAACTTGGTAATTGTAAGAATCATTTCATGTCACTCATAGCTTTAAAGGCAAGCAATCCAAATTCTAAATATTCTACAGAGGCATTTTAAATGACTGCAGTTTGTTCTTTAATGTGGACACCCTATTTTTTGTACCACTTTAAGTTTAGTTTTATGTCAAGGTAGAGTCTGCAATGACATATATTTGCACTTAATTGTATTTTAAGCAATGATTCTGAGAGAAAGGACATTGTGTGACTGTACTTTGTTTTCTTTTTCTATTTACTGTTCCTGTTCGGAATCAGTGACAATCCCACCTTCAATGACAATACCTTGTTCACCATTCATTATATCTGAGGTAAATGACATTTAGACAATTGTAAAGCCAGAAAATTCATAATGCTTTAAGCAAGTAAAGCATATAATCCTCATGGATGCCAGTGGAGTTTAGAATAGTATTAGATTTACAACCTTTAGCACATTAGTGAAATCTGGAGGTTACTGAAGAGGATGTGAGTGACTCCTCCGCTTGGTGACCTGTTGTTACAAATAGAGTCTGCTCTGATTCTGGATCAGAGTGCCAACCTTACTTTATGATCTCGGAGGCAATCAGCAGATTATGTTATGATTTAGTTAAGGACCAGGAAGCTTTCCTTTTAAAGTAGAAAGACTGAAGGTTAGATCCAAGGGAATAAAGCCAAAAGGTTCCATTGTTTGAGCCAACCCTATTTTACTATAAAGGTGGAATTGGATTACAATCCACAATATATGTACAAATTAATTCTCACATCTAGGGGTGACATGCAATAAACATGGGTAATAGATTGTGATTAATGACCCCACAGTCCACATCAAATAGCAACTGTGACCAAGACAGATTACATTGATTGCTCAGTAACTCTCACCCCCAGATATTAATGATACACTGGGTCATCAGGTCAAATTAAACTTCACAAGAGATTACAAAGCTTCACTTTTAATAATCCAATCTTGAAACATCCAGCCATAGGCTGTTCCTTGATTTACTGCCTCAGTGACTATTCCCACTTCAGTTGACCAACCTCCTTGGTCCACGATCCTCTGGGCTTATCTAACTACAGTCTAGTATTTATTCAAAGGCATCATCCAGCTTGTCACTAAAACCTAGCTTCCTCAAGCTAACAACCAACTCTAGGATTTCTCTGTGTTCTAATTTTCCTCAGCTGCATCAAGCAAATACTGCTTGTAGTTTTTTCTACCCCCAATCTCACAGCTGCCCTAACAGTTAATGTTTGCAGGTTTCTTCTATGCTTAACATGGCTTTCACCAATACAGAGACAGTGACCTTCCCACTTTTTGAGCTCCAAAAGACTACTTCTGAGACCTGACTAGACGTACTCCACTGGTCTTGACTTGTCACAGGGTCTCCAATTACACAGAAGTCAGCGTATTTCATTTGCTGTCTCTGCAGTATAGCTAAACAATAGGAGTTCTAACATAAAGGGTACATCTCTGTCTGTCTGACCTTCCAGTACCCATCTCTAATCTTTTGTACTGCTCTTCTGTGATTTCAGCTAAAAACATTACAAGAAGCCCCACAACCTCCATTGCAGGGCAGAGCTGAATGTTGTCACCTAACGCTTCAACTGTCAATGTCTTATTAAATGGAAAAATAGTAGGGCTACAAATTTATTGTTGCACTTTTCATTTTATTTCAGAATTAACAGTCAAAAACTCACATAAAAGTCACATCATGTTAATAGCAGAATTATGAATATGTATTTGTGCACACAATTGGGACTTGCATTGATTTAAGAGTCACGATGAACCAGCCTCAAGCATAGAGCAAGAAAACTCAATTCATTCATATTCATTGGCTTCTGATTTCATTCATATTGATTTAATTTGAAGGAAAATGAATGTGTAATATCTACTTTAGAGTTACATAACGGGGGAGGTACACAATTTCATTTGGAGCTCAAATTTGATGCAGGTGGATGCCTCTGTAGCAGGCATAGCCACGATGTCAGGAAAGAGTATGGCACAGGTTCTTATATGTGTGACAGCAAGCGAGCTGAGTACAAACTGTCAGAGGTTATTATCCCAACAGTAGTTACAACTCACACTACACACTGAAAAACTCATTTCCCAGGATGCTCCAAATATGGGAGCCATCAGAACAGGATTCCCAGTACTAGCACCTCAACAACCCAGGATAGGAGGGATTTGTTGTTACCCACATGGTTGATGACATCCTCACCAGCTGTATGGCCCTCTCTTCCACAGGTCATATGCTTCAAAGCAATGGGATCCTGGCTTTGAAGATCTCACTGTGCGCTGAGGCAGATCCATGATGCATGGAGATGGGAGACCTCACTCCCTGCTCTGTAAAAGCATTCCCTCTTTAGCGTTCTCACACATTAATAGTGGCTGCTGCACGTGTGGCCTAAGCACAGACCACTCCAATGCTGGGGGCTAACATGCACCCTGTACCCATCAGATGCTAGGGATGTCTTTTGCAATTAGTTGAGGTAGAGAGTGAATCATGATTTCTCACAGACTTTGGTGGAATGTAAGAGGTGACCGAATCGCTTCCTGCATCAGGCTGAACTTTGGAAATAATCAACCATGATTTGCCTCAAAGCTCATTATGTTCTTTTCGATATGGAGGTGCCTGTGTTGGTCTGGGGTGGTCAAAGTCAGAAGTCACATGACATCAGGTTATAGTCCAACAGGTTTATTTGAAATCGCAAGCTTTTGAAACACTGCTCCTTCATCAAGTGATGGAAGAGCAGCACTCTAAAAGCTTGTGATTTTAAATAAACCTATTAAACTATAACCTGGTGTCGTGTAGGGTTTTTCTTGGGCAGTGGAGAATGCAGAGAGGAAAAATAACTTTAAAAAGTGCTCTAAACAGGCACTGTTTTAATTTACAGTCGTAAAGAAGCAACTAGATTTGACTAAATATACTTTGTATTAACAGCATACATTTCGGTTTGTAACTGTATAGCCATTAGAGTTTTAGTGTTTAGGACGATGCATGGATTGACATAACAAATGGCTTTAAGAAAGTACAAATGATCAGTGATAAGTGTCTAATTTGATGGGAAGTTGAGCCATTGAGCAAAAATTAAGATAATAAGCTCAATCATTATAGGATTCTGACTACATACATCTCCCTATTTTAGACAAATAGGTAAAAAGAACAGCATACATTTCCCTTTTAACTTAATATTCCTCACAAACTATAATGAACAGGATAGGCCGATGGATATTTAATAATGCAGATATTTTTAATCAACCTGCTTGAATATGTGAAACACAGTTGTGGTGCAGGTGAGACTTTGACCTGTATCTCCTGGCTCAGAAGAAGGGCACGAGAGACGAAACCCAGAACTGATTATGTCAGAGACCATTCAAGAGGTGGGGGAGGGGTTGTGGTGATGTCAGTGAATCCTCACCACCCTAATGGGCGACCCTGGGTGACTGTCTGTGGAGTTTGCACATTCTCCCTGTGTCTGTGGGTTTCCTCCCACAGTCCTGTATTGGACCAGGCCAGACCCTTTTAAAGCATTTCAAGATAGTATCCCAGATCCTAATGTTGCTAGTTGTTTTAAGCAGATGGAACATGGATAATCAAGGAGTGATGCAGCTGGCCGAACCACTTTGTTTTAAACAAAACAGAATTTATTTGCAAGATTATCAAATGAAACACAAACAAAAGAGAACAGAATAGAGAATAACGTAACCTATCTGAAAACACAACCGATTATCCCAATGTAATGATGCTGTTTCAAATTCCTGTAACAAGGACAGAATGACCTTGTCAAAGGAGCAACATCATCACAGTCCAAACATGTGCATGTTAGGTGGATTGGCCATGCTAAATTGTCCCATAGTGTCCCAGTATTTGTAGGCTGAGTGGATTAGTTGTGGGAAATGTACAGTAACCGGGATAAGATACAGGGATGGGTGGATGTGGGTGGGATGGTCTACAGAGGGTCGGTATGGATTCGATTGGCCAAATGGCCTTTTTTCAACAAATTAGGGGCTCTATGATTTGATGATCATTCAAACCTTAAACCAATGAGTAGTGAGCCTCACCTCACCTAGACTAATCATGACTGTGACTGGGAAAGAATGAATCAACACCAGATTCTTTGATGTCCTTATTTGCTGCCAAGAGGCAGGGATCCCTGGTAGAGGGTCCTGTACACAGAAGTCTTCCCATTTTCCATCGGGGACCCTGAGGTGGAGGATGTTGCATGGAGCAGTCTCTTATAACCCCTGCCCAACTTAATTTGCAGTGCTGTGGAGACTGTGGATCATGTATATATTGGTTGTAGTCGATTGCACCCCTTTTATAATTATTTTAAAAACCTTTTGTTGTGTTTTTGGTTGCATTTCAGCCCAATGCTCCTGATCTTTGGGCATCCAATGTGGAGGGTGGGCAAATTGGAGGATCTATTCGTGTATCTGCTCCTGAAGCTGACCGTCTGGCTATAAACATGTCCAGGCAGTGGGCTGTGGAGGGGGTCATCTCTGCCAACTGTCTGCCTCTCTCCCACGGTTGCACTTGTACCCGGATGTCATGGGAAAAGGAGCATGTGGTATCCATCAATGCTTTCGATGCCTTTAGACAGAGGTGGGCACCATGCGGGATACGTTGCTTTATTTTCTCCTCCAATTCCATTTTGATTTAGTCCTCTCCCTGTCTCTCTACCTCCCACTCACATTTGTTGGTTTACGTCGCTTTCAAGTGGCTTCGCATGTCAATATTTAATTAGCGACATGGATGTTCTTATTGGTTGTAGTTGGTGTTTAAAAAGAAAACAAAAAAAATCATCATGGTGATTTTGGTGGTGGGCAAGTTGCTCAATTTTGTCTGACTGCACCTCTAGGTTTAAAATAAACAGCAGCTTTCCATGACCAAGGTCTGCATCAAGTTTGAAACAGGCATTACCCTGATATCCAGTCAGAAGCAAAAGAATCGAGAGCTGCTGGAGACAGACCCAAGACTCAGTGTTGACCTAAATCTAGGAAAAAGGTCTGCATTACACCATAAAGTCAATGGTCTACCATGAATTAAGTAGGTTCCTGTTGCCTCAATGTCTCAAATGAACATGTAAAAATTCAAATTTGAATTTAAATTTTAGTGTCAAATTTACACCATGCCATCTTTGTGATGGAGTGATGCTGGAGGTCTAGTGGCAAGAGGACATCCCACCTGGCATATTGTTCTTCAACAAGGATGCCCAGGTCGTGGTCTGAGACATTGGCACAAGCATGTATCAAATCTCCTGCATGTGAGTGAGGCAGTGACACTGACGCAGGAGAGGAAGAGGTACATGGGTCAGTATTATCCATTCATGTGTAGCATTAAAAGCATATCATTGAGACGGTTGTGCTGTACTGTATGATATATCTGCGATGGGTTCATTATGCATGAGCTTGGAGACCCCGGAATTGTTGAACCATGGGCAGAGAAGCAGGTGTTTCCACTATGTGGCAATGTTCAGGCCCACAGGTCCTTGTACGTGACTTGCTATGATGAAAAGCTGGATCTCATCGCAGGAGTGCTCAAAGTCCTGAATTCTCTACCTTGGTTGTAACCACACAGGTTGGTGAGCCAATGTGAACTAGCATACTGCACTCGGGCATAGACTAATGGAGATACAGGGCAGACGTTTGAGGATTTATTTCAGAATACTCTGAAAAAGAATATTCCTACCATAAAAAAAACTGAAGGGCGGACTAAAGTAGTTAGGGAAGCATGTAAGTTAGCTAAAAGTGTGTGAAGATGAGAGGCAGATCTGCAATTGGTCAAAATTTAAAGAATGCCTGAGAATGATGAACAAGTTAATTAAGAGGAATAACTTAGCATATAAGACAAAGCTAGCAAGAGTTTCTACAAGTACTTGGAAAGGAAAATATTAAATAAAACAAAGTTTGGCCCTCAAGAGGGAGTGAATGAGGAATTAATAGATAATAAGAATGTGACTGAAGAATGATAAAATATTTTGCTTCTGTTTTCACCGCAAAGGCTACAAAGGCATTCCAAAAACTGATGTATATTAGGAAGTGAAAGGAGAGAACAGCAAAGCTATAATCACAAAGGATATGGAACTAAGCCAACCACTGGGACTGTGTGCTGACAAGTCTCAAGACTTACAAAGATGTTGCCAGGGTTGGAGGATTTGAGCTATAGGGAGAGGCTGAATAGGCTGGGGCTGTTTTCCCTGGAGCACTGGAGGCTGATAGGTGACCTTACAGAGGTTTATAAAATCATGAGAGCCATGGATCGGGTAAACAGACAAGGCCTTTTCCTTGGGGTGGGGAATTCCAGAACGAGAGGCCATTGGTTTAGGGTGAGAGGGGAAAAATTTAAAAGGGACCTAAGGGGCAACATTTTCACACAGAGGGCAGATGGAATGTGCTGCCAGAAGAAGTGATGGAGGCTGGCACAATTGAAAGGCATCTGAATGGGTATATGAACAGGAAAGGTTTAGAGGGATATGGGCCAAGTACTGGCAAGTGGGACTAAGTTAGGTTTGGATATCTGGTCAGCATGGATGGGTTGGGCCGAAGGGTCTGTTTCCATGCTGTACATTTCTATGACTCTATGAAGATGGGTTTCAACCTCGGGTCTTAAAAGGAATTGCTAATGAGGTAGCAAATGTTTTGCTGTTAATTTTCCAAAATTTCCTTGATTCAGGAATATTGGAAAATAGAAAATGTGATCCCTCTATTCAAGAAGGGAGGGACGTGGAAGATAGGAAACTATAGGCCAGTTAGTATGACATCTGTCCTGGGGAGTTGTTAGAATTTATCATTAAAGAGGTTATACTTGAGTAAAACTCAAGTAAATGGGAAGAGTCAAAATAGGTTTGTGAAAGGGAACCGTGTTTAAACAACTTACCAGAGTTCTTTGAAGGAGTTGCAGACACTGGGTAAAGTTAAGCCTGTGGACATACTATCCTGGAATTTCCAGCAGGTTTTTGATAAAGTGCCAGGTGAAAAGCTTTTGTACAAAATAGGAGCTCAGTGTATAACATGAAAGCACTGATAGAAGATTGGCTGGCTGGAAGAAAACAGAGAGTATGCACAAATCAATCATTGTCCAATGAACAGGATGTGATGAGTGATGGCCTGCATGGATCAATGCTGATTCTCAACTTTTTACAATTTACATTAATGACTTTGAGGAGAGGTGCAAAATTATGGCACCTAAATTCTTAGACAGCAGCATGATAGGTAAGAAGGTATGTTCATAGAGTTATAGAGTCAAAGAGTTGTACAGCACAGAAACAGACTCTTTGGTCCAACTCGTCCATGCCGACCAGATATCCTAAATTAATCTAGTCTGATTTGCCAGCATTTGGCCCATATCCCTTTAAATCTTCCTAAACATCATCAATCCAGATGCCTTTTAAATGTTGTAATTGCACCAGCCTCCACCACTTCCTCTGGCAGCACATTCTACACACATGCCACCCTCTGCATGGAAAAAGCTGCCCCTTAGGTCCTTTTTAAATGTTAAACCTATGCCCTCTAGTTTTGGACTTTTGACCCTGGCAAGAAGACCTTGGCTATTCACACTATCCATGTCCCTCTATAAAATGTCACCTCTCAGCCTAAGATGCTCCAGGGAAAAAATAGTTCTAGACTATTCAGCCCCTCCCTCTAGCTCAAACGCTCCAACCCCAGCAATATCCTTCTAAATTTTTTTTCGCACCCTTTCAAGTCCTGTACAGCTGCAACATGACATCCCAATTCCTATACTCAATGTAATGGCCAATAAAGGGAAGTGTACCAAATGTCTTCTTTAGTACCTGTGACTCCACCTTCAAGGTATGAACCAGAAACATAGATTACATAGCACTGAAGAATTCAATTAAATTTATTACAGCTCTCAGTGTTTACATACACAAAGTGTAATTGTTGTGGATATGTTCGCCGAGCTGGGAGACTGGTTTGCAGAGGCTTTGAGCCCTTTCTCGGTGACATCCTCAGTATTGTGGAGCTCCTGTGATGCGCTGCTGCATCATATTGGTTGGAATTTATTTGGCTTCATTCCCGCTGCTTCTGGTTGCCGGTTCTGGTTGCTCGTTACAGTGGTCGGTATATTGAATCACCTTAAAGTTATGCCCCCTTGTGATAGCCATTTCTGCTCTGGGAAAAGACTCTGATTATTCACTCTCTCCATGCCTCTCATCATCTTATACACCTCTATTAAGTCACCTCTCATCCTTCTTCGCTCCAATGAGAAAAGCCCGAGCTCCCTCAACCTTTCCTCATAAGACATGCCCTGCAGTCCGGGCAGTATCCAGGTAAATCTCCTCTGCACCCTCTCTAAAGCTTCCACATCCTTCTTATAATAAGGTGACCAGAACTGAACACAATATTCCAAGTATGATCTAAACAGGGCTCTATATATACCTGCAGCATATCCTTGCAACTCTTAAACTCAACTCCCCTGTTAATTAAAGTCAACATACAATATGCTTCTTAACAATCCTATCCACTTGAGTCAAAAAGTGTGGCGCTGGAAAAGCACAGCAGGTCAGGCAGCATCCGAGGAGCAGGAGAGTAGGGCATAAGCCTTTCATCAAAAATATGATGAAGGGCTTATGCTCAGAATTTGACCCTCCTGTTCCTTGGATGCTGCCTGACCTGCTGTGCTTTTCCAGCATCACACTTTTTGACTCTGATCTCCAGAATCTGCCGTCCTCACTTTCTCCTATCCACTTCGGTGCCAACTTGAGGGATGTATGGACCTGCACCCCATGCATTTCTGCAATTGCAATTGAATGATGATTCTCAGAGGAATGCTACAATTAATATCAATAGGGTTTGTGCCAATATACAAAATTGCCTTTTGGTGTATCATCACATCTGTGGCATTTTTCAACAGATAATAGAGAACATTTTACAAGGTTAACCCCAGGTTGCCATTGATCTGGATGACGTGCTAATAAGGCCAATCAAGAATGTTTAGAAGACTTGGACACAGTGTTTAAACATTTCTTCAAGGCAGGGATATGTCTTAGGAGAGAAAAAATGTTTCAGTGACCTATTTGGGGTACAGAGTCAGCAAGACTAGAACAAACACCCGTTGGAAAATAAAATGAGGATGATCAAAGGTGTTCTGGCTCCCATGTCTATATTGGAACTTAGGTCTTACCTTGGGTTGGTGCATTATTACAGAAAATTCATGCGTAACCTGGCCCCCATCCTGGCACACTTACATTTGGTATTGAAAAAAGATTCAGCCTTGGAAATGGTCATGTAGCTAAACATGATGTGATCCTTAGGGAAGTGAAGAAGCAGCTATCATCATCTTAGGTATTGTCAAACTATGATCCTAAGCAAGATGTGTTGCTGACATGTGATACCTCCTCATACGGTATTGAGATAGTGTTGGCTCACTGGTGACCCAGCGTACAGGAATGCCCGATTGCATAAGCTTCCTGGACTTTGGCTGGTACTGAATGCAAATAAGCCCAGATAGAGAAGGAAGGTTTGATGGTTATATTTGGTGTAAGAAAGTTTCACCATCACCTTTACGGATGTAAACTTTTAATAGTAATAAACAACAAGAGCTAATTCAAGAGGGCAAGGCTGCACCGCCCATAGCTTCAGGACAAATTCAGCATTGGGCTCTTGTTTTGAGTGTGGTGTGTATGATTACAAAGTGGAATATCATCTGGGAGGCCAAGTGGCAAATGCAGGTGCTTTGAGTCACCTCCACTGACACATACACCGTTGGTGGTAAGGCCACTGGAACAATCCATTCTGGTTTCAAACTTTGTGGACACCTTTCCTGTCACCACTGACAATATCAGACTGTGAACGCAAAAAGATCCATCCTGTCAAAATTAAAACAGCTGGTGGTGATGGAGGAAATAAAAGGGTCTTCACACCAGAATTGAAACTTTCTGTACCCAGCAAGACCAGATCACCATAGAGGATGACATTTGAAATTGGGGATTGAGTGATTGTCCCAAGGAAAGGTCTCTGCCAGATACTGGCTGAACTCCACCAGGGCCATTCAGGGGTTTCCAAAATGAAGGTATTGGCAACAGGTTATGTCTGGTGGCAAGCAGCGGATGCAGACCTCACCAGATTGGTGAGGCAGTGTCAACAAGGACAAAAATTACCACCAGTAACTCCCCCATATTTGTGGGATTGGCTGAGTAAGCCATAGACTCGGTTACACATCAACAATTCCAGTGCTTTCATGGGCTCCATGTTTTTAGTTCGTGTGGCTCCCACTCAAAGTAGCTGAAAGTGTATAGAGTTCTTTTGTCAAACATGGGGATGACAATTGAAAAGATTCGAGAATACTGGCATTATGGAGTTATTTCACACTACACCATAGCCCACACCATATATTCATATGTTTCCCTGATTTGTGTTATGACCAATGATATGCTTGCTGTTCATTCGGCTTAAAATAAAAAGATACATCAACATCATTTTCTTTAATAAACACAAAAAAAAAGATGAAACTTATACAAAAAAGATGTAAAACGGTTTAATATAAATGTTTACCTCTCTAAATTACCCAAAATATAGACACAAACAAATACGTACACACTTACACTCACAAAGTGAAGGGAATGACCAACAAAGTTCTCTCTCTGGAGGGATACACTTTGGGGGAAAAAAATAGTCACTTCTGGCCAACAAATCTTAGTTGTTAAAGTAAATAAAGATAAGGCTCAGGTGGCTGTCCACCTGGCATTCTGGATGCATGAACAAGTGTTGCAAACATATGTATAGGTCTTTGAGATCTTAGGTAATGTAGTTTGCACATGCAACACAGTATCAAAATAGTTTCCAATTGTTCTTCAAGATGGCAATTAAGTTTCAAAATGCTTTCACAACAAAGGAAGTTCAGAAAGAGGAGACATGAGCTATGCAAGCTGCTTCCTTGCAGCCTTTCTTCAAATTAAATTCCAAAAGAAAATCTCCAAGCATGCGAAACATTTTGAGCAGAACACCCATAAGACCCAGTCATAAGATCAGTCAGGTGTTTCACCTAAAGTAAACTCAAGCTCATAGAACCAAAAATTATCTCAAACTGTCTGATTTCCAAAAATTTAAATGAAATGTTTAAATGAAAATTTCACTTAGTCCCTTCATTGACCTGAAATAACACACATTCAGGAATCCTTACAATTTTTTAAACTGAGGTTGCAATTTCAAATGCAGTAAACAAAAAGGGTAGTAACTGATCAAAATATTCCTGCTTTGTAGATATGTCATGAAAATGCATTCGCTGTGATCTTACCATTCTGCCAAAAGCATGTTTAGGCTTTTTGTGTGTCAAAGTATTTGTCAGTTAACTTGAAAAAAGCTTGTTCTTTCTTATGTCTGTTGTCTTATGCCAATTCAAGTACTAAATAATCTTGGTGATTAATTTCTTAATCCTATATTTTTTGCTTTAAGCACAATGTGTTTGATTATTATTGGGGATAATAATACATGTTTCCAATGCCTCTTCTATCTGAGTCCAAACATGTTATATATTTAGCACAAATATTGCAGGGAATGTTAACATGTGTTGTGGAGAAAATATAGAGAATCACCAGGAGACACAGAGAGTTCTTCAAGAAGTAGGTATTTTATTTGCAAACAAAAAACGTGACACTGAGAAAGCAGATTCTCGAATGCCCATGAACCTCAGCGTCTGTGGATTTTTTTTACTCATGTTTCTGTTAGCTTATCAGCATGTCCAACTATATTAATCAAAGTACCTCACTCTAGCTACACAATAAACCACTGATGTTAGTTCCCATTATTACTTCAGCTTTACATTCTACTTAATGTTATTCTAATGTCACGGTTAGATATTTATTGCTAACTCTGCTACAGTGATCTTTAATTCCAGACTAACCTGTCATGAGAGATATTTAGCTATTCCATCTATTACAATAGTCTCCTGTCTTAAGCTGACTCTACTAACTATTAATTAGATATTTTAACATCATGTCCCAAATATTTATTGTCCCAATCCTGTCATAATAACACTTAACAGAGAAACTTGTTTTATTACTTGTGTTATCTCATCTCGCCATAGTGACCTTTCAGCCTTCACCTTACTCTGCTAATTGGTGTTAGACCATTCCACTATTCTTATCCCATCCTGCCTTCCACAGACCACAGATTGCTTTAACCCTTCCCATGCTTTCATGTTCTTTACTTTCCATACATGCCACTCTGTCCCCTAATAAATGAGATAGTAAGAAGGAAAATCAAGCCCTGAAAACCAAAATGTAGCCTCAAGAATCAAAAAATAGCCCTCAAGGAGAATACTAAAAACTGTTTCATACCCTGCTAGGAACAGATTTGGATAAATAACATGTCATGTTGAAAGCATTGATGGCTATTGTATTAGAAACTCTAATTTCTTTAAATTCAGAGAAATTGGATTCCCATGGGAGGACTTGTAAGAAGAATTTCAAGGCTCACAGTTCTTGAAAGGCAAAGGTGGCTGTTGTATATTTGGTGTTCAACTGTAGATGGTTCATATCTCTCTGAATTTTGGAAGAACAGGATTTCAATGTCAGAGACAAAATAAAAACCGGAAGAACTGCGGATGATATAAATCAGAAACAAAAATAGAAGTTGCTAGAAAAGCTCAGGAGGTCTGGCAGCATCTGTGAAGAAGGGAAGCACTTCTTATATGTTTGTTTCAAGCATTGCAGTGCCTCATTCATGAAATGTTATCTACATGTAAAGTACTCAATAAACTATATTTTGAACTCACGGATTTTTATTGATCTTGTATTCCTGGGTGAGATCCATGATGGTGGGAATTTTATCTGAAATGATGAAGGTCATTTTCCAGCTTGTCAAATTTTCCTTCCATTAAAATAAATGATACATAACATTTGGCCAGTTCAGTATTCCTCTTTTACCACCTGGGGAGTTAACACAGCAAAACTGAGTTCTAGACAGCTATTTTTCGAAATAATACACTCGACGCAAGTTAGCGGCAAAATGCTTAAATCGATTAAGATAATTTCAATTCACGATAGCAGAGTAAGTGTGACATTCCTGTTAGCTGTTTCGCAATTCCCATACCTCAATGCTTAGAAGGACAGGAGTTTTACTGCGGACAGAAGCTGAACAGTACATGTTAGTCTCTGATCATTACCAGTCCAGAAAGAATGTGTAGTTAAAGCATGTGGTACAAGTCAAGAAAAAGGTTCGATTCATTTCCAATACAGTTGAAAGGATTTTGTTTTTGGATCCTTGGGAAATGATTGGAAATTAGCTAATTCTACAATGCTGCTAAAACGCCGGTCCTGTGTTCTAATTGAAAAGGTCCGGATTTTTTTGTAGATGTGTGTCAGTCACCATCTGTTATCTGATGGAGAACACAGTTTCATTCACAGAAGTCCCATTCAGCAAAACAAGTCAGTTTGATCTGCGGAAAGTCGGCCAGTGTTGGAAGCACCGGTTCATCCGAATTCGATAGTTTATTTAAAACAATTTTTGTTATTGAAGACTGTCTTTAAATTGATCATTAAACATTAATCTTTGAGAATTCTAATCACCCAAAGCTAAAATTTGAAGACAAAACACAAACCTTACGTATCGGATTGTTCAAAAAAATCCTCAACTTCCTTATAGGTCACACCGTACAAAGATTACACTCTGTGAGCACACAATTATATTCACCTGAGACAACAATTTTCAAAATTCTCCAATTTTCCTGCCAATATCAAGACAGTTGTTGGGATGTATTTGCAATTATTCTGCAAGGAGAATGGGACAGTTTCCGTGGAAAATGTGTTTGATTCCCTGAGCCTGCTTGCAGACTCCCTTACCAGAAGACTTGGTATCATTGCATGTCCAGTTCCTCCATCTTGTGTCACCTTCACACATCCCCAGTAGCTCATGTGTAATTACTCTTTCACAATTGTCATCCAACTACACCCAGGGCAACCCCACTTTCTGCTTTTCTCCAGTTTGTCCTCAGGAAGAGATTTCTGTTGGCCTGCGGCTTTGATCAAACAGTGGAAACACTGGCATTTTGGTATCAGTATACAACTCTTTGGAGTTTGTTGTATTATCTGAGAAAGACCTGGTGTCTTTCAGACAGCTAGGTGACATCACAGTATGTGATGCTTTACTCTCTGGACAGATAGTTGGTGGTCAGCCTGTGAGTCAGTTGGTTAGTAAACCAGTCAAATATGTATATAAGGCAACAGGAATCTGAGTGATCTTATAAACCAGACTATGTATTTAAATCTGAAATATCATAACATACAAGTTAGTTGCTGATAAACTTCTAGATATGTGATTCAATACAATTGTGACTCTGTGGTAAACATTATCTGGGCTAATATTAGAAAACCACATCACACATCACCCTTTTGCACTTACACTTTAAGAAACCTCTCCACTGCTCTTTTGGGTAGTGTATGAAAGTTTAGGCCATTGTCCTCGCAGTTGCATTTCAAATGTTTCTATTTCATGCTACAGATCTTCAGTTATTGTGAATTTTCTGAGACATGTCGGGAAGTCGATAGAATATCATGTCTTTTCAGTTTTTTGTTCTTACAAGCTGAAGTTATTGAATTATTAATACACCCTTAATCTTTACAAAGTTAATTCTGGTTATCTCCATCATTATGACTGTGGTGTGTGTATTCTATTTCATACCACAGATCTTTAGTTATTCTGAGTTATCTGGGATAGAATGTCATGCCTTTTGAGTTTTTCTGTTCTTACAAGTTTAAGTTATTTAATTGTTAACACATCCTTAATTTTCACAAGGTTAATTCTAGTTATCTCCATCCTTCTGACTGCGGTGTGTATTGATTGTGTACAGATACAAATGGTATTTACAATAATTCACCAAGCCTGACAGTAGGTGGACATATGAAAAACATAGAACATAGAGGATAGAACATAGAACAGTACAGCACAGAACAGGCCCTTCAGCCCACGATGTTGTGCCGACCATTGATCCTCATGTATGCACCCTCAAATTTCTGTGACCATATGCATGTCCAGCAGTCTCTTAAATGTCCCCAATGACCTTGCTTCCACAACTGCTGCTGGCAACACATTCCATGCTCTCACAACTCTCTGTGTAAAGAACCCGCCTCTGACGACCCCTCTATACCTTCCTCCAACCAGCTTAAAACTATGACCCCTCGTGTTACCCATTACTGCCCTGGGAAATAGTCTCTGGCTATCGACTCTATCTATGCCTCTCATTATCCTGTTGTTGTGGCTCTGTTCGCCGAGCTGGGAATTTGTGTTGCAGATGTTTCGTCCCCTTTTCCGGTGACATCCTCAGTGCTTGGGACCCTCCTGTGAAGCGCTTCTGTGATCTTTCCCCCAGCATTTATAGTGGTTTGTATCTGCCGTTTCTGGTTGTCAGCTGTTAGCTGTCCGCTGCAGTGGCCGGTATATTGGGTCCAGGTCAATGTGCTTGATGATTGAATCTGTGGATGAGTGCCATGCCTTCTCACAAACGTTGATTATCTTGTATACCTCAATTCGGTCCCCTCTCCTCCTCCTTTTCTCCAATGACAAAAGTCCGAGCTCAATCAACCTCTCTTCATAAGATAAGCCCTCCAGTCCAGGCAGCATCCTGGTAAACCTCCTCTGAACCCTCTCCAAAGCATCCACATCTTTCTTATAATAGGGCGACCAGAACTGGACGCAGTATTCCAAGTGCGGTCTAACCAAAGTTTTATAGAGCTGCAACAAGATCTCACGACTCTTAAACTCAATCCCCCTGTTAATGAAAGCCAAAACACCATATGCTTTCTTAACAACCCTGTCCACTTGGGTGGCCATTTTAAGGATCTATGTACCTGCACTCCAAGATCTCTCCGTTCCTCCACACTACCAAGAATCCTATCCTTAATCCTGTCCTCAGCTTTCAAATTCGACCTTCCAAAATGCATCACCTCGCGTTTATCCAGGTTGAACTCCATCTGCCACCTCTCAGCCCATCTCTGCATCCTGTCAATGTCCTGCTGAAGCCTACAACAGCCTTCTATACTGTCAACGACACCTCCAACCTTTGTGTCATCTGCAAACCTGCTGACCCATCCTTCAATCCCCTCATCCAAGTCATTAATAAAAATTACAAACAGTAGAGGCCCAAGGACAGAGCCCTGTGGAACACCACTCACCACTAACTTCCAGGCGGAATATTTTCCTTCTACTACCACCCGCTCTCTTCTGTTGGCCAGCAAACTCTGTATCCAGACAGCTAAGTTCCCCTGTATCCCATTCCTCCTGACCTTCTGAATGAGCCTACTGAGTTAGGAATGTAATGAGTTAGGAAACCCTCCTGAACACACCTTACAAAAACAGTTTCATTCAAATCTTCTGCTCGAAGGAGGTTCCAATCAATATTGGGAATGCCTTGCTGAAGTCCATATACACCACATCCACAGCTCGACCCTCATCAACCTTTCTAGTCAATTCCTCAAAGAACTTGATAAGGTTTGTGAGGCGTGACCTGCCCCTCACAAAGCCGTGTTGACTGCATTTAATCAAGCCATGCTTTTCCAGATGGTCATAAATCCTATCCCTCAGAACCCTTTTTAACAACTTGCAGATGACAGACGTGAGACTTACTGGTCTGTAATTGCCGGGGATTTCTCTATTTCCTTTCTTGAAGAGAGGAATTACATTTGCCTCTCTCCAGTCCTCAGGTACGACTCCAGTGGAGAGCAAGAATGCAAAGATCTTCGCAAGTGGCGAAGCAATCGCATTTCTCGTTTCCCAAAGCAGCTGAGGACAAATCTGGTCTGGGCCTGGCGAATTGTTAATCTTAATGTTGACAAAATTTTCAGCACATCAGCTTCCTCTATCTCTATCCATTCCAGCATCACACCTGCTCTTCAAAGTTTCATTCACTACAAAGTTCATTTCTTTCATAAAGACAGAAGCAAAAAACTCATTTAGGGCTTCCCCTACCTCCTCAGTCTCCACACACAAGTTCCCTATGCTATCCCTGATCAGCCCTACTCTTTCTTTGACCATTCTCTTATTTCTCACTAACCCGTTCTGCCAAGCTTTTCTCGTGCCCCCTCCTGGCTCTCCTCAGACCATTTTTGAGCTCTTTCCTAGCCTGCCTATAATCCTCTAGAGCTGAGCTTGACCCTAGCTTCCTCCACCTTATGTAAGTTACCTTCTTCCTTTTAACGAGAAGTTCCACCACTCTCGTCATCCAAGTTCCTTTATCTTACCCCTTCTTGTCTGTCTCAGAGGGACATATTTATTCATCACTCGCACCAACTGTTCCTTAAACAGTCTCCACATTTCTATAGTGCCTTTACCATGGAACAATTGCTCCCAGTCCATGCTTCCTAACTCATTTCTAAACGCATCATAGTTTCCTCTTCCCCAATTAAATATCCTCCCATTTTGCCTAATCCTCTCCTTCTCCATAGCTATGTAGAATGTGAGGCAGTTATGGTCACTATCACCAAAATGCTCTCCCACCACAAGATCTGATACCTGCCCCGGCTCGTTTCCGAGCACCAAGTCTAGAATGGCCTCTCCCCTCGTCGACCTGTCAACGTACTGAGTTAGGAAACCCTCCTGAACACACCTTGCAAAAACAGTTCCATTCAAATCTTCTGCTCGAAGGAGGTTCCAATCAATATTGGGAAAGTTAAAGTCACCCATTGCAACAACTCTACTACGTCCACATTTTTCCAAAATCAGCCGACCTATGCTTTTTTCAATCTCCCTGCTGCTATTGGGGGGCCTGTAGTAAACCCCTAACGAGGTGACTGCTCCCTTGCTGTTCCTAATTTCCACCCATACTGACTTGGTAGGCAGATCTTCCTCGACAATGGAAGCTTCTGTAGTTGTGATACCCTCTCTGATTAGTAGTGCTACACCCCCTCCTCTTTTTCCCCCCTCCCTATTCTTTTTAAATGTTCTAAACCCTGGAACATCCAGCAACCATTCCTGCCCCTGAGAAACCCATGTCTCTGTTATGGCCACAACATCATAGCACCAGGTACTGATCCATGCTCTAAGTTCGTCATTTTTATTTCTGATGTTCCTTGAGTTAAAGCAAACACACTTTAACTGATCCCTTGGTTCCTTCCCAGGAAAATTCTTCCCACTAGCTGGTCTACCTCTTGCTATTGCCTCATCTGCATCAACTCTCACCTCCGGTATACAGCTCAGGTTCCCACCCCCCTGCCATACTAGTTTAAACTCTCTTGAACGACTCGAGCAAACCTTCCACGCAGGACATTGGTCCCCTTTTAGTTCAGATGCAACCCTTCCCACCTTTTCCAGAAGGCATCCCAATTATTTACATATCTGAAGCCCTCCCTCCTACACCAGCTGCGCAGCCACGTGTTAAGCTGCGCCCGCTCCCTGTTCCTCGCCTCGCTATCTCGTGGCACTGGTAGTAAACTAGAGAACACTACTCTGTTCGTCCTGCTTTGCAGCTTCCATCCTAACTCCCTGAAATTACTTTTTATATCCTCAATCCTTTTTCTAGCTATATCATTACAGCCAATATGTAATATGATTTCTGGCTGTTCGCCCTCCCCTTTTCGAACCTTATACACCCGATCGGAGACGTCCCAGACCCTGGCGCCAGGGAGGCAACATACCTTCCGGGAATCCCGATCCTGACCACAAAATCTCCTGTCGGTTCCCCTAACTATCGAGACCCCTACCACGAGTACTTTTCTATTCTGCCCCCTTCCCTTCTTTGTCACAGTGTCAGGCTCAGTGCCAGAGAACTGACCACTACGGCTTTCCTCTGGTAGGTCATCCCCCCCGGCAGTATCCAAAACGGTATACTTGTTGCTGAGGGGAATGTCTACAGGGGATCTCTACACTGTCTGTCTGTCCCCTTTCCTCCCTCTAACTGTAACCCATCTATCCTTGTCCTGAGCCTTAGGAGTGACCAACTCCCGGTAACTCCTCTTAATTATCCCCTCAGCCTCCCGATTTATCCGTTGTTCATCCAGAAGCCTGGCATTTACAGGGATTCCTTTGCAGGTCTCACATTGTTCAGGATGTCCAGTTTAACTATGTATTAAAATGTATAAGACCTGCAAGACAGGAAAGGAGCAAAACGGCAAACTGATGCTGAAAGATGGGTGAGGAAACGTACCTGGGCAGGAAGTCAATGTTCAGCTTTTTGACAGCAGGTTGAAATTTGGACATTACGTCAGCAGGAAGTTGCAGGTGGGTTAGCCTTCCTGACAATGATGGTTCACTACCTCTGAAAAAGAGAGCACGCATCCTGCCTGCCTCCAGCTCAGACACTGACACCTTGGGTGAGGGAGGTGGGGGTGGGTAGGGGAAGGTCTTTTATCGAGATTAGAGATGGGTGCACCAGCTGCTGGACACTTTAAAGCCATCCTGAACAAAGAAATGGAACTTCCTTGCAGTCAGAGAGTCATAGAGATGTACAGCACAGCAACAGACCCTTCGGTCCAACTTGTTCACGTTGACCAGATATTCTAAAATAATCTAGTCCGCTTTGCCACCATTTGGCCCATATTGCTTTAAACTCTTCCTATTCACATACCCATCCAGGTACCTTTTAAATGTTGTAATTGTACCGGCCTCCAACACTTCTTTTAGCCGCTCATTCCATAAACGCACCACCCTGTGTCAAAGGAACACAATGGATTGTCAAGGCCAGGGAATGTGCAAGACAGATCATGGAATTGTTTAATGTTTGAAGGACCCTTGATGAAAAATTTAGTAAAATAGCTGCACCCCAATGAGCTTTGTTGTTGTGGGGGGAGAGCGGTGCTAAGGGATTAGTATCAATACTAAGCATTAAATTTTCAGCTAAGAAGCGAGATGAATACACACAATTTTCAGCTAAGAGGCGAGATGAATATACACAGAAATAGTTTCTGGGCAGGTGACAAATACGAAAGGAACCTGTTAGTTTTATTCTGGAATAATTTGAGAAATGAAATATTTTAAGAAATTTAAAGAAATTTAGCAACTTATCTTTGAAAGCTGAGATATCTAATTGTGAAACAGGAACATGGGAGAACCTTTATTGTGTCACAAAGCTGGTTTCTTTTTTTCTAAAAGCTGTTCCTTTCCTCAAAATTACTATGTCCTTGGTTTTTTTTTCAGAGGGTTAATAGACCAGGCCGGGCTCTGATTAGTCTGATTTGGTACAGAGATTAAAGCGTATTGAGGGGCCTTTTTGTTTATATGTAAACAGATGAGACTTCAGGCTAAAGTGGTCATGCTTTAGAAGTGACCTGTATAAACAAAAGGGAGTCATCAGCTCTCTAGTTGAGCAGTTTAATTCAGTCTAAAACTGGTAAGGAGTTCAGCAGTGAGCTCTCTGGCAACTCCCTCTCTTTCTGCCCTTCTAATGTCAATCTGTAAGCATCTGTTCCAATTTTTAACAGTGTTAAAGAGGGTTTACTTATTGGGACTGTTGTGTATATTCAGAACAGCATAATTACGTTTAGTTTGGATAGACTGAGTTCTGTAAGGGTTCTCTATTCTGTTCTTTGTGTTTCACTGTGTAATCTTGTGAATACATTTTTGTCTGTTTTAAACCTGATAGTCAACCTAGCTAACTTACTCCGGTAATTTTCACTGTACACTTACCAAAACAAATTGCAAAGTTATGGTCTGGGCTGCCTGCTTAAAAATGTTTGAGTGATCTGGTCTAGTCCATAACAAGTGTCTGTGATCAAGTAGGAATGTATGTTTTGTTTAAGAACATGGTGAGAATATTTTTATTGGATATCCCATGTTTGGTATAGTTAAATGGGATATTTCAAGAGAAAGGAATGTGTAGATGAAGCAAATTAATTTTCAGCTATCTTTTGGAGATATGTGTGCCCTCTATCAAGAAGGCTTTAAGAGAACTGGATTGGATGATTTGACCACCCGCTGAAACATTGGGACTGAGTGGGGGTTGGGGGAGGGTACACATGTCTTGCCAGCTTTTGATCAAGAACGAGAAAACATACTTTTCCACAGAGGAATTAATTAAAAAAAATAATCAAACTATACAGGGAAAGGGAGAATCATAAGATCTTTTAAATTCATTTGATTGGATAATAAAGACATTTCTATTTAAATGCCAATAAAAGTGGTACCTTGTATCAAATCGCAGTGTTGGGTACTGATTACCACACACAATGTGTAACAACGTTCAAATGTTCATGAGGGCAATCAATGATTAAATGATTAAAAATCAATGTAAAGTGTAAGGAAAGAAGCAGGAGATTGGCACAAGGTAATGATGCTTATTTGAAGAGCTGATCCAGACATAATGGGCCAAATGGCCTTCTTCTGTGCTGTAAGGCCTCTGTGATTCAGTAGGTTAACATTTATACAGACATTAAATACGACTTTGAGGTAATACCTGATTATATGGAAGCATGAAGCTAAAGGGAATATATGCAACATTAGGCAACAATCAGGATTTAGTACAAGCTGTGACGTTACTGTTAGAGACAGCATTAATCCAGGTCACAGTCCACAGTAGCAAACCCCATTGAATTAAGCAATCACTAAGCTAATAAGAAGGCTGCAGCTGCTTGTGCAGGGTATTAGTGTCCACCAGAGCATCGAATAAGGAGCGAGGACTGATATGAGAGAAAGAGAGAATGTGTGGAAGCTGTGTAAACACGAGATTAGAATCAGCAATTTCAGCATGATATTAGAGGAATAGGTGAAAGCAGAACAGGCTGAGATACTCAGAGTGGGCCAACCTATGGAATTGTGGAATAGAAGCACAAATTCATCCATGAATTAGTATGGTCTCCCATATCTTGGTTGTCAGCCAATTGTTAAAGACTTTATAGAAACATGCCTGATTTATGGCACTGGGAGATTGCATGGAAGATGGTGGTGATGATTCAGAAACCAGGAACAATTAGGTCAGAGACCTCAACTGAAGGACCTAATGGTACAGACGGTTTAACCCTTTGCCTTTACAAACTTAAGCTGGACACCTGGCGAGTATCGACGGGTGATGGAGCATAAAGGACAGTATTGGCTACCTTTGGCCAAGGGGCCAAAAGTGGGTACTATTAAGGAAATTTAGATTTTAGTACTGAAAATGTTAAATGTTACTTGCTTACTGAAAGTAGAAAGCAGGTTTCAACTTTGTAGAGATTGAGGCTCAAGCAACTTCCAGACTGGTGTCAGGAGGATCCCCGTAGGTACCTGTGTAAACAAGGGACAACATTAATGAAAACATTCAAAGAAGGCCTTGGGAGGAGAAGTACAGGACAGACACTTTTAAGGGAAGAGACAGCAACATCGATGATGAGATTGATTGTTCACTCCCAGACTGGGTGAAGGAAACCATAGAACATAGAACATAGAACAACACAGCGCAGAACAGGCCTGTGAACTAATCCCAGACCTGTACACTATCCCATCATCATCCATGTGCTTATCCAAGGACTGTTTAAATGCCCCTAATGTGGCTGAGTTAACTACAATGATATGCAGGGCATTCCATACCCTTACCACTCTCTGGGCGAAGAACCTGCCTCGACCATCTGTCTTAAATCTATCACCCCTCAATTTGCAGCTATGCCTCTTTGTACAAGTAGATGTCATCATCCTAGGAAAAGTACTCGCACTGTCCATCCTGTCTAATCCTCTGACCATCTTGTTTGTCTCTATTAAATCATCTCTTAGCCTTCTTCTCTCCAATAAGAACAGACCCAAGTCCCTCAGCCTTTCCTCATAAGACCTTCACTTCAGACCAGGCAACATCCTAGTAAATCTCCTCTGCACCCTTCCAATGTTTCCACATTCTTCCTGTAATGGGGTGACCAGAACTGGATACTTCAAGTGGGGCTGCACAAGCGTTTTGTACAGTTGAAGCATGACATCACGGCTCTGGAACTCAATCCCTCTACCAATAAAAACTAACACACCGTATGCCTTCTTAACAGCACTATCAACCTGGGTGGCAACTTTCAGGGATCTATGGACATAGACACCAAGATCCCTCTGCACATCCATATTACCACGAATTTTTCCATTGACCCAGTATTCTGCCTTCCTTTTATTCTTCCCAAAGTGAATTATCTCACATTTACCTGCATTGAACTCCATTTGCATTGAACTCCATTTGACACCTTTCAGGCCAGTTCGGCAGTTTATCCAAGTCTCGCTGCAACCTGCAACATTCTTCCACGCTGTCCAATACTGTACCAACTTTATTATCATCTGCAAATTTACTAATCCATCCACTTATGCCTGCGTCCAAGTCGTTTATAAAAATGACAAACAGCAATGGTCCCAAAACAGATCCTTGTGGCACACCACTAGTAACCGGACTCCAGGCTGAATATTCTCCATCAACCACCACACATTGCCTTCTTTCAGAAAGCCAGTTTCTAATCCAAACTGCTAAATCACCTTCAATCCCATGCCTCCACATTTTCTCCATCAGCCTACCATGTGGAACCTGATCAAAGGCTTTGCTGAAGTCCATGTACACCACATCAACTGCCCTACCCTCATCCACATGCTTGGTCACCTTCTCAAAAAACTCAATGAGGGTGGTGAGACACGACCTGCCCTTTACAAATTCATGTTGACCATTTCCAATTAGGGTGCACAGTGATTAGCACTGCTGCCTCACAGTGTCAGGGACCCAGGTTCGATTCCAGCCTCGGGTGATTGTCAGTGTGGAGTTTGCACATTCTTCCTGTGCCTGCGTGGGTTTCCTTCGGGTGCTCCTGTTTCCTCCCACAATCCAAAGATGTGCAGGTCAGGTGAATTGGCCATGCTAAATTGCCCATAGTGCTAGGTAAATTAGTCAGGGGTAAATATAGGATAGGGGAATGGGTCTGGGTGTGTTACTCTTCAGAGAGTTGGTGTGGACTTGTTGGGCTGAAGGGCCTGTTTCCATACTGTAGGGAATCTAATCTAATCTAAATTGTTGCTTGCTAGATTATTACAAATCCTATCTCTTATAATCCTTTCCAAAACTTCAGACGTAGGGCTCACTGATCTATAATTACCTGGGTCATCTCTACTGCCCTTCTTGAACAAGGGCACAATATTTGCAATCCTCCAGTCCTCTGCTACTCAACATGTCGACAATGATGGCTCAAAGATCAAGGCCAAAAGCTCGGCCATCTCCTTCCTAGCTTCTCAGAGAATTCTCGGAACAGTCTCATCTGGCTCAGGGGATTTATCTACTTGCACGCATTCTAGAATTGATAACACCTCTTCCTTACTAACCTCAAACTTTTCAAGTCTAATAGCCCGTACCTCAGTCTTCTCCTCGACAATATTCTCCTTTTCCTGAGTAAAAACAGGTGAGAAATATTCGTTTAGCATCTCTCCGATCTCCACAAGGTCCACACACAACTTCCCGCTTCTGTCCTTGACTGGCCCTATTCCTACTCTTATCATCCTTTTATTCCTCACATTTCTATAGAAAGCTTTAGGGTTCTCCTTTATTCTACCTGCTAAAGACTGCTCACAGCCCCTCCTTGGTTTTCTTAACTCTCTCTTTAAATCTTTTATAGCTAATCTGTAACTCTCCATCGCCCCACCTGAACCATCTGCCTCAATGTTACAAAAACCTCCCTCTTCTGCTTGACAAGAGACACAATTTCTTTAGTAAACTCCGGTTCCATTATCTTATCACTTCCTCCTTGCCTGATAGGGACATACCTATCAAAGACATGCAATATCTGTTCATTAAACCAGATCCACATTTTGATTGTCCCCACCCTGTGCATTTTGCTGCCCCATTCTATGCCTCTAAGTCTTGCCTAATTGTATTATAATTGCCCTTTCCCCATCTATAACTCTTACCCTGTGGCATGTACCTATACTTTTCTATCGCTAAACTAAACATAGCCAAATTATGGTCACTCTCTCCAAAGTGCTCATCTACCACTAAATCAAACACATGGCCTGGTTCATTAGCAAGTACCAGATTCAGTGTGGCCTCTCCTCTTGGTGGCCTTCGATATACTGTGTCAGGAAATCCTTCTGCACACATTGGACAAAAACTGATCCATCCGACGTACCATTTCCAGTCAATGTTGGGGAAGTTAAAGTCGCCCATACTGACCATGCTGTTCCTTTCACTCCTGCCCAGAATTGACTTGCCAACCCTCTCCTCCACATCCCTGGAACTTTGTGGATGCCTATAAACACTCCCAGCAGTGTGACCTCTCCTCTCCTGTTTCTAACCTCTGCCCATACCACCTCAGTAGACGAGTCCTTGTCAAATGTTATTTCAGCTACCATTATACTGTCCTTGACTAACAATGCAACACCTCCCCCTCTTTTACCACCTTCTCTGAACTTAATGAAAGATCTCAACCCTGGAACCTGCAACATCCATTCCTGACCTTGCTCTAACCATGTCACAGTAATGGCCACACATCAAAGTCCCAGGTACCAATCCATGTTGAAAGTTCACCAACCTTATTCCAGATACTCCTGGTGTTGAAGTAGATGCACTTCAAACCAGCTTGCTGTCGGGCAGCACATTCCTGTGATCGTGAAATCCTGTCCATGTCCTCCCTCCTCTCATTCACCTGTGTACTGGAAGTACAACACAGGTTCCCACCCGACTGCTGAGCTCGTTTCAACCCACCCAAATAGCACTACCAAATTTCTCACCCAGGATATCAGTATCCCTCTAGTTCACGTGAAGACCGTCCTGTTTATAGGAATCACATCTTCCCCAGAATGAGCCCCAAATATCCATAAACCTGAAACCCTCCCTCCTGCACCATCGCTGCAGCCACGTATTCAGCTGATATCTCTCCCTATTCTTTGTCTCACTATCACGTGGCACGGGTAACAATCCAGAGATAACAACTGTTTGTTCTCCCACTCAGCTTCCACCCTAGCTCCCTGAAATTCTGCCTTACATCCCTAACCCTCTTTCTACCAATGTCACTGGTACCAATGTGGACCACGACTTGGGGCTGGTCACCCTTTCCCTTCAGGACCCGAAAAGACATGATCCAAGTCATCACGGACCCTGGCACCTGGGAAGCAACACACAAACAAACTTTCTATCTGACCCTCGCACTATTGAGTCCCCAATGACTAACATTTCCCACACTTCCTCTTCCTTTCCCCGCTTCCCTTGTGTGCAGCAGGGACAGACCTGCATCCCAGTGCATGCCCCTGGTAAGTCATTCCCCCAACAGTATCCAAAACAGTATATTTGTTTTTCAGGGGATCGATCACAGGGGATCCCTGCACTGTTAACCCTGGCCATAGGGTTAAATTCTCCAGAATTTGATTACTTAAAAAGTACGACAACAGTCATATTTGAAGTTTCCCTCTAACTGTCTCAAGTTCATGCTGATGTTTTCTATGTGTTATTTAAAAATGTATTGCCGACTTCTTTCTATTTTGCAAATAAAGAGGGTTTAAGCATGCATTTTTGAGGCAGGTGTGAGAATGGAAGATTTTAAATGGTGTGGATTTTAACTTAAGGAGGTGGGAATGTTAACAAGTTAAACAAACAGTGGGTAAGAAGGGAAGTTGGATGATCAGGTGACTGGTAGAAATAAGGGTTAAGTTCTCATCCAAAATCTTGCTTTTGATAATGAAGGATTTTTTTTAGAATCTAAGCAACAGCAGAAATCAGAACCTGTCTTTACATAAAGTGTTGTCTGTGTTAAACAGTGGCACACCTTGCCCCAGGGAAACTGAATTGGACTAGCTTTTAATCATGTTCTTTGGTATTTGAAAGGTAAATAACAATCAATATAAACAAAGAACAGAGAATTATACTCAACAGTAAATCAATGTCCTTGGTTTCTGTAACATAATTAGAAACTGATAACACAACCAGACTCAAAAAAAAGTCTCTATTTCAGTATAAGGCACTAAATGTTATGGGATCAGGTGGGAAATCTGGGAGAATTGTATTAAATGTCCAGTGAAGGCTTTCTTGACATCAGGACTGGCCTTAACCATTCAGTCAGTGTGTTATCTACTGAGACACAGTGTTTGAAAATGGGAGAACCTTAAACTGACTCTGATCACTTGGGTCTCTGATCTAAAAAGAGCCATTTAAAACCACTGAGCCTGGAGATTATTAGTTCTGAAATTGGGATTGATGTAAAATTTGATAAAAGTTGCTATTTCAAGTACTCAATGGGCAAATACTTGAAGTTGATGATGCAGCACGATAATCTCATGTATGAATGATCTTCTGAGCATCTTGGGAGTTGCTAAGGAATACATAGGGCTATATTGCATATCCATGAGCTGTTAGAAGAACATTCCAGATGCCTACCAGCCTTGTCTTTCACCCTAACAGGAACATACTGTCTCTGGACTCGTGGTATCTCACTTTTGAAGGCTTCCTATTTTCCAGCCGTCCCTTTGTCTGTGAACATCTGCCCCCAATTAACTTTTGAAAGTTCTTGCCTCTTACCCTTTCCTTCTTCCAATTTAGAACTATCATTTTCCATCACTATTTTAAAACCAGTAGAATTATGATCACTGGCTCCAAAGTGCTCCCCTACTGACAGCTCAGTCACCTGCCCTGCCTTATTTCCCAAGAGTAAGTCAAGTTTTGCTTCATCTCTAGCAGGCACATTTGCATACTGAATCGGAAAATTTTCTTGTACACACTGAACAAATTGCTCTCCATCCAAACCCTTAACGCTATGGCAGTCCCAGTCCATGTTTGGAAAATTAAAATCCCCTACGAATACCACTCTATTTTTCTGACAGATAAATTAGATCTCCCAACAAATTTGCTTCTCAATTTCCTGCTGATAAGTGAGGAGTCTATAGATGATAATACCATTCTTATGTTCCCAACCACACCCTGAGTTCATCTGCCTTACCTGTTCGGCATGTTGCATTGAAATAAATACAGATTAGATTTAGATTAGATTAGATTACAGTGTGGAAACAGGCCCTTCGGCCCAACAAGTCCACACCGACCCGCCGAAGCAAAACCCACCCAAACTCCTACATTTACCCCTTACCTAACATTACGGGTAATTTAGTATGGCCAATTCACCTGACCCTGCACCTTTTCCCAACTGCACCAGTCTCAGATTGGTCTCTTTTCTCACTATCTCCCTGCGTTCTTGAGATAATTTCAAAATCAATTTGTACACAAGTCAGAGCACAATGAAGAACTATGTAAAATAGTTGCTTGTCAATCCAGAAAATGTTTGTGTGTTGGATCTTTAAAATTACACCACTGTTTTGGATCCTATTTGTAAGTATAGAACATCCTTAGTCTGATATTTGTAAATCATGGACCCCCCTGTATAGGGTGAGTACCTGCCTTCTCAGACTGTGGTGCTGTGGGCAGTTGTGATTCATTATATGGGGTAGACCTGTCCTCTCCATTTTTCAGCTGTTTCTGCTTTATCCTCATTGATACATGCTGCAGCCACTGACTCATGATTTCTACTTATTTTAGCACTAACTCATCAGCACAGCTGTCAATAGAAAGTGGTGATGATCATTTTCCCTCTTCTCTTTTTACCTTCTTCTGACCTATCCACCGACTTTTACTCCTCTGGGGTGCATTGTGGGTTCCTCCAGCATTCTCTTCATTATAACGTCACTGTTGCTTTGTTTTAAACTTGGTGATCCTTCTGATCGCCAATCAAAGTTTACAGCCCTTTTCCTTCCTCACCTCTCCTTACTGCATCTTTAAAAAGTTGTTTCATACTCAGCACAAATACTACCAGCATGGACCTTCCTCAGCTCCATGGATACTTCCGTACGGATTTGGATCAATCAAAACTCCTGTGTAGGTACTACCAAAGCTTCTGTGTGAATTCTACAAACACAGAGCCTTGGTTAGAAATCTCTTTCTGTTCAGCATTTGCTATCCTCAGTCCTCTTCCAGATCCTCAGATAGTACCTTCCAAACCCACTACCACTGAAGGACAAGGAAAGCAGATACACTGGAATACCCCTGTGCAAGTTTCACTTACTATCGTGATTTTGAAATTTATCATCGTTACTTCACTGTCGCTGGGTCAAAATCCTGGAATTCCCTCCCTTAAGGGCATTGTGGGTCTACCTACAAAGTGTGAATAGCAGCAGATCAAGAAGGTAGCTCACGACCATCTTCTCAACAGCAATTAAGGACAGGCAATAAATGCTGGCCAGCCAGCAATGTCCATGTGCCATGAATGAATAAAGAAAAGTTGCTTTAATACCTGACTGAACCATCTCAGGTCAGCTCCCTGCCCTAACTATGTATAGTAAATGAAATATACTCATCCATTTTGTCAAGCTGCTTTGATAGTTTGAGACCCCATATACTTTCACGATTTTTAAAGAGCCAGCTGCTAGAGAGTGAGCATAGATTTGTACAATTGTTTTATTCTCTGCTGTCTTGGAGGATGCAGAGGATGTATCTGCTCCTTAACTGGGAAGGTGAGCATGGAGACGAAGTGGGATCACAGCTTCTCTCAAGAATATTTAGAGTACTCCATCCAAAAGTAGAAGTTTATCATTGCTGTTTGGGAAACCAACTTTCAGACGTGCATCTATAAGATTTGTTTTACTTTCCCGTGTATTTCTAAGATATTTTCCTAAAAAAGCATCCCCATTCTTTGGGTGATTGCTGTAATTAACAAGGGTTTACTTCTGCATGAAATTCTTCTGTGTCTTTAAACACCAACTTTTGCTCTCTCGTTCACACTGAAGTTCCTTTCTCAACTTTCAGGTCATTACCCACCATGGTTTTGGAGCTCTGAATATTTTTATTGAATCCATCAATGCAGCTCTTTTTGTGTCAATCATATGAAAGCATTGCCTGTGTCTGGCAGGATTTTTGGAAATCTTCTGTTATCCTTACGTTTGCAGTCTCCAAGGCATAATAGAACAAGCTGGATTTTTACATAAGTTTGACCTAAAGCTTTGCTCAGGCATTACCTCTAAAAGCTCCATGGTTCAGTCATTTAATTGTTGACTGAAAAAGCCTTGAATATTTGCATGGTTTGCTGATGAGACACCATGGTAGTCTCCAGTCATCATTTATGTAGATTATAAATTCCTGAAAACTAATACTGGCACCATCCAACTCGGACTTCAACCTATCCTTTTCCTTGCATAACATTTTTACTGGCTGTTTGCAATTATTGGACCAACACTTGATGGACTATGTTAGAGAAATGTATATTTTTAGACTTGAAGAGTTAAATAATATTTCCATTATGAAGGCAGGTTTCAACTTTGCATGGAATCATACTTACGCAGCTTAGAGACTAGTGTCTGTAGGATGCCTTTAGCCATCTCTGTAAATATGCAACAGTGTTAATGGAAGCATTCTAAGAAAGCTTGGAGAGGAGACAGTGTAGGACAACCACTGATGAAGGAAGAGACATCCAGGGTGAGACTGACTGTTTACCATAGCTTGGTGAAGGGAGACCTTAACACATGAACCTCTGCTACTGATGGGACTTTTATTTTATTTACTGGTTATGAAGAACACTTGGTATTTGGATAAGAGGATGTGAATAATATAAGATACTCGACTCTTCTGTGTGCTTTAGATTTTACTTCGGTCTCATAACTGATACAGATCTCTCCTAGTTTTGCTCAAATAAAACAATCTCCAGATCAGGGAGGAGATACACCTTCTGCATCCTCCAAGAGAACAGAGAATACCTTTAGAGGTAACTGCCTCAAGCAAATGAAACTTGCGGATGGAGGGCTTAGATCAGTGGGAACAAAGAGTTAAATTCATGGCTAAATGCTAATTGTTAATATGGGTACAGAAAAATAACTTGTGGGTGAGGTGCAAAATTGTACAGTACACGATACCCCAAAGCTTTATACTAAGAGTAGCTACCCAGCACGTGCATTGTTTGCTCTAACGTAGCAACATCAAATTACCTGAAACTGGGACCATAGTGTATGGGGTTCCACTTTTATCATTCCCTATATATAGTCATACTTAAAAAAACTTTACACATACACTTACAAAAGTGTAGATTTAATACTACCACCATAAGGTAGTAGAAAAACTATCTTTGTATAGAAATTAAATCTTTGAACTGGGAAACCACTGGAACATTCATAAATACATTCATTTATCATAACTCAACTATCGCACTCAACTGTGACTGGTCTGTCACATTTTCCCCGCCATAACCATGAGGTTTTGAAACAGTCTTGTGAAGCACCTTAAAGACACAACATAAATTTAAGTTCTGTATCTGATGTCATTTAGTCAGATCTATATATATGAACATGCAGAAGTACTAAATCGGAGCAGAAGAAAGCCATTTGGCTGCTTGTGCCTGCTTCACCATTCAATAAGATCATAGCTGATCTGTTTGTGTTATTATGGACCAGACCAAACCCTCTTCAAATATATCCCCAAGAAGATAGTCAGAATCCTAACTTTTATTTTCTTTACAGTCAAGTGTAAGGTGCTGTGTTTCAGATATAATTCGATTGGTTACACTATTAGGCTTTATGATGTGGAGGTGCCGGTATTGGACTGGAGTGGACTGGAGTTAAAAGTCACACCCGGTTGTAGTCCAACAGGTTTATTTGGAAGTACAAACTTTTCGTGCACAGCTCCTTCATCAGGCAGCTAGGCTTTAAGCAGTACACACATTGTTTTTATTGATAGTTAAAATATAAACAAAAGAAAGAAGAATTGATATAACTTTAATTCGATATGAAAGCTTAATAGAATAATAGATTATTTTACTATGAAATAACAACAGTTCCAATATAGTAACATCCCATAAATGCAAAGGCAAAGTTAGTAAAACAGATTGTCTCATATGGATTCTGTCAGCAGAGAGAGAAGCCAAGCTTTTCACTGTTGAAGAGAGAGAGAGAGAGAGAGAGACAGACAGCTTCCTGGCCATCTTCAAATCCCTAGAAAACAACTAAAAGTGATACAAAAACACTGGTTCTGTGGGAGCCTGATTCCACTCATCCAGGCTGCTTCTACTATTCCTACTTTGAAAAAAAAACAAGGCCTCATAAGCTGTTTACTTTACTGGTTTGGAAGAGAAAGCTCTGCAAAATTTGTCTTCAAAAAAAAGGACAAAATAAACCTCTGAAAGCCATAGTAACATTGTAGTATTTCGAATTCCACATTCCAATACAGACTTAATAAATATTGAATCCTTTGTCTAATAAAAATCTAACAACCTCTATCTTAAAATACACAATGACTCTGCCTCCATTGCCTTCTGGGGCAGAAAATTCCAAAAACCCAATACTCTGAGAGAAAAACATTCTCATCTCTGTCCTAAAAGGGGACTTAATTTTAAGACAGTGCTCCCTTGTTCTAGACTGACCCACAAGAAGAAATATCCTTTCCGCATTCACCTTCTCAAGCTCTTTCAGGATGTTATAAATCTCCATCAAATCATTCCTCATTCACCCAAATACTTTCCCAGAGGAAACAAGTTGAGTCTATCAAAATATGTAAACAAAAGAGAAATTGCTGAAAAACCTCAGCAGTTCTGGTAGCATCTGCAGAGAGAAATCAGAGTTAACATTTCAGGAACAGTGACCCTCTGAACCGCCTCTGAACACCAGAATGTATTTACATCTTATGTAAGAGACAAAAACTGCACAAAGATCATTGAGAAGATTCCAAGACAGACAGCAAGTGGTATGTAGAGGAGAAGGCCTCAGGACACTGGAATTGGCAGTCAGAGACATTGGATAGTGAAACTTATTTCTTTCTTTCTTTCCACCAGTTTAACTCGTCTAAATGTAGGTTTAAGACAGTAAGGACAGCTCAGCTGTACAGAAGTTACATCCTGTATTGTGTAGGTAGTTGTGAATATTTCATGTGGCTTTCATAATCACGTGCAGGAAGTAATTTGAACACAAAAACTTGAATTCCAGATCTTCAAACATCAGAGGTTATTGCAAAAAATAAAAACTCAGAGCATGTGGGTAGATACAAGATTGGCTGGCCAGCTAGCAGCCAACAGAAAGTGTGCAGAAATGGGTCTTTGATTGATACAACATGATGAGTGGAGTCTCACAGGGCTCTGTTTCGGAACTTTTACTTTTAAATCAGCCCATCAAAAGAGGCAGCAGCTGCATGAAAAGGCGATGCAATCTTTAGAAACTGGTTCTGTTTGGTAGAGATCAATTATCTCAGTCCAAGACTATCACTGCATGTGTACCTCAGGGTAGTATGTTAGGCCTAACCAATACCAATGACTTCTTCTCCATCCGAGATCAGAAGTTGTAATCAGAAGTTAGTCCTGATTGCACCTTTCATGACTCCTCAGCCATTGAAGCAGTCCATGTCAACATTCAATGAGAATTGAGCAACATCCAGGCTTGGTCTGAAAATGAGCAAATAACATTTATGAAAAACATTTGCCAGGCAATGACCATATCCAATGTCAGTTTCTAATGATCTTCATTTGGCTGGATCCTGAGCTAGCCACAAAACCCAATAGTCAGCCAGAATGAACCCTCCTCACACACTCTCATTGATAAGGCCCACAGTTCTCCAATGTCTCGGCCAACCTGCACCTCATTCCCTCTTCATTCTTCCCTTTAACCTTTGCACCTGTCACATTGTCTTTTCTCTCCATTTACTTCCCTGTAATCAGTGTTTACTGGCCCCGAGAGTTTGTGTTTCACTGAAATTACAATTTGATTTTTAGTGACAGCTAAAATAATAGTGACTCATTCATAATCCCTAATCCCTGCCTTCATTTTGATGCCTCATTTCACAGCCTCCAGTTCTCCAGCATGGCTTTCCTTTCTGGGGCATTTTGTGAAATTAAACTCCCTCAGGATTCTTCAATGAAAAGCAACAAATTTAGTCATAAAGTGATATTAAATTTATTTACATTTTTGTTGCAGACTTGCATTGTGACCTTTCAATATGGATGGACAAAGTACAAGAAAATCTAATCTCCCCTTCTCCATACGTCCCTCCCACTTCACATTACTGGTATTGACAGCTCTACTGCTCCTGATTCTGAATTTGTATGGCATAATGGTATGCAGAATGGTATCATCAATATGTTGAGAGGAAACTGATCATATTCACCAATGTTCAAAGTAAAAGCATTTAAAAATGGAATAGTTTGTCTCTCAGGCTGAGGCAATTCAATTGCCAAAACCCATTTTAATTATTTCACATGCTGCCTATTGAATCAAGAACTGAGGTTTCTCCGTGTTTCAGTCCTATGGGGGTATATTTTCTCCCTGCATAGTGAGAATGTTCCAGATGTCTGGCCATTCTCTCATTGATGGCCTGTTGGGACGTGCCTGACATTGATCTGACAGGGACATTTTGTATTTTACTCTCCACCCCTCCCATTGTTTCCCCATCTCCCACCCATATTTCAGGTTATTGTCATTAGTTTTTTGAGACACAAGGTAGTCCTGTACTCAGAGTCACAAGCTTCTAGTTTGGATCTTCACATGACTAATCTGGCTGAATCTTGACCACAGATCTGTAGTCACATGGGGCAGGATGTCTCATGAGATAATGGGATCCGGAGTTCAGGATTTGCTTCCTTTTCTTTCCTTTTCTGCTGCCATTCTGTCTCACTGGATGTGGGTTTGCTCGCTGAGCTGGAAGGTTCATTTTCTAACGTTTCGTCACCATACTCAGTAACATCATGAGTGAGCCTCCGAATGAAGCCTCATGTTATGACCTTATGACTCAAGATTCAGCTTGATGAACTGGAACAATTTGTCCAAGCTTGTTCCAGTCCACTTAAGTGATGATTCCACATTTCAAGCAGGCTTCAGGAAGTCTTAGAACCATTTTCTATGGTCTCCCCTGGATCACTGGTCACGTGTGAGTTTAGAAAACAGGACTTCAGAAGGAAATAATTTTTATCCTTCCAGGCAAACAGGCCAGTCCATCATAGTGTGCAGAAGTTCAGACTGAATGCTGATGGAGCTGAAATTGAGAAGTGCACGAGTACTTGTTTAATCATCACCCTGTTGAACCTGAAGGATGAACCTGAAGGAATAATTTAGGATAGAATTTTTCTGACAGTTTTTAAGTAACACTGATATGGAGACTGTAGCATAGGGATCTGGTATTTTGTAAGCTTCAAAACCCTCATCCTTCTAAACTCCATCGAGTATCGTCCCAATGTCCTTAAATGTTTCTCATATGTTCAGCTTTTCATTCCTGAGACCATTCTTCTGAACCTCCACTGAACCTGCTCCAGGGCCCAAAACCACACATAATACAGAGGAACCTCGATTATCTGAATGGGCACTATTTCGCTCGGATAATTGATTATTGGGATAATCAAATTTTATCTTAAACAAGGGAAGTCGTACTAATCTAACACTTTGCTCTACTGGAGAATTTGTTTAAATCTATAATTTTAATTAGTCTGCTAGTTAATCAAACCAACTTTTGCATTCTGCAAATTAGAGATTAAACTGAGAAGGACTAAACCCTCACCATCACATAAATACTGTATATGAAATCCCAGTATTAAACAAAGTATTGAACAGCTTCTATGATTACAAGAGCATTTTTCAGTTTGAGGTAACTCAGCATCGTGATAGAAAGATAGAAGCAACACCTTGCACATCTGTTTACTTTCTTGGCCTTTTTTTTTCATGTACAGCCCGGTAAAGTGACGTGAATACTGTAAAACACTTACTAACTAACCCTTACCTCAAAAATATCCAGTTGCTGATGCTTGAGATGCTTGTGTCAGAATCATCAGCCATTTCAGCTGCTAACTTGCCGGTTTAACTCTCTGCTCTTCCACATGAGTTCTCACTACTTCAGAAACTAAATTTTGAACACCTCCAAAATAATTGTCTCTCAAAGAGTGTCATAGATTTGCTCTATTTTTATTGCCCTTATCCACCTATCAAAATTACTTTGTTTGATCCTTTCAAAGTCAATGTAGGTTTGACCAGGATCCCTCCTTAGATTTCTGAAATGTCTGTAGGCTTCTGGCACAAGCTCATATGCACTTAAGATGGATTTATTCACCTCCTCATATGCCCTAGATACCTCCTTTGATAGTGATATGAATACCTCACTAGCTCCACCTACAAGTTATGTTTGAACCAACAAAACCCACATGGTCACTGGCCACTGCATTTGTTTAGCCACGTTTTCAAATGAGATGCATAAGGCTTCCACATCCTTCTCATCAAGTTTAGGCAATGCTTGAATATATTTAAACAGATCCCCACCAGGCCTTTGGCTACCATGGGTTTGTTCATCCTCACTCTCTTCCTCACTAAGCTTACCTTCAGCCTTCCTCTCCATCCTTTTAAGCTGACTTTCCTGTCTAAATGCCAATTTCTGAAGTTCAATCTTCCTCTCTTTTTCCTTACCGCGCTCTCCTTTTCTCTTCTCTCTCTCTTTCTCTCTCTCTTTCCTCTGCTTTTAATCATAATTCAAACCCTTTCATTTCTCTTTCCCGGTCTTTGTCTTTTGCCTCTAACCCAAGCTGCTACATTTCAATTGAACTTTATCCATTTCTAAAGATTCTTTTGGTGTTTCCAGCAAATTTAAATGCTGAGCTATTGCTGTAATTATCTGTCCTTTCCTCACGGAAGGAGACAGCTCCAACTCCAGCTTGTCTGCTAATTCCAGCAGCTTGTCCTTCATCTCCTTTTGCAAAACCTCCAAAGGCACTTCTTTCATCCCCAGAAAACTCCTGGTGACTGAAAGAGCCATTGCTATCCCAAGCACTATTTAAACCAACCAAAATCAACACCCAGAACAACAGACACTAACACCTATCACTTGCAGCTTTTGAGTCCAACAACCTCAATCCCAATTTGGAACAAAGAACAAATCCCGCAAAGAGTCCCCAGTCTGTATGGACCAGGCCAGACCCACTCAAACCATTTCAAGGAATTAGCCTGGACCCTAACTTTGTTCGTTATTTTGAGCAAGTGTATTCCAGGAGTGATGCAACTGGCCCAACCACTTAGTTTTAAGCAAAACAAAATTTATTTGCAAGATTACCAAATGAAGCACAAACAAAAGAGAACAGAATAGAGAATAACTTAAACTATCTAAAATCCAACAGATTATCCCAACTTAATGATGCTGTTCCAAATACTTGCAACAATCCCCAGAAATTGCCCTTTGCAAAAAGAGTAAAAAATCTAACACAGTTTCTTGCATGAGAGATGTCAGAGAGAGGGAGATCAGCATGGACTTGCTTTTTTGGGTCCAGCAGCTTCACTACTGATGAGCAGCCCTGAACAGCCAGACTATGAAAACCTGACCAAACCAAACCAGAGAAAAGCTGAGCTGGGAGAACTGGCCACTTCCTTTTCATTGCAAGATTGCTTTTTTTTTAACTTTAAAGCTTCTTCAAGCAGATCAACTCCAGACATTTTAGAACCTGTGTCTTTGCAAGCTCTTGAAAAGAAACCAAGGACAAGATAACCTTGTTAAAGGAGCAGCATTATCACAGAAGTACATCCCAGCTTTTACGTTCGAGTCCTCTCAAAATGAATGCCAGCATTGCTTTTACCTTCCTAAATACTGACTCAATGTGCAAGTTTACCTTGAGGGAATCTTGGACAAGAACTCCCAAGACTCTTTGCACTTCAGATTTCTGAATTTTCTCCCCATTTAGAAAATAAACCATGCAATTCCTGGGCCTCCTCCACCACCTGACGATTGGAGGAAGAACAACTCATCTTTCGCTTTGGGACCCTCCAACCATATGGAATCAATGTTGATTTCATCAGTTTCCTTATCTTCTCTCCTCCCATCTTGTACCAGATCCAACCCTCCAACTCAGCACTGCCCTCTTGAACTGTACTACCTGTCCACGCTCCTTCCCACCTTTCAGTTTAACCCCCCACCTTCATCTACATATCGCATTTCTAGCTACCGTCCCCCCAACCCAAACCCCCTCGCATTTATCTCTCAGCCCCCTTGGGCACCCACCCACATGTTCCTGAAGAAGGGATTATTCCTGAAACATAGGGTATCCTGCTCCTCAGATGCTGCCTGGCCTGCTGTGCATTTCCAGCGCCACACTTTTTGACGTCATTACTATGTGCAAATATCCGATTATTCCCCATACACATGAACACTATTTCTATCCAAATAATCATTCAATGATCACTTGAATGCATCAATTGTACCTGCATTCTTTTCCCTAACTGCTCGCTGTGTGAGAAAGTTTTTTTTCTCAGATCACACTTGCTTCTTTTGCACATTCTTTCCAATATATACCCCCACATAACTAAGGACAATTAAGGACAGGCAATAAATGCTGGCCCAGCCAGCAACCTGGACATCCTACAAAAGATGAATAAAAATTTGTTCTTGACCATCCTTTCTACGAGTTGATTGGCTAAAGATTATATTGAGCAAAGCAATTATCCACTTTTTATTCCTTTCCTTGAGACAATTTCACTCTGTCCTTGATCTGTGTGAGACATTCTCTTTCTCCCACACTGTACTGCAATCCTTAAACAACACTGCTCCCCCTCTTCTTTTCCTTCCTTCTCTATCTTTCCTTTTAAAACTATCATTGAAGTTGCTTCTGTTTTTTTCTTCTTTCATACAATGTAAACAGTGAGGCAGACATGCATCAGTATCAAAAACTGATTTTATACCAACTGACTGGAGTTCACAAGTCAACAGTCTGCTTGTCTGTCTTTTGTTCATGACATGGACAAGCTGCTATTGTTCATTGGTGGATATGCCCTTGGTGTTTATTGAAAATGACAGACTGACACATTGTTCAGGGTGATCATCAGTTGAGAACTGGATTTATGAAAAGTCTTTTGAAATTGTGACTGAAGTTATGAGAACCAATCCTGCTAAGATACAGTTTTACAGACAGACCTAGTACCTTCACTTACAAGTCACCTGTCCTGAATCAGGGTCTCAAACTGAAGTCCAGGTCTGTTCCTCACCCAATGCCTCATTCTATGCTCTTCCAACAGGTGTCATTGCACAGTGTGAGAATTGGGAACACTAACTGGTTGTGCATTTTCCCCTCAGTATCTCAGCAGTGCAGAAATCAACTCTGCACAGACTGGGAATTAAACTGGGAACTTTCCTGGCCTGGTCACTTTCAGGAGAAGATCACTGTGCTGTCAGGGAATCAAAGGTTAGACTTTCTGATGACCTGTTTCCTCTCCTGAGCTGAATATGCAGTGTATAAATGAATTAATGCTCACTACCTCATTGAAGTATGTAACCCTTTGATTAAGATGCTGCAATTCTGAAGAATTCCCTATTATTCATGAAAAATGTTTTTCTTCTTTGTGGTACGATAAAACTGCAATGATTGGATCTGTGTCCAAATGGAGGAGATATCCAGTTCCAAAGTTTAACCACACCATGAGGCAGAAAGTGGAGACAAGGAATCTCCATTGGACAGACAGGCTGATACAACGTGGCTACCAGATTCACAGCTTCACCCCTGAAGAAAGATCAGAGGGAATGTCCCTTATGAAAATGATCGAATGGCCTAAACCCCCCAACTCTGCTGTGCCCTTTCAGAAAAGCAGCAACCCCAGCACATGTTCGCTTTGTAATTTTAAATTCTGCAAAGACTATCTATGTGGGAGATCAGCTACAAGTGATGCTGTAGATGAGTGATTTTGAAGGTCACCCAAAGCGATATGGGGGTGACTATCTCCAAGCTCGGATCCACACCCCAGCTTTAAAAGCTGGCTCAGTGGGAACTGTTATAGACAGTGAAAATGGATTTTACTATATCAATTTTACTTTATCTTGGCCGGGAAAAGTCCAATTCTCTATTTCATTGGTTCATTCCAATGAAGGGATCCAAATACTCAAAAAGCTACGTGAGGAACGAATCTCTAGAGTTTATTTTCAAAGTACCTTCAAGAAGGGGGATAGTTTAGAGACCACACAATGTAATCTTTATTTGCCTCAATCTAAACCACTCTGTAACTTTACTGATCCCAAGACTGGGGAGCCCTGGTTCTGTTACAAACCAAAGAATTTTTCCTGCTCTGCTCGTATCAAACGTGGCTTAGCAGGATTTGAAAAAGATCTCTTAATGGGAGAAGAGAAGCTTTATTTCCAAAGGTACGTCGCTTGAAGTATTTTTATTGCTATTTTGTTTTCTCATTCTTCTTTCTGACTCAGATTCTAATAGAGAAGCACAGAACCAGACTTCTCAACATTGGAAAGTCAATTGTAACCTTCACTTTGGGATACAGTCTTTATATCCTTTGAGGTGCAATGATTTGGAGCTGTTATCAAATTAAGAAAGTTCACCTGCATGCTCACTGTCAACAATTGAAAGTCAAGTTATTATACACTATCTTCAGACAAATCTAAGAGTTTTCTAAGTGTAGTTTGGCAAGAGTTCATAAGACTGATCCACATCTTCATATCTTCGTGGGATTTGTGCATTTCTGGCAAGTCTAATACTTTTTGACCATCTCTAAATACCCTTGTGAGGGTTATGTTATTGAGTCATCCCTTTGATCCCATGCTGTGCATATGGTGTTGCTGCGCACAATGAGAGAGGGATTCACTGAGATCCTTGTAGAGAGAGGAGGCGAACTTCTTCAAGGTAGGCATCCTTGGAAGTGGCTTCGCAGTAAGGTTAAAATCAACTAGGAGAAAGTGAGGACTGCAGATGCTGGATATCAGAGTTGTGAGTGTGGTGCTGGAAAAGCACAGCTGGTCAGGCAGCTTCCAAGGAGCGGGAGAATCAACTTTTCAGACATAAGCCCTTCATCAGGAATGGTCAAGAGTGTGGTGCTAGAAAAGCACAACTGGTCAGGCAGCATCCGAGGTGCAGGAGTATTGATGTTTCAGGCGTAAGCGCTTCATCAGGAAGGGCATCAGGAAGGATTGCCATTTGCTGAGGAATGGCGATCACACCCAGTTTGCCGCTCAGCTCCTAATGTTCTTTTGCATTAAGGAATAGGTCTGCATCATCTCTGCAGCTCTTGTAACTATGTCTGGCCCGTGTAAGGGACAGGTGCAAGGAGAATAGGGTGTAAAGGTGACAAGTGGGTAGAGTGCAATAGTGCATGGTAAGTAGGGTGCCAGATGGGTGGGTTGCCAGGTTAGAAAGGATAGAGTCTCTGGTAATTCATGGAGTGTCTAATGTAGGGTGACTGATGGATATTGGGTCTGGACGGGTGGGGCATGAGTTATCAGTCCTGTGGGTGTGGGATATGAGTGATTATTGGGTTCCAGAGAAGAGGGTGTGCCAGTAATATAAGGGTGCATTTGGATCTGTTTGCAGGGTTTTCCCAGGTCCTGGGTTGAGGGAGAGGGACAAGCTTGTGGACGAACAGACCTTGATGTCAGGGACTGGATATTGTGGTGGATTGCGCCAGGTCCCAAGAAAAGAGAGGGGATGCTAAGCCTCAGGCTGTTGCAATGAAGAGGGTGTGTGTTAGGTCCAACAGCATCGGGGTAAGGGAGCGTCAGTGTTAGGGAATGATGATATTGCATTAACCCCCACCCAATCTGATGCTGTCACAATCTTTGGATTGTGGTCACTGAAATCTGCATGAGTTCCCTCAGGAAATGAATGTCCTTACTAAGTAAGCGTATGAACTTAATGGAAATTATCTTATTGCTATCATGAAATAAACTATCTTTTTATAGAATAAAATACCCCTTCTGTTAAGTCTCACCAGTGGTTTATCCTCCATCAATAATAACTAGACAGGCCTGAGACTCAGCTTTGATAAAGGAGGATTGGTGACAATGAACAACCCAGATCACAATACAACATGGTGAGCAGCTGCATGGATTCAAATGGAAATAAAATGTTTTGAAGGAAAGAGATTTAGCAATTTAAGAGCATTACCATGTTAAGAAAGCTCAGGGTGTCAGCAAGGAGATAAAATGCAAAAACTGTCAGTGAGCAGCAGTCAGGGGATCAACAGCAGGGATAAAACATTATTCGAAAAGCCATCCTTCATGATGAAGCTAGTAGAGACACAGGAGGAAACATATAGATTAGGGAAAGAAATACAAAAGAAACAAAAAAAAACTGAGCATGGTACTGGGGGAAATGTATATTTCTGGATGTGGTACCAATCAACCAGTTGCTTTGTCTTGGATGGTGTCAAGTTTTTTGAGTGTTGGTGGAGCTGCACTCATCAGGGCATGTGAAGACTATTCAATCACACTCCTGACTCATGCCTTGTAGATAGGAGACTGATTTTACGAAATCAGGAGGTAAGTTCCTTCCTAGCTTCTGGCTTGCTCCTATAGCCTATAGCCAAAGTACTGCTCAGTTCAGATCCTGGTAAGTAGTAACCCCAAGTTACTGATACTACAGCATTCAGCAATGGCAATGCTATTGAATTGTCAGATTCTCTCTCGTTGGGGATGGCCATTGCCTGACACTTACATAGTGTGAATGCTGTTTGCCATTTGTCAGACCTAGCCTGGATATTGTCTTACTGTCCATGGGTATGGATAGCTTCAGTATCTGAGGAGTTGTGAATGAACATTGTGCAATTATCAGCGAACATTCTCCACTTTTGACCTCATGATGGAGGGAAGGAAATGTTGAGGGAAGAATTATTGAAAGAGCTGAAGATGGCTGTGCCGAGGAAACTGCCCAGAGGAACTCCTAAGAGATGTCCTAGAGCTGAGATGATTGACCTTCAACGTTATCTTTTATCCTCGGTATGACTCCAACCTGCAGAGAGGTGTTCCTCCTGAGTGTCAGTCAGTGAATTAGTATGAAGTAATGCTGCTTGACAGAACTGTTGACAACACCTTCCTTCACATTACTGATATCAAGGACAGACTGATGCAGCAGTAATTTTCCAGCTTGAATTTGTCCTGCTTTGTACGTACAGGAATACCTGGTCAATTTTACACATTATCAGCTGGATGCCAGCATTTTCACTGTACTGGAACAGCTTTACTCGGGCTGTGAGAAGCACTGGAGCACAAGGCTTTAGTACTATTGCCAGAGTGCTGTCCAGTCCCATCGTCTTTGTAGTATCCAGTGCTTTCAACTGGTTCTTGATATCACATGGAGTGAATCAAATTGGCTGAAAACTGGTATCTGTGATGTTGGGCACTTCCAGAGGAGGCCAAGGTGGATACACTTAGCATTTCTGGGTGAAGATTGTGTTAACCTTTCAGCCTTATTTGCTACACTGATGGACTGGATTCCTCCATCATTGAGCATGGCGATTATTTTGGAGCTTGCTCATCGAGTGAGTTGTTTATTTGTCCACCACCATTCAGAGCAGGCATTCAGCAGATTGCTGAGCTAAGATCAGATCTGTTGATTGTGGAAACACTTATCTTTGTCTATCACTTTCTGTTTATGCTGGTTGACGTGCAAGTACTCCTGTGTTTTTATTGCATTGCACCTAAATTTTTGAGATGCTGGTATGCCCTCTTCAGTCTTCAATGAACTAGGATTGATCCTCCAGCCTGATGGTAATGGTGGAGTGGAGGAATATAACAGACATATGGGTGCAGACTGTGATTGAGACCAATTCTGCTGCTACCTCGCACTCACAGCTGCTCATGAATAGCCAATCTTGAGTTGCTAGGTCTGATCAACATCTATCCATTTAGCATGTGGTAGTGCCACACAACACCATGGAGAGTATCCTAAATGTGAAGATGGGATTTCATCTCCACAAGGACTGTGTCCTGGTCTCTCCTCCAAATACTCACATGGACAGGGGCATCTGCAGCGGGCAGATTGGTGACAGTGAGGTCAAGTATATATTTCCATTGTGTAGATTCCCTCACCATTTGCCCAAAAGCAGACTGGCAGTTACGTCTTTCAGGAGTTGACCAGTGAGGTCATCAGTGCTTCTGCCAAGTCACTCTTGGTGATGGACATTGAGGTCTCACTATAACCGAATCATTACAAGCTTAGGTTGATAGTGGCAAGTAACATTCATAACAATCATATACCAGGCAATGAGCATCTCCAACAAGAAACAATTATATGATCTGACCTTGAAATTCAAAGGCACGACTATTGCCTTCACTTTCAACATTTTGCACATTACCATTGACCGGCAGTTGTACTGTGCTAGCCAAACAAATACTGTTTCTCCAATGTTTCAGTTAGTAACTCACCTCCTGACTCCTCAAAACCTGTTCATCATCTACAAGCTACGAGTCATGAGTGTGGGGCAATTCTTCACACTCTCCATCTAACTCCAGAAATACTCACGAATCTCCACCTACCACAAAGCACCATGCTTGCTTGCCATCTTATGCAGCCCCTTCAACATTCCCTCTCTCCACCACTGGCCATGGTACACTGCAGTAAATTACTAACACTTTTTGATACCCCTTTCTAACCAAACACCTCTCCCCCATGGTAGAACAAGGGCATCAAAAGCATGGTAACACCACCAGCTGCGCATTCCTCTCCAACTTCCACATGTACAATGATGACTTGGAGCTAAAATGTTGTTCCCTTATTGTCACTGGGTCAAATGCCTGAAACTCCCTTCACAAGAGCATCATGTGTGTACCTACACCAAATGGACTTGTGCAGTGCAAGCAGACAGCTCACTAGCACCCACTTGAGGACAAGTAGAAATGAGAAATAATTGCTCTCCCATTCAGCAATGCCCAAAATTCATGAATAAATAAAATCCAGTCCAGAATTCCCACAATATTCATGCTAACGTCCTTGTGTACAAATCCTTCTGCTGTCTCACCTCTCTCTGGCTCTGTCACTTCCTCCAGTCTGTAATCCTCGAAGATCTCACATTTTTCCAAATCTGGACCTGCAGATTTGTTGATTCACTGTATTGTTTGTGCACTTACACAGGAGTCATGGATTGGGAAGAACCCATCACACAGTGACAACTGTGCAGATAAATAGTATAAATTAGCGTTTGTTTTCATACAGATGTGACAATATATGGTATGACTCCATGACTTTATTATGGCCTTTTACATCTCCTCCATCCATTGGGCCTGTGCCTAGAGCTGTCAGACCAGAAGCTTGAGAATTCCTTCCGATCTACCTTGCTACCTTTCCCTCCTGCTTTATAATGCTGCCTAATGCCAACCTGTTCAGCTAAACCTTTGTTCACTTCCCCGAATGTCTTTTGGTGACTTGGTACCATGTTCCTTCTGGTGATAGCTTGATGAAGAGCCTTGGGACATTTTACTACACAAGGGTCAATTTGGGTTATCTATCAGTTACTGATTCTGATAAAATGAGAGACATGGAATAGCCTCAGTCAATTATTCATTACTCATGCCGATGAGACTGATTGAACTACATTTGTTCAGTGCTTTCCCTCATCTTATTGGAGAAGCACCATCAGAAACTCAGATTGAAGATATTTCACAACCTCTGTTGGGTAAATCGTCTGAATTGAGAATGGCATGCTTTCACTCTGGCTCAGTACATACTACATAAAACTGAAAGAACTGTGGATGTTTTAGATCAGAAACAAAACCAGAAATTGCTGGAAAAGCTCAGCAGGTGACTCAGTGGTTAGCACTGCTGCCTCACAACACCAGGTACCTGGGTTCAATTCCACCCTCGGGAAACTGTATGTATGGAGTTTGCACATCTTCCCTGTGACTGTCTGGGTTTCCAGCTGGTGTTCCGGTTTCCTCCCACAGTCCAAAAATGTGCAAGTTAGGTGGATTGTTCATGTTAAATTGCCCATAATGTACAGGGATGTGTAGCTTAGGTGTGTTAGCCATGGGAAATATCAGGCTACAGGGAAAGTATAGGTCTGGTTGGGAGGATCGATATGGACTTGTTGGGCTGAATGGCCTGTTTCCGCATTGTCATGATTCCATGAAGTCTGGCAGCATCTGTGGAGGGAAATCAGAGTTAATCAGACTTTTCTGGTCTGGGACTCTTCTTCAGTACTCATGCTGCCAGACCTATTGTGCTCTTCCAGCAATTTCTGTCTTTGTTACAGATGGCTAAGATGGCTGGGCAGCATTCGAGGAGCAGGAGAATCGACGTTTCGGGCTTAAGCTCTTCTTCAGGGCTTATGTCCTGAAGAAGGGCTTATGCCCGAAACATCGATTCTCCTGCTCCTCGGATGCTGTCTGGCCTGCTGTGTTTTTGCAGCATGACATTTTTCAACTCTGGTACTCCAGCCTCTGCAGTCCTCACTTTCTCCATTCTAAGATGGCTGACAAGTCCGATGCATGATCTGCAAACTCTATGATCTTGGTGTTTAAAGGATTGAATCATTGAGTTACTCAGAGGGTGCTGTGTGCTCCATCACTATCTTGACTTTGGCCTCAACATTCTCTGATCAAAGTCATCCAATCACTCATTGCTTCCCTGAAAGCCTGTTCTCCATTCTGAGTGGTAGTGAGGTAGGCTCATTGAGAAACCCTTCACATCATGCGTCGATAATATCATTGAAGCAACTCCTCTACTCTCCTGGGAATCTCTTGCCGTGACGTTCAGAGAAAAGCAGTTGCTCAGGAACTTGGTGTCAGGTTTGTGAATGAAATGACACACTCAGTGAAGCTGGTTCTGGGTGATGACTGCTGTTTACACTGGGAATGTTGGTTAGGGGCAAAAGGCTGGCAACTCATTTACAGAATTTAGTGGAGTCAGTGGTAACTGTAAAATTCAAATTGTTACTATTGGTTTGAGAAATAATAGAGCAAAACATATTCTTCTGTCTACATTCACTTGTTACATTAATACAATGACTTCATTTATCATATATTTACATCTACAGTCGCATCAACCTCAAGCAGCCCATTTTACCCAGTGGCACAGGATACATAACGGTAGAGCCTTCACCTTGACCAAGTAAGTTAATTTTACATCTATAAATATAGACTTGGTATATCAGAGGAAGTATAAATTGTCATATGAGGTAGTTGAACTGAAAGGATTAACTCTGAACCTTTGGGATAGCTCCTCCCATTGATATATAAATGATTGTCTCGGGGAGCAGCAAGCCAATTGCAAATCACTAGCTCAACCCTCTACAATCATGTCACACAAAAACAGCTGTGCCCTTTCAGAAACAACAATGTCTTTTACATTGTGTAATAGAGTTCACCAGTTAGCTGTAGTTAACCTGAAGCTCATATAACCTGTTATTATGTATAATAAACTACTTCTTGTCACTCAAATTCAGGCCTTTTCTATTATGGTTAACCCTTCATCACTTAATACTGGTAAGCATCATAGTCTAACATTAAAAGAAGGATTAGTGCCAGAAGTTTTATTCTCATCACTTCCAAAGTAGTGGCAAGCTGCACAGAGAGTGCTGTCTCTTACAACCTGGTGTTTGGGGATATAGATTCCTGTCTTCAAATCTAAATAAACTATTGGGAAAAAGGATCTAAATGATCTGAAAAGAAAAAAGTGGTCTTCAGACAATAAGTGAGTAGTCACTCTAAGAGTGTATCAGTGTTAAAAAGACAGTCAGCCTCTGTAACAGTTGCAGCTCAAGCTGCACTCAGTCAGTCTGGACTGGAAAAGTTGCAGTAAAATGCAGCCTTTCTTTTAAAGCTCGAAACAGCCAAAACCACAGGTTTTCACATGTGAAAATGTTAGTAAGGACTAGAAAGTGTTGTTTGTCTCAAGGTTAATACACAATATACCATTACGGAAAAAAGTGAAAGAACTTCAGATGATGAAAATCTGAAACAAAAACAGAAATTGCTGGCAAATCTCAGCAGGTCTGGCAGCAGCTGTGGAGAGAAATCAGAGTTAACGTTTCAGATCCAGTGACCCTTCTTCAGAACTGTATGTAATCCTGAGTAAATATGAACTGGTCCCAGAGGCAAATTGTTAAAATTATCAAACCTTCCATTACTGGCCTCAACAAACTTATATTGAGTTCCAAAGGGCTAATGTACTTTATTTCAAGTTGTTTTCAGGGATTTAAGTTAGATCACACCAATTAGAACCTCAGAGATGTGATTCTCCTTATGTTCAAAATCTTTCTTCCAGTTTCCATAAAATCTGAGAGAGTCATAGAGCCACAGCACGGAAACAGACACTTCACTCCAACAAGTCCATGCCACACGTAATTCCAAATTAAATGATTGCCACCTCCCCCCTCCTGGGCAAAAGTGAGGACGGCAGGTACTGAAAATCAGAGTCTTGATTAGAGTAGTGATGGAAAAGCACTGCAGGTCAGGCAGCATCCGAGGAGCAGGAAAATCGACGTTTCGGGCAATAGCTCTTCACCTGCCTGCTCCTGGCCCATATGGAATAACAGTCTCCAAAGCCAAGCAGTGGGCCATCATCACAGATGACTGTGAATTAATACACAGAACCCACCAGCTTCCCATTTTGGTTTCTTGTTTTAAATGTCATGGATTTATCTGTCTTTCTCCTCCAGAACTTAACTTTTCTCATCAGCCTGTTTTATCTTAACATTGGTGTTCAAGAATGATACCTGGGCTGCAGGGAATATGTTTGAGGAAAAATTACATAAACTATGGATATTTTCTCTAGAATTTAGAAATTTGAGGAGTGATCTGATTAAAGTCTTCAAGATATTAACAGGAAAAGACAGAGTAAATGAAAATAATCTATTTACACTGGCTGGGGCTTCTAGAACTAGAGGCATAGTGCGGGACTTAGGGCAGGACCATTCAGGAGAGATGTTTGGAAGCATTTCAACACACAAATGGGGGTAGATATTTGGAATTCTCTTCCACAAAGCTCAATCAATTCAGGATCAATTGTTTATTTTAAATCTGAGATAGATAAAGTTTTGTTATGCAAAAGTATTAAGGGATATGTGCTAAAGTCAGGTGTGTCATATTAGGTCACAGATCAGCCATGATCTCATTGAATAGTAGAAAGGCTCAAAGGGTTGAATAGCCTACTTGTGTTCCCATGTTCCTTTGTAACACTGTCATTGTTCAGAGGGACCAGAGCAGTTAACACCATCTCTGGCTTGGGAAGGGGTGTTGACCACTGTCTAGTGAGAGAGAGGGTGATAAGCATTGCTGCTGGTGCTGGCATGATCACCAATGGATTTATAACAGTTAAACACCTCAGCAAGCTGTGAAAAGCTCTAAAACGTCTGTGCGTAAAGCTAGGGTAAGTATATGACAAACCTCCCAGATCTGTGTCTCTGGCCAATCGCACAGCAATCTCAGGATAGAGCCAACAATGAGAAGATTAAACTTGCTATTAGACTGTCAAGTGTGTGCCAGAAGTAGGTCATTCTGCCCATCAAGTCTGCTCTGCCATTCCATGAAGTCATGACTGATCTAATAATCCTCAACTCCACTTTCCTGCCTTACTCCAGTAACCCTTGATGCCCTAACCAAATAAAATTTTGTCCATCACAGCCTTTACTATAATTAACGATGCCTTCTGTGGGAAATAATTTGACAGTTTCACTCTATTGTTACCTGTGTTCTAAATGTGTAGTCCCTAACTCTGAGAATATATCCTCTAGTTCTAGCTTCTTCTAAAAGAGGAAACAACTATAGTGAAACCTCCAAAGAATCTAAATCTCCAAAACATGGATCAATAATATCATTTTTTACTCTTGTAAACTCCAGTGAGTATAGGCCTAACCTTCTCAATTTCTTCTCCAGACCCTGGGCTGACCTAATGAACCTTCTCTTGACTGCCTCTAGTGCCAGTATATCTTTCCTTAGATAAGGGAACTAAAACTGTGCACACTATTCCAGGTGTGGTCGAATGAATGTCTCGAATAGACTGAGCAAGACTTTTTTATACTTTGACTTTTGTACGTCATTCTCTTTTGGTATAAATGTCAACTTTCCATTTGCTGTCCCAATTACTAGCTGAAATTATAAGCCAACTTTTTATTATTTATGCATGACAACTCCCAATCCATTTGTGCTCCAGCTTTCTACAGTTTTTCTCCATTTAAATAATAAATGCTGGACAGACAGTAATGCTCAGTTTCCATAAATGAATTTTTAAAAATTCAGCTTCTCTATGCTTCTTGCCAAAGTTCCAAACCACTTTTTTCACATTATATTCCAGCTGCCATATTTGTGTCCACTCACTTAGCTTGTTGATATCTCTCTGCAGACTCTTTTCTATCATCCTCACCAGAGGCCTTCATATGTATCTCATTCACAAATCTGGCCATATTCACTTCCCTCAAAATCATTAATATAGACAAGAAATAATTGTGGACACAGAAATTGCTGAAGAAACTCAGCAGGTCTGGCAGAATCTGTGGACAGAAAACCGAGTGAAGACTTTGGAGTCAGTGACCCTTCTTCAGAATGCTTGGTAGCTAGGTAAAGGTTGGTATTTACGTAGAAGATGGGGTCAGGTGAGGGCTAAAAGATAGAACCCAAATAAGAGACTGACATTGCAAAATATATCGACAAAAATTTCAGTGAATTACTTCATTGAATCTTTGGAATCCATTGGTGCTTTCTCCTGTGCAAATGTGCTTTTATACATCAAGAATTACAGAACACAGCTTTGGCTGTAAAATATGCTTGAGTTACTCAAAATTGGTACAGACATGTGTGCATCCCAGGATTATGGACTGAATACATAATCAACACAGATATGCCAGAAAGTGTTCATATTCTCTACATTCTATAGCAAGGATAACAGGGACAGTCGAAAAGTGCTGCGTTGGAAAATCACAGCAAGTCAGGGAGCATCCGAGGAGCAGGAGAATCAACATTTCGGGCATAAGCCCTTCATCAGGAAGATGGTTGGGGGCAGGAATTGGGCCTGAGAGATAAATAGGAGGGTGGGGTGGGGCTATGGGGAAGGTAACTGGAGAGATGATAGGTAGATAGAGGTGGGGGTGATGATGATAGGTCGGGGGAACGGTGAAGTGGGAAGGTGGGAATGAAGATGGACAGGTAGGACATGTGCCAAGTTGGAAAATTGGATCTGGGATGAGATAGGGGAAGGGGCAATGTACAGTGTGTACTTGCAATTGCCAGTGAAAAGAACTTGGACTGGGGATTAATTCAAAGAAGCCAATGGTTAGGATGTGGGAATGAGGTGTTACTTTTATATTTTATTTACTGTTTTCTTTAATGGAGAAAGTTAAATATTCTAATAGACAGCCACATACACAACACACTATATTTAATGGAGCATGATCACATTTTCCAAATTTATTCTATTTAGTGGCCCCACCATTACCCAGATGAGCTGAGCTCTCCCAGTGCAGACCAAGCATTAACAGTGGGACTTCCTTCTCATGACAGCTCAGTGACAACAAGTGGTGTAGTTACCCACTGACAGCCTTGTTCAGAATATTACTCAGATTCGTTTTCTCACTGTGCATGTGTACTTCCTGTAGCACCAGCTAATGGTCCTCCTGGGATTGCCACTACCATGGAATCTGTGATTAACTGAATGACAATATATTGATAATTGAAGGTGTAGTGCATTGTAATTTTTCTGTCTTTTTCACTTTATTTTCAGCTCTGGGTCTTGGAGAATGTGTCCAGGGACAGCCCATTGTGTCACCATCTGGTTTTTATTATAAGGACTGATGGATGTCAACGATTTGCGATATTTACCACTTTGACACTCCTGCAAAAATGACAGACTGTCTTCGTCAAAAAAGAGTTTATCTGTTTGGAGATTCCACTATGCGTCACTGGTTTGAATACTTGATACAAACAGTTCCAGGTCAGGTGATTATTGTGTCTATCTGTTAGTTTCTATCGTTTTGTAATAATTTGAAAATCTGTCTGTATGACCTTGTGTGCATCCATCCGCCTGTCCATCTGTTAGCCTATCTCTGTCCGTTGATTTGTCTATCTTTCTTTATTATCATGTCTGCAGCATAGATTATATATGAAATACATATATGACATCTGAAATTTGTCAATTGCACTTGTTAATTTGTAAAAAGTATTCACTGTCTTCTATGACCAAGTCAATTTGTAACCAACTTATTGACTCCCAGTAGATCCCACGTGACCTAATCTTCTGGACAAGCCTATAATGACGGAACTTGTCAAATGCTTTCGTAAAGTCCATGTAGACAACATCGACTACCCTTGTCAATCGTCTTTCTCACTTCCTCAAAAACCTCAATGAAATTTGCGGGATGAGAATTTCCCCACACAGAGCCATGCTGACTATTCCTAATAAGTCAATTGTCTTCCAAATGCAAATAAATTGTGTCCCTCAGAATACTGTCCAAGCATTGTCGGGCTCACCAGACTATAAGTTCCTGGATTATCCCTATTGTCCTTCTTAAATGACATTGGCGATTCTCCAGCCCCTGGGACATCACCTGTGTCTAAGGAGTATACAAGCATCTCTGTCAGGCCCCAGCAATTGTCGCCCTTATCTCCCTCAGTATCCTGAGATAGATCCTATCTGACCCGGGGACATATTACTTGAATGTTTTTTCAGGACACACAACATCTACTCCTTCTTAACATCAACATGCCCTGGAATATTAACATACCCCTCCCTAATCTTACCATCATTCATGTCTTTCTGCTTGGTGAATACTGATGTGAAACACATATCAAGGACCACCCCCACTGCCACTGGATCCAAACATAATTTTCCTCCTTTGTCCTTGACTGGACCTACCCTTTCCCTGGTTACCCTCTTGATTTGATTTGAGTAATTATTTTGTTATAAAATGTCATGAAAAGTGTTGTACAGGGTCACTACTCTCTGGTGCCATGTTAAATAAATTAAAACATTGAATATAAATGCAGAAAAATAAAGAATTTTAAGAAGTATTCACCTTTAGAGCCCTTCTTGTTGAATTCTCCACCATGGGCCATGGACCTAGTGTTGAGAGTGAGGTGTTGGAAAGGCACAGCAGGTCAGGCTGCATCTGAGGAGCAGGAGAATCGACATTTCTGGCATAAGCCCTTCATCAAGAATGAGGTTTGTGTGTCGGGGAGTTAGAGAGTTGAAACTTTATTGCTGGAACAGCACAGCAGGTCAGGCAGCATCCAGGGAACAGGAGATTCGACGTTTCGGGCACAGGCCCTTCTTACGTCGAATCTCCTGTTCCCTGGATGCTGCCTGACCTGCTGTGCTGTTCCAGCAATAAAGTTTCAACTTTGATCTCCAGCATCTGCAGACCTCACTTTCTCCTCGGGGAGTTAGAGATAATTAGGAGGGAGGTGGGGTGAGGAGGAAGGTAGCTAAGAATGCAATCGGTAGATGAAGGTGAGGGAAAGGTGATAGGTTGGAGAGGAGGATGAAGCAGATAGATAGGAGAGGTGATGGACAGGTCAGGAGGGTGGTGCCGAGTTGTATACTTGGGACTAGGATAATTGACAATAGACAGCGAACAATAGGTGCAGGTGTAGGCCATAGGGCCCTTCGAGCCAGCACCACCATTCATTATGATCATGGCTGATCATCCACAATCAGTATCCTGTTCCTGCCTTATCCCCATAACCCTTGATTTCACTATCTTTAAGAGCTCTATCCATCTCTATCTTGAAAGTATCCAGAGACTTGGCCTCCATTGCCTTCTGGGGCAGATCATTCCATATATCTACCACTCCCTGGGTGAAGAAGTTTCTCCTCAACTCTGTTCTAAATGGCCTACTCCTTATTTTTAAACTGTGTTCTCTAGTTCTGGACTCACCCAGCAACGGAAATGGGCTTCCTGCCTCCAGAGTGTCTAATCCTTTAATAATCTTATACGTCTTAATCAGATCTCCTCTCATCCACGCCCAGTCGCTCCAATCTTTCAACATATGATAGTCCCGCCATTCTGGGAATTGACCTCGTGAACCTACGCTGCACTCCCTCAATAGCCAGAATGTCCTTCCTCAAATGTGGAGACCAAAACTGCATACAATATTGCAGGTGCAGTCTCACCAGGGCCGTGTACAGCTGCAGAAGGACCTCTTTGCTCCTCTACTCAATTTCTCTTGTTATGCCATTAGCTTTGTTCACTGCCTGCTGTACCTGCATGCTTGCTTTCATTGACAGATGTACAAGATCACCTAGATCTTGTTGTACTTCCCCTTTACCTAACTTGACTCCATTTAGATAGTAATCTGCCTTCCTGTTCTTGCCACCAAAGTGGATAACCATACATTTATTCACATTAAACTACATCTGCCAGGCATCCATCCACTCATCTAGCCTGTCCAAGTCATCCTATATTTTCATAACACCCTCCTCACATTTCACCCTGCCACCCAGCTTTGTGTCATCAGCAAATTTGCTAATATTACTTTTAATGCCTTCATCTATGTCATTAATGTGTATTGTAAACAGCTGTGGTCCCAGCATCGAATCTTGTTGTACCCCACTGGTCACTCCCTGCCATTCCGAAAGGGATCCATTTATCATTACTCTTTTCCCATTACTCATTACTGTCAGCCAGCCAATTTTCGATCCAAGTCAGCATTTTGCCCCAAATACAATGTGCCCTAATTTCCTAATCTCCTATGTGGGACTTTATCAAAGGCTTTCTGAAAGTTCAGGTACACTACTTCCACTGGCTCTCTCTTGTCCATCTTCATAGTTACATCCTTAAAATATTCCAGAAGATTAGTCAAGCATGATTTCCCCTTCATAAATTCATGCTGACTCTGACCTATCCTGTTACTGCTATCCAAATGAGTCGTAATTTCATCTTTTATAATTGACTCCAGCATCTTTCCCACCACTGACGTCAGGCTGACCAGCCTTTAATTCCCTGTTTTCTCTCTCCCTCCTTTCTTGAAAAGTGGGACAACATTAGCCACCCTTCAATTCACAGGAACTGATCCTGAATCTATAGAACATTGGAAAATGATTACCAATGCGTCCACGATTTCTAAAGCTACCTCCCTAAGTGCCCTGGGATGTAGACCATCAGGTCCCGGGGACTTATCAGCCTTCAGACCTAACAGTCTATCCAACACCAATTCCTGCCTAATATAAATTCCCTTCAGTTCATCCATTACCCTGGGTCCTTCAGCCTCTATTACATCTGAGAGATTGCTTGTGTCTTCCCCAGTGAAGACAGATCCGAAGTACCTGTTCAACTCTTCTGCTATTTCCTTGTTCCCATAATAAATTCACCCATTTCTGATACCTAAAGAAGCTTTTACTATCCTCCTTTATATTTTTGGCCAGTTTACTTTCGTATCTCATTTCTTCTCCGCGTATTGCCTTTTTAGTTATCCTCTCTTGCTCTTTAAAAATTTCCCAGTCCTCCAGTTTCCCGCTCATCTTTGCTATGTTATACTTCTTCTCTTTTATCCTTATACAATCCTTAGCTTCCCTCATCAGCCACGGCCACCTCTGCCTCCCCTTTGGATCTTTCTTCCCCTTTAGAATGAACTGATCCTGCACCTTCTGCATTATATCCAGAAAACCTGCCATTGTTGTTTCACTGTCATCCCTGCTAGGGTATTGAACTATTGAACATTGGCCAGCTTTGCTGTCATAGCTCCATAGTTCCCTTTGTTCAACTACAATATTGACACTTCCGATTCTCCCTTCTCCCACTCAAACTGCAGATTAAAACTTATCATAATATGGTCATTAACTTCTAATGGCACCTTTACTTCGAGGTGTCTGATCAAATCCGGTTCGTTGCACAACACCAGATCCAGAATTACCTTCTCCCTGGTAGGCTCCAGTACAAGCTGGTCTGAGAATCCATCTCAGAGGCACTCCACAAACTCCTTTTCTTAGGGTCCAGTACCATCCTGACTCTCCCAGTCTACCTGCATGTTGAAATCCCCATAACAATTGTAGTAATACCTTTGCAACAGGCCAATTTCAGCTCCTTATTCAACTTACACCCTACATCTGGACTACTGTTTGGGGGCCTGTAGATAACTCCCATTAGGGTTTTTCTACCCCCTAGAATTTCTCAGCTCTATTCATACTGATTCTGCATCTCCTGATTTATGTCCCCCCCCGCCCCCCCTCCTCACCAATAGGACCACTCCACCCCCTCTGCCCATCAGTCTTTCGATAGTACGTAGAGCCTTGAATATTCTTTTCCTAGGCCCTGTCCACTTGAAGCCACGTCTCAGTCATACCCACAACATCGTACCTGCCAATTTCCAACTGAGCCTCAAACCCATCCACCTTATCTCTTATGTTTTGTGCATTCATTTATAATATTTTTAATTTGTTACTCCCCTCACCCTTCCTATCAATCCCTATTTCACTTGACCATACTGTATGATCCATTCTTGAGTTTTCTGCGCCGTTGATTCTGTTGTCTTTCTGAACTTCTCTTATTCTCACTTTCCCTTTAACTTGCTTCTTAAATTTCCAGTTTTTCCCCTCCCCCCCCTACTACTTAGTTTAAACATACCTGTGTTGCAGTGGCAAACCTGCCTGTCAGAATGCCGGTCCCCCACCTATTAAGGTGCAACCTGTCCCTCTTGTATAATTTATCTTGACTGCAAAATATACCCCAGTGATCCAAGAATTTAAATCCTTGCTTCGTCCACCAGTTCCTCAGCCACACATTCAAGTCCATTATCTCCCTGTTCCCGCCCTCTCCAGCCCGAGGAACTGGAAGCAAACCGGAGATAACCACCCTTGAAGTCCTGCTTTTCAGCCTTCTTCTGAATTCTCTGAAGTCCTCTTCTTCTTCCCGACGTCATTTGTGCCGACATGCGCCACCTCTGGCTCTTCACCTTCACCCTTGAGGATTCCCTGCACTGTGTCTGTGATATCCTGGATCCTGGCATCAGGAAGGCAACACACCATACTCAAATCCCGGCTGTTGCCGCAGAAACCCCTTTCTGTCCCTCTCACTGTGGAATTCCCTATTACCACGGCTCTGCAGGATGCCTGACTCCTCAGCCTTGCCTCCACGCCAACATTCGATTGGCAGACCTGTCCGCCTCCAGACTGGCAGTGTTGTCTGTCTCGACAGTTTTCAAGAGAGTCAACCTGTTCACGAGAGGTACTTCCCCCGGGGTCTCTTATACTACAATCATCTCTTCCTTGCTCATTGTCATCTCCCTTCTCTCTTCTGGTATGCTCAGTATAATGACCTCGCTGAAGGTCCAGAAAATTCTCATTCTCTCGGATGAGCTTGAGGTCATCTAGTTCTTTCTTCAGTGCTGCAAAATGCTCCTTCAGAAGCTGAATATGTACACCCTTTCCACAGCTATAGGAGCCAGAGACACCATCAGTGTCCCTGACCTCCCACATCATACACGCTGCACACTGAATCATGTAGACATGTCTACACCCCCTTCAACTGTGGTGTAATCTCCTCACTCAGCCTCTTTGCCAAAGACTCCTGCGCCATAGACTCACTTTTCTCACCAGACACTTCCCTCGAGCCCCTTTTTTTTGTCGGTGAGTCTATTGACTCTTAATTAGGTTAGAGGAGGGGGATGGGGGCAGGTCCTACTATGCAGGACCTGGGACCTAGAACACACCTACTTAAATAGCACTCGCTAGTCTTCCCATCAGCCTCTGTGCTCCGACCTCACTTCTGCCCAGCTCCCGCCACTCTCTGCTGCAAAAAATGACCACTGGCTTCGAGGTAAGTATTTAAATAGCATTCACTAACCTTCCCAACAGCCTGTGTTCTGTGGATAATGTGTGTGTGTGTGGGGTGGGGGGGGTGGGGGGGGGGGTGGGGGGGCAGAGGTGGTGGAATGAGGAAACCAGTGAAATCCACATTGTGTTGATCCACATTGACCCATCGCCAGACACCTGGAGGAAGAACGCCTTGGGACCCTGCAACCACGCTGGATCAATATGGATTTCACCTGTTTCCTCATTTTCCCTCCCCCCACATTATTCCAGCCCCAAGCCTCCAACTCAGCACCGCCCTCCTGACCTGTCCATCACCTGTCCTATCTATCTGCTCTATCCTTCTCTACAACCTATCACCTTTTCCCTCACTTTCATCAATCTATTGCATTCTTAGCTACTGTATCCTCAATCCCACCCCCCTCCCATTTATCTTTTAGCTCCCCAGCCCACAAGCCTCATTCTTGATGAATGGCTTATACTGGAAATGTTGATTCTGCCTGACTTGCTGTACCTTTCCAGCACCACACTCTCAACTCTGGTCTACAGCATCTGCAGTCCTCACTTTCTCCATGGGCCTAGTGGTCAGGCACAAGTCCTCTTTACCATGCTGCTGTTGAAATGGAAGTTGCCACTCTTGGGTGCCATCTCTCCTCCACTGATGTCATTGTCCAATGAATCCTCACTGGGCCTTGACAATGCAGATGCTACCAATGCCGCTGGGTACCGCACTGACCCAAACCCGACTCTGCTGTTGGTGCCATGAGTCTGCTTTGGGCATACCTTGCCAATGCAGCTGCAGCCAATTCTACAGGGTTTTGTACTGGGCCCAAACTCCCTCTACCTCAGCCTGTATGAGTCTGCGCTGAATGCAGAAGCTGCTGCCAACCTAAACTCACCTCTGACACCATCGCCATGAGTCTGTGCTTGGCCCACACTTGTCCTTATATAATGGTTTGGGATTCTGCTTCATGCTACCTTCCAAGAATATTTCCTGGTCTCTTTCAGCAACCTCCCAATTCCTTGTTTAAGCTCTTCCCTGCTTCCTTTATATTCATCAATGGCCTTGTCTGATTTCAGTTTCTTCATCCTTATAGAAGCATCTTTTTTTTCTTTTTCACTAAATTTGCAATATCTCTTGTCATCCAGGGTTCCTGAATATTGCCATCCTTATCGTTCATCCTCATCGGAACATACTGGTCCTAATCAACTGATCTTTATCGGACTCCTGCCTGTCAGGTGTGGTCATATCCTCAAACCGCCACCCACAATCTAATTTCTTTGCTTCCTGTAATCCTGTTGTAATTACCCTTCCCCCAGTTTAGCACCTCCACTTGAAGCCAAGTTTTATCCTGATCCATAACCATCTGAACAGTTACAGAAATATGATCACTGCTAAAGCTCTCCCATTGAAACTTTGATCACCTGGTCAGGCTGTTACCCCAAGTCAAGGTCTCCTACAGGCCCTTCCCTAGTTGCACTGTCTATATATTGTTTCAATAAACCCTGCTGGATGCAGCTAACTAATTCTGCCCCATCTAAGCGCCTGGCACTATGGGAGACCCAGTCACTACTGGGGAAGTTGAATCTACCCACTGCAATAACTCCGTTGTTTTTACATCCTTCCATGATCTGCATATATATATCTGTTTTTCTATCTCCTACTGGCTATTGGGAGGCCTATATTATAACCCCATCATAGCGATTGCATCATTCTTATTGCTGAATTATACCCATGTTGCCTCACTAGATGAGCCCTCCAAGATGTCCTGTCAGTGTCACCTGTGACATTCTCCTTAATCAGTAATTCAACTCCTCTACCTCTTTTACATCCCTCTGTATCACTCTTGAAACATCTAAGATCTTGAATATTGAGCTGCCTACACTGCCCTTCTTCCAATCAAGTTTCTGTAATGGCTACAATGTCACTGTTCTGTGTTCTAAACCAGGCTGTAAGCACACCTCCCTTACCTTTTCCTCCTTGTACAGTATTATAATAGATACACTTCAGACTGCCAGTCTGTTTGTGTTCATTTAGCTGCCCTGCCTGTTCTTCTTATTGGATGTACCTGACTCAAGCTCTACCTTCTCCCCAGTCACTTCACATGCTGACCTACCATTCTGCCCCTGCCACATGTGGATAAACCGTCCCAAGCGGCACTCCCAAACCTCCCCACAAGGACATTGGTGACCCTCCAATTTAGGTGCAGCCATCCTTCTTGTACAGGTCCATCCTCCCTGGAAGAGATCCCATTGATCCAAATATCTGTCGTCTTCCTACACCAGCTCTGTAGCCACAGCTATATTATCTTCATATTTCTAGTATTATAATAGATGCACTTCAGACTGCCAGTCTGTTTGTGTTCATTTAGCTGCCCTGCCTGTTCTTCCTATTAGATGTACCTGACTCAAGCTCTACCTTCTCCCCAGTCACTTCACATGCTGACCTACCATTCTGCCCCTGCCACATGTGGATAAACCGTCCCAAGTGGCACTCCCAAACCTCCCCACAAGGACATTGGTGACCCTCCAATTTAGGTGCAGCCATCCTTCTTGTACAGGTCCATCCTCCCTGGAAGAGATCCCATTGATCCAAATATCTGTCGTCTTCCTACACCAGCTCTGTAGCCACAGCTATATTATCTTCATATTTCTGGCTTCACTAGCACATGGCACAGGAAATAATCCTGAGGTTACACCCCTGAGGTCTTGCTTTTCAACTTCCTGCCTATCTCTCAAATTCCCTTTACAGGTCTTCATCATTCTTCCTGTTTGTGTCATTAATCCCAAAATGGATCATGTTCTCTGTCTGCTCACCCTCCCCTTTCAGAATGCTTTGTGCCTGCTCAGCCACTCCTACCATCCTCGAGTCTTGTTCATGGCCACAGAAACACCTATCTGTGCCCCTGACTGTAGAGTCCCTCATTACTAACACTTGCCTATACTTCGAACCATCCTGCGGTACAACAGAGCCAATCGGGGTGCCATTGATCTGGCTGCTACTGTTCCTTTCCCCTGCCAGGCTATCCAACCCCTCAGCAGTATCCAAAACAGTTTTACATGTATGAGAGAGTAGTAGCCACAGGAGACTCATGCATTGCCTGCCTGTCCTTCCTGGTGGTCACCCATCTATCCAGCTGAACGTTTGGTGTGACCACATCCCTGAAACTCCTACCTACCCAACTTATTGCCTCCTGTAGGCTCCGCAGTGAGTCCAATTGCCACCCCAATTCATGCAGTCTGAAAGGAGCTGCATATGGACACACTTCCTGCAGACATCATTGTCAGGAATATTTGACTTTTTCCTGATCTCCCACATCTAACAGGAGAAGCACGTCACTCCAATAACTGTCTTTACAATCCCTCCAGAAACAATTGCACTTCTAGTAAAACTAAACTTTTGGTTTGTAGAAATAGCTGCACCTCTAGCTAAACTATTCCAGAACAGCTACAATTCTGGCATCTTTCCGATAATGTGGAAGTGTGACTATGAATGTCCAGTCCACAAAAAGCAGAACAAATCTGATCCAGCCAATTATTATCCCATATTATCAACAGCAGTATCAAGTAGCACTTAGTAAACAATGACTTATTTACTGACACTTAGTTTAGATGCTGCCTGGAACACTGGAACATCACAACATTGGGTCAAATGTGGATAAGAGTGCTGAATTCCAAGGTGAGGTGTCATCATTGCCTTTGACACCAAAGTAGCACTTGACTTAGTATAACACCAATAGATCCTAAAAGAATTGATATTAAACCTACTACAACAGAAGATCATTGGGGATTTTGGTAACCATCTCGGCCCCAGGATATCACTTCCCAGCACAATGCCCTGGCATCCCCTATACCTTCAGTTGCTTCATCAATTACCTTTTGTAAGAACCCCATTTCCACAGGTTCAGGCTTTTACTGCAAATGCCAATAGTTCACAGCAACTTGAATAATGATCGACAAAATGTAATACCCCTTTACTAGATTAGATTCCCTACAGTATGGAAACAGTCCATTTGGCCTTTATTGCTCAGATTATTGAGTACAGGAGTTGGGAGGTCATGTTGCGGCTGTACAGGACATTGGTTAGGCCACTGTTGGAATATTGCGTGCAATTCTGGTCTCCTTCCTATTGGAAAGATGTTGTGAAACTTGAAAGGGTTCAGAAAAGATTTACAAGGATGTTGCCAGGGTTGGAGAATCTGAGCTACAGGGAGAGGCTGAACAGGCTGGGGCTATTTTCCCTGGAGGCTGGTACAATTGCAACATTTAAGTGGCATTTGGATGGTATATGAATAGGAAGGGTTTGGAGGGATATGGGCCGGGTGCTGGCAGGTGGGACTAGATTGGGTTGGGATATCTGGTCAGTATGGACTGGTTGGACCGAAGGGTCTGTTTCCATGCTGTACATCTCTATGACTCTATGACTCTAAGTCCACACTGACCCTCTGAAGAGTAATCCACCCAGACCTATTCCCCTACCCTATGTTTACCCCTGACTAATGCACCTAACACTACAGGCAATTTAATGTGATCAATTCACCTGACCTGCACATCTTTGGATTGTAGGAAGAAAGTGGAGCACCCAGAGGCAACCCATGCAATCATGGGGAGAATGTGCAAACTCCACACAGACAGTCACCCGAGGTGGGAATCAAACCCGGGTCCCTGGCGATGTAAGGCAGCAGTGCGAACCACTGAGCCACCATACTGCCCTGAAGTACTGAGCCACAGTCAAACTCACAATGACACTGTTTGCTAAAAAGTAGTAAGAGCTCGGGTCTTACTTTTGAGGTCCTCATCTTTAACTTCTCTCCTAGTTCTTTGAATTCTTCTTTCAGGACCTCATCTTTTTTTTCACTTACATCATTGGTGCCTAGATGCACCCTGACAACTGGCTGTTCACCCTCCCCTTTCAGAATGCTCTGCAGCCGATCGGTGACATCCCTGACCCGAGCACCTGGGAGGCAACATACCATCCGGGAGTCTCATTTTTGGCCACCGAACCGCCTATCTACTTCCCTTACACTAGAATCCCCGATGACTACAGCCCTACGAGTCTTTTTCCCAGCCTTCTGAATAGCAGTGCCCACTACAGTGCCATGATCCTGGCAACTGCTGTCCTCCCCTGGTGAGCCATCTCCCCCAGCAGTATCCAAAATGGTATACCTGCTTTGGAGGGAGATGTCTGCAGGGGACACCTGCACTGCCTTCTGACTCTATCTCTGCCTTTTGGTCACCCATTCACTGTCTCCCTCAGCAATTCTAACCTGTCGTGTGACCAATTCACTAACCGTGCTATCCATGACCTCCTCAGTATCACAGATACTCTGCAGCTCTAGACCCATCATGTGGTCAAACAAGAGCTGCAGCTGTACACACTTCTTGCAAGTGTATGAGTCAGGGACTTCAGCCACGTCCCTGAGCTCCCACATCAAGCAAGAGGCACATGCCACGGGTCTGAGATCCCCTGCCATTGTCAGCCTAAGCTTTAACTCAACTAACTAATACCAAACAATGCACTTAAATATATAAAAGCAAAGAAAGAAACCTTACTTTACAGAGTCCTTTTCTTCAGATTAGAGGAGGATGGGGGGGAGGGAGATACTACACGCATAGTATCTTGGTTGAGCTGCTGCTCAAATAAATACTAAGTCCTTACCTTCCCAGAAACCTCCTGGTCCCAACGTCACCAGTGCTCTTTCTCCCGCTGCTCCCGGACAGGAAAAAGTGTAATCTTGTAAATAAATTTCTGTCTGTTTTAAAATCTAGTTGGCAACCTAGCTAACTTACTCCGGGTAATGTTCACTGTACACTTACTGAAACTAATTGCAAAGTTATGGTCTGGGCTGCCTGCTTAAGAATGTTTTGAGTGGTCTGGCCTAGTCCATAACAAATTGGGGGATCTTTGCGGGATTTTAAACAGCGAGTGATAGGTGCTAGTATCTTTATTTTATGTGTTGGTTTTCTTGGGTAGACAAAGCTTGGGATAGTAATAGCTCTTTGCAATAAAGAAAAGCATACCAAACGCCTTCTTCACTCTCCTATCTACCTGCAACTCCATTTTCAAGGAGCTATGAACCTGTACTCTGTCGGACTTTGGCTCAATCTACCAACTTACTTTCTTCTATGTGTGAGCCCAGTCCTGCATGTTCTTTAAATGAAGCAATAGGAGAAGATATTCGGTCTCACACTCTTAATTTATTTTAAACAGTAAGTGGATAAAGCATTCAGAGCTCTGGGTCTAAACCTTTTTGTCCCTGACAAACTAAAGTGTGCCAGTTCAAAAAGTAAGACCTATTCCTGTCCCTGAGCCAGTCTTTTATACTATAAAAAACGTCATGCAATCACTGATGTGGGATTATCTTTTGATTGGCTGTTGATCTGACTCCATTCTCTGCCTCCTTACGTTCCCGGATGTCCGACCCCACGTGACCTTGTTTTGCCCGCGAAACGGAGAACCACGTGACCCCCTGCACGCCTCCGGCGCGTGAAACGAGAGCATCACATGACCCCCGCACGCCTCCGGCGCGTGAAACAGAGCATCACGTGACCCCTGCACGCCTCCGGCGCGTGAAACGAGAGCATCACGTGACCCCCGCACGCCTCCGGCGCGTGAAACAGAGCATCACGTGACCCTGTTTTGCAACGGAGCGGAGCACCACGTGACCTTGTTGTGCACGCGCGCATAATGGAGCATCCCCAAAGGCTTCCGAATGCCAAGTATATTTACACTCGCAGCCAGCCATATATTTATAAGTAAGTCATATATTTACAACTCCCCCTTTTGGTCTCATGAAAATGAGACCAACAAACCAGTTATATACATCATATTCGCTCTCCGATACATAGTTTTCCCTTCTTGCCAGAGCCATGGTTTCCGTCTCCAACTGGTAGGGCGGGGGACCTTCCCTTCAATTGTGTGATGATTACCCCCTGCAGTCTGACCGCATGGGATCTCCCCTCCACCACCCTGTTAGGTCCTGTCCACCTTGGGTCCGACCACTTCCGTATGATCACCTTCAGCAGGACCCAGTCCGTGGTTGGTGTCACCTGGCTCTGTCGGTCCCCCTTTTCCAATCCAACCTGTTTGGAGAAAGCTGACACCAAAGCTGTTAGTTGATCATAATAAGGTTTGTACCTTATAGAGGCTCCTTCTTCCTCTAACATCTGTATTCCAGCTCCTGGTCCCAGGAACTGCTGCCCTGTTGTTAGCTCGTACGGGGCAAACCCTATGATGGAGTTTACTGAACTTCTAATGGACAGTAAAGCTAAGGGTAGGGCATCCACCCAGCTTAACTTTGTTTGTGCACACACTTTTCCTATTTTTCCTTTTATGGACTGATTCATTCTTTCCACTTTTCCCTGTGACTGAGGATGGTACACTGTTCCAAATGCATGTTTCAGTCCTAAAGCTGCTTCAACTTCTTGCAGGTCCTTATTCTTAAAATGTGTGCCATTATCTGACCTGACTCTCTTTGGAAACCCATGC
>NC_057721.1:54872552-54881383 GCF_004010195.1 Chiloscyllium plagiosum | reverse complement strand
TGTCTGTAACAGCAACCATTTGTGAACAGCACTTCTTCTGGGTCTACTAATGGAATTGCCTGTAAATCTGCCCTAACTTTGGCGTCTCTCTGTACCCTTTCCTCACACATGTGTGGCTCTCCTTCTCCCATGTTATCAGCCATGTTAATTCCTTCATGTGTAAAAATTATATGTGGTGCATTCAAGATTTTCTCTAACCTGGTTTGTCGCAGTGACGTCATTGTAAAGGCTGTTGAGTTCACATAGGCCACTATACCATGTGTCGTCAGTACTATTAGTGAATGGCCCATGACTATATGTGCTACCTTGTGGAGAAATTTTGCTACCCCTGCTGCATGTCTTGTACATGGCGGGTGTCTGTCCTCTACTGGGTCAAGGGTAACACTTACATACATCAGCACCTGCCTGCCTCCCCCTTTTTTCTGAAAAAGAACACCATTTACTGTGTGTAATTTTTCAGAAATATCGAGGAAAAATGGTTCTTTGTAATCAGGGACCGCTAAATCAGCAGCCCGCGATAGGGCCTGTTTAAGACAGATGAAACTTTCGTCTGCCTCCGTGGTCCACTGCAAATGGGCCGACAAATTTCTCATGCCTTGCTCATTTACCATGGCCCTGAGAGGGAAAGTGAGTTCCCCATATGATGCAACGAATTGTCGACTGTACCCTGCCAACCCAAGAAATGAGAGCATGTCTTTTGGAGGATCTATGGGACGGAGACACACCTGTTCCCTTAGCAGAAATAACTCTACCCAGAAGGCACCGTTTGTCTGCAGCATTGCAATTTAGCCCGTGAAACTTTAAAACCGACACTATACAGGTGAAACAGCAACGACTTTGTGGCTGCCAAACAAGAAACATGGTCGGGTGCTGCCAAAAGAATGTCATCCACAGACTGGATCAATACCACCCCCTTTGGGAGCGTCAGATCCTTCAGCTGCTGTTTCAGTACCTGATTAAATACCCCTGGTGACAAAATAAACCCTTGAGGGACCCTTGTATATCGTAGTTGTTGGCCTTTGTAGGTGAACGAAAAAATGTCCCTCAGATGATCAGCTAGGGGCAAACAGAAGAACGCGTTGGCCAGATCAATGCACGAGAGCAACTTATGGTCAGGGGTCAGCACAGACATCGCAGTGTAAGGGTTTGGAACTGGAACTGTTGGAGTAGAAACGACACTATTGATCCGTCTAAGATCATGCGCCATCCTATATTTACCTGTATTCTGCTTCTCTACAGGTAAGATAGGGGTGTTCCAGGCTGACTGGGAGGGTTCTAGCACCCCTGCTGCTAACAATCCTTCAATTGTGTTGGCAATGCCGGCTTCAGCCTCTGGTTTATGTGAGTATTGTCTCTGCCAAATCAGAGTGTGGTCCATTAAATCGAATGTGATCGGTGTGACATGTTTGCAGTGACCAACGTCCGTTGAACCTGCTGACCACAAGGTATCTGGTAGAGCGTCAAGCATCGCTGCAGCCTGTGGATGGTCTGTTTTCTCTCTGCCATGAAACCTTTCAATCTGCCTATGTTCCAGCAGTACCTTGTCAGTTGTCCTGTACATAATTCTATAGGCTTCCTCTGATGGTGAATATTGTAAACCGGGTAGCTGAGTCCAAACCCAATCAGTTAGCGCCATCAAAAGTTTGGACATAGGTCCCAGATCCTTGGCCTGATATTTAGCATGCACGGCCAATGTGAGATGAGGTATAGCCCTTCAGACATCTCATAACATTCCAACTGTTCTGCAGTCAGTTCAACAACACCCGCCACACCTTCTTTCCCTATCAGAATACAACTAGAGGAAATATCCCATTGAGTCCCTTCTAAGTGCTGATAGAATGCATGCTGATAGATGTCATTATCATCTCTATCATAATACAGAGTAACATGAAGGGGATCTGCAGGAGGAGCATAGGGATGCAGCATCTGAATCCAGAGACGCCATTGGTTGTATAAAGACTCTATACTGTTGTTCTGCCTGCTTTCAGGTTCGAGTAGTCCCCAGTATATATCTGCCCACTGCCCTTCTGCCATTGGTGATGTGTCCGGTGATAGCATCATTTGGGATCCAGAGTGAATCATTGTCATAGAACAGTTGACAGAATAGCCATTTGGAAAGGTCACTACCAGCCCGTCTAGTCCGCAAAGAACCGAGACCCCACATCTCACCAGCAAGTCACGACCCATCAGATTCATAGGTCATGCAGGTGATGAAATATACCGGTGACGAAAGGTCTGTCCAGCCACTGATGTGATCTGTGGCGATGTCAAAGGCAGATTTTCTGGTTTACCCGAGAACCCTACTAACTGGACGCTGGAGGATGATATATTTGACCGAGGTATATCACAAGTGATGGTAGAAAATCTTGCACCCGTGTCAACCAAAAAAGACAGATTCTTGTCCATTACCCTCATTTGCATATAGGGATCTACCAACCCCACATGCCCCTGGATTCTCGGGCCCCGTCAATATTCGTACCCCTGCCCTTCCGGGATAGTCTGGGGGTACTGTCCTTGCACCGGGGCTGCAGCTACATTTGGGGCTTGGTAAAGTTGAGGAACCTGTTGAAAAGGAGGCTGACTTGAGCGGACATACTGTCCTCGGATCAATCCTTGGCATCCCTTCTAGCCTCATCGAGCTGTAACTTCAGCAACTGACTTGAGCTGACTCGTTGCTCTGTTTATCTTCATCCTGTTTCGTCCTGTAACGCTTCATGTGGTGCGTCAAGTGTTTCTCCCACTGTTCTGTAGAACAACCTGGGATGTCAGGATTACTCTCCATTGCCTCTTTTACCTCCTTCGGCATCCCTGCCATAACGGCATTCCTAAATAACGTGGTCTGTAGCTGACCCGACCCTGGATGGCTCCCTGCAGTATCTGTCCACGTGCCCTTACACATAGCCAAAAAGGCAGGCATATCCTCACCCTCCTTCATTGTGAAGGTGAGTGAGTGCATCGCTCCCGGTGGAATCGGAAATCTATCCCTCATTACCCTTCCCACACAGGTGGCATGCTGCACAAACGGGTCTGAATTAGGTAGTAAGGTGGTCCCCGCAGACGCTTCAATCTGCTGTATTTCCCACATATTCAATTGCTTGCCCAACAATGCTCTCCAATCACCCATAGCTAACTTGTGCCCTAGTGTATATTGGCAAACTTTAGTCATCCAAGGCCCACCTCCCTCCATGGATGGGGGCATTTTATCCAGGATGCAGTTCATGTCAGTAAATGTGAAGGGCTGATAAACATCCCCCAAATAAGAGCCTCTGTAAATTAATGGCATTTGGTGGTGCTGATACTGTACGGGCTGTCGTAATGTGTCTCTGGGACGCAGGCTGTAACTTGGTTCAGGTAGGGGCTTCAGTGGAGGGCCATGTTAGACTCCCCCCCCCATCCAATTTGTCTCTATCTCATTCTTCCCTCAAATCTCTCCTTCTGTCTGAGAATCCATCATCTAGTAAATGACCTGAACTACGTAATCTTCCCTTCCTTTCGCCCTCAACACTATATGGTGTTGAGTGAGCATCTGGCTCTTCCAATAATGAATGTCTCCCCTATTTCGGCTGTTCTTTGTTTCTGCTGTGTGTCATTATCACCCTGCTTGCCTCCTCTGCTTCTTTAACTCTCTGTCAGCTTCTAGTGTTAGTTTTTCTACCTTTCTGATGCTTTCTTCTACTGCTTCCGCCAGTCTCTCTTTTACTGCTTCATACTCTCTCGTTCCTACTTCTTGCAAATCCAACACCCCTTCTTGAACATACATAAGTGGCATTTGTGTTACAGGATATGGGGGCAGTGATTGTGCCCCAGGCAGTTTAGGATATAATGGCACGGATGGTCCTGCCTTTTCTGTCTCCTTTGCCAGTTCTGTATTAGAGGTACCACCTACTCTCTTTCGTAATGTTTCTACTGCCATACAGGCTAACGTCATGTTGTGCAGATAAATCCTCCTCTCCTCTTTCTCCTCTCCTTCTTTTGTCCACTTTCTTCTAACTAATATTGACCCTTTCTTTCCCTTCATGTGCTCTTCAACTGCTAATTTAGCTTGCTTTTCTGCTTTTCCTAAAAATGGTGACAATTTCTCCCTCTCCTCATCTTTAGGGACTTTGCCCTGTTGTTGTAATTCGTCCCAAATCTTATCATATTTCTCCATCATTGTTTTTTGTTTGTCCTTTGCAAGTCCACTAACTAACTGACTTCTAGCTTTACCCCACTGCTGTTTTACGGGCAACATTAAGTCAAAAGAACATCCTCCGTATTCCTCACACTCTTTATCAAATTCCCCTTCCATTTTACGTATTTTTGTTTTAATCCTCCCGTTTAGTAGTCAATTGGTTTGGATATAATATAACCGAGCAACTAACCCAATCAGAGACAAATCCGGTGGCCAGTCTGTTTCTATGGAGTACACCCGAACAACTGACCCTTTCAGCGAGATTTATCAGCAGTGTCATTGTTATCACCGTTAGGTTTCCACTGCCAACTCTCTCTCGCCGAGACACCACCGTCTCTGTCTTCAAGACACTACTGCCTTTTCTGCCACCCTCCGTACATTCCCCAATATAATTTTAAAACATACAACACAATCATACACCACAATTTGTGAGCGTTGCTTTTATTAGATCCTGTTCAGTGGACTTTAAACCTTCTCACATTTACGTACCTTGTTGCTTTTATGGGGACTCTAACCCCAAGGGACTTTAAACCTGTACGTACTATATCAATACTTTATCTACTTACTATTACTAGGACACTTTCAGTATAATGACAACAATCAATTTAGTATTTCCAATTGCAGAACTTCGATATAAACAGGCGTCTGCTCACCTTTTTTTTATGCGGCGCCGTTTGTTATTGTCATCAGACGTCAGTTGTCCATTGTTTCTATTTTTCTCTCTTTTCCGTCACTTCTCTGTCTTCATCACGTTGGGGTCACCAATTTGTCAGACTTTGGCTCAATCTACCAACTTACTTTCTTCTATGTGTGAGCCCAGTCCTGCATGTTCTTTAAATGAAGCAATAGGAGAAGATATTCGGTCTCACACTCTTAATTTATTTTAAACAGTAAGTGGATAAAGCATTCAGAGCTCTGGGTCTAAACCTTTTTGTCCCTGACAAACTACAAAGTGTGCCAGTTCAAAAAGTAAGACCTATTCCTGTCCCTGAGCCAGTCTTTTATACTATAAAAAACGTCATGCAATCACTGATGTGGGATTATCTTCTGATTGGCTGTTGATCTGACTCCCTTCTCCGCCTCCTTACGTTCCCGGACGTCCGACCCCACGTGACCCTGTTTTGCCCACGAAACGGAGAACCACGTGACCCCTGCACGCCTCCGGCGTGTGAAACAGAGCACCACGTGACCTTGTTCTGCGCGCGCGCATAATGGAGCATCCCCAAAGGCTTCCGAATGCCGAGCATATTTACACTCGCAGCCAGCCATATATTTATAAGTAAGTCGTATATTTACAACTCCAAGGTCTCTTTTTTCAGCAGCACTCCCTGGGATCTTTCCATTAAGTCAATAAGTCCTGCTAAGATTTGCTTTTCCAAAATGCAGCACCTCGCATTTATCTGAATTAAATTCCATCTGTCACTTCTCAGCCCATTGGCCCATCTGATCAAGATCCTATTGTAATCTGAGGTAACCTTCTTCACTGTCTACTACACATCCAATTTTGGTGTCATCTGCAAACTTATTAACTGTATCTCTTGTGCTTGCATCCAAATCATTTATGTAAATGACAAAAAGTAGAGGACCCAGCACCAATCCTTGTGGCACTCCACTGGTCACAGGCCTCCAGTCTGAAAAACCACCCTCCACCGCCACCCTCTGTCTTCTACCTTTGAGCCAGTTCTGTATCCAAATGGCTACTTCTGCCTGTATTGCATGAGATCTAACCTTGCTAACCAGTCTCCCAAGGGGAACCTTGTCGAAGGCCTTACTGAAGTCCATATAGATCACATATACTGCTCTGCCCTCATCAAGCCACTTTGTTACTTTTCCAAAAAATTCAATCAAGTTTGTGAGACATGATTTTTCATGCACAAAGCCATGTTGACTGTCCCTAATCAGTCCTTGCCTTTCCAAATATATGTACATCCTGTCCCTCAGGATTCTCTCCAACAACTTGCCCACCATTGCCATCAGGCTCACTGGTCTATAGTTCCCTGGCTTGTCCTTACCACCCTTCTTAAACAGTACAGAAATGAAATAGTTTCAGTTACGATTAAAAGCAGAAGAGAAAACTGACACTTAAAAAGGAAAGTCAGCTTAAAAGGCTGAAGACAAAAGCTGAGGATAGGCTTAGTGAGGAAGAGAGTGAGGATGACCAAGCCCCTAGTCATCAGAAGCCCAGTGAGAAACTGTTTAAGTATGTTCAAGCATTGCCTCGATTTGGTAAGAAGGATGTAGAAGAAAAAGTGGCTAAACAAATGCAGTGGCCCAGTAGCAATATGGGTTTTGTTGATCCAAATGAATCTTGTAGGTAGTGCTGGTAAGGTAATCACATCCCTATCAGTGGAGGTATCTTGGGTATATGAGGAGGTGAAAAAAGCCATTTTAAGTGCATATGAGCTTGTACCAGAAGCCTACATACAGCGTTTCAGGAATCTAAGGAGAGACCCTGGTTAAACCTAAGCTGAGTTTGAAAGGATCAAACAGAGTAATTTCGAGAGATGGATAAGAGCTTTAAAATTGAGGAAACCGAAGATGCCCTTAGGGAGGTAATTATTTTGGAGAAATTCAAAGATTCACTGCCTGAAGTAGTGCAAACTCATGTGGAAGAGTAGAGAGTAAAACAGCAAGGTGAGCAGCTGAAGTGGCTGGGCCATAAAACTCGTTTTGGCTTCCATAATCAATTTGACCACGTGGTATAGAAATTGGGGCAATGAGAAATCCTCATGTAGAAATGGAAAAGTAGATCTCAGTGAAGATCATACAGATGACTTACCATAGGGTAAAAAAGAAACCCTTGAGGGGGACAAAGAACTCAAAAGGCTCCAGTGATTTCATTGTAATAAAGTGGGCCACACAAAATCAAAGTGTTGGTGGGCTAGGAGAAAGCCAGAAACAGGAAAACCGGACAAGCCTGGAAGTTTTGTTAGACTAGTAACAAAAAGCACAAGGGAAGTGAGACAATCGCCTCAGAGTGCACAAGATGATCAGAAGTTGATTAAGTAGGAAGTGCCAGATCAGCTTAAAAATATACACGCAAGGGTAAAGTTTATTCACATGGGCCAGGAGTAGTAGTAAGGAGGTTACAATATTAAGGGACACAGGATCCTCTCAGTCTGTAATGCTGAAAAATGAGGAGATATGTACTCCTGAAGGACTATTGCCAGAAAATGTACTGCTGACAAGAATTCATGGTGAGACAAAAAGTGCTCAGATATGTAAAGTGGGTTAGAGAATCCAGAGAAGAGTGGAGAATCTGTGGTAGGAGTACTGGATAAACTCTCAGCTCCAGGAATACAGTTTGCCCTTGCAAATGATATAGCTGATTCACCAGTAGGCATTTTGCCTACTCTAGTTGAAAAGCCAATTATGTGATCCCAAGATCACAGAGGCACAAGCTGAAGCAGGAGAGATCAGAAGGCACAGATAAGGAAGCTTACATAGTTTTATCAGAATTTTTTTTGATCAGATAAATGGAACAGAGAAGGAGCAAATAGATAAGCATGTCAGTATCTTTAGCTCTGCTAAGCTGATTGAATTACAGCAGAAAGATAAAGAGTTAAACCAGTTATATCAAAAGGCATTTACAGAGAAGGAAAGTGAATGCATTCCTGTATGTTATTACATAACAACTGATGTCTTAATGAGGAAATGGAGACCCTCACATATTCAAGCAGATGAGAAATGGGCAGAGATTCATCAAATTGTTTTCCCAGTAGGGTATAGAAAGGAGGTGCTACGAGTGGCACATAAGCTACCACTTGAAGGTCATTTTGTGATGAGGAAAACACAGGCTAAAATGCAAAAAACTTTTCACTGGTCTGGTCTACACAAAGATGTCGTTGAATTTTGCCAGACATTTTGTACATGTCAGCGAATTGGAAAACCACAAGCAGTAATAAAACCTGCACCTTTAATACCTATTCCAGAATTTGAGGTACCTTTCACAAGAGTATTGATTTATTGTGTAGATCCCCTATCTCAAACAAAACGTGGGAATAAGTATTTATTAACTATAATGGACATGTTGACTAGATTTCTAGAGGCAATCCCATTACGCAACATCACAGCTAAAAGGGTTGTAGAAGAACTACCATTTTTTACTCGATACGGAGAACCAGTAGAGATCCAGTCAGATCAAGGATCAAACAATAGACAATGGGTGCAGGAGTAGGCCATTCTGCCCTTCAAACCTGCACCACCATTCATTATGATCATGGCTGATCATCCTCAATCAGTATCCTGTTCCTGCCTTATCTCCATAACCCTTGATTCCACTATCCTTGAGAGCTCTATTCAACTCTTTCTTAAATGAATCCATGGACTGGGCCTCCACTGCCTTCCGGGGCAGAGCATTCCACACACACACCACTCTCTGGGTGAAGAAGTTTCTCCTCATCTCTGTCCTAAATGGCCTACCCTTTATATATAAGCTGTGTCCTCTGGTTCGAGACTCACCCATCAGTGGAAACATGTTTCCTGCCTCCACAGTGTCCAATCCTTTAATAATCTTATACGTCTCAATCAGATCCCCTCTCAGTCTTCTAAACTCAAGGGTATGCAAACCCAGTCTCTCCAATCTTTCAACATAAGATGGTCCCGCCATTCCAGGAATTGACCTCGTGAACCTACGCTGCACTCCCTCAATAGCCAGAAT
>NC_057721.1:54871581-54872516 GCF_004010195.1 Chiloscyllium plagiosum | reverse complement strand
AATTCCAGAAGATTAGTCAAGCATGATTTCCCCTTCATAAATCCATGCTGACTCTGACCTATCCTGTTACTACTATCCAGGGGGGCACGGTGGCACAGTGGTTGGGCGGCACAGTGGTTGGGCAGCACGGTGGCACAGTGGTTAGCACTGCTGCCTCACAGCGCCAGATTCCCGGGTTCAATTCCCGCCTTAGGCGACTGACTGTGTGGAGTTTGCACATTCTCCCCGTGTCTGCGTGGGTTTCCTCCGGGTGCTCCGGTTTCCTCCCACAGTCCAAAGATGTGCAGGTTAGGTGAATTGGCCATGCTAAATTCCCCGTAGTGTTAGGTAAGGGGTAAATGTAGGGGTATGGGTGGGTTGCGCTTCGGCGGGTCGGTGTGGACTTGTTGGGCCTGTTTCCACACTGTAAAGTAATCTAATCTAATTTCATCCTTTATAATAGACTCCAGCATCTTTCCCACCACTGAGGTCAGATTACCTGGTCTATAATTTCCTGCTTTCTCTCTCTTACCTTTCTTCAAAAGTGGTATAACATTAGCCACTCTCCAATCCGCAGGAACTGATCCCGAATCAATCGAACTCTGGAAAATAATCACCAACGCCTCCACGATTTCTCGAGCCACCTCCTTCAGTACCCTGCGATATAGACCATCAGGCCCCGGGGACTTATCATGTAGACCATCAGGTCATGGAGACTTATTGACCTTCAGACCGAACAGTCTCTCCAACACCAATTCCTGGGCAAATATAAATTCCCTTCAGTTCAGGTCCTTCAGCCACTGTTACCTCAGGGAGATTGCTTGTGTCTTCCCCAGTGAACACAGATCTGAAGTACCAATTCTACTCTTCTGCCATTTCTTTGTTCCTTGTAATATATTTTGAAACTTTATTGCTGGAACAGCACAGCAGGTCAGGCAGCATCCAGGGAACAGGAG
>NC_057721.1:54778099-54871518 GCF_004010195.1 Chiloscyllium plagiosum | reverse complement strand
CCTTTCACATACCTAAAAAAGCTTTTACTATCCTCCTTTATATTTTTGGCCAGTTTACCTTCGTACCTCATTTTTTCTCTGCGTATTTCCTTCTTAGTAATCCTCTGTTGTTCTTTAAAAGCTTCCCAACCCTCTGTTTTCCCTCTCATCTTTGCTATGTTATACTTTTTCTCTTTTGACTTTATATGTTTCTTAACTTCCCTCATCAGCCATGGCCACCCCTGCCTCCTCATAGGATCTTTCTTCCTGTTTGGAATGAACTGATCTTGCATCTTCTGCATTATACCCAGAAATATCTGCCATTGTTCCTCCACTGTCATCCCTGCTAAGCTATTGCACCATTGAACTTTGGCCAAACTTCACATCCAAACTATTTAAGGTGGTAATGGATAACTTGGGAATAAAGCAATTCAAATCAACAATGCACCATCTGAAATCGCAGGGAGTTCGAGAAAGATGGCATCAAACATTAAAGACAATGTTGAAGGCTTGTGGTCAGGATAATTCAGATGATTGGGATAAAGGAATTCCATTTGTACTTTTTGTGATCAGAGATGTGTCAAATTTTAGACAATGATTAAATACAGCTGGAGAGTCGGCTGGACAGCATTTAAAAGTAGCACAGCATACATGAAACAGGAAACGGATATGAAATCACAAATTCACAATTTTGCAATTGGGAATAAGGTATTGGTGTTACTTCCAGTAACAGGTGAATCTTTAAAAGCAAGGTTCAGTGGACCTTATCAAATTGAGAAGAAATTGATTGTAGTGAACTACTTGATAAGAACTCCAGACAGGAAGGAATCTCACAAAGTGTGTCATGTGAATACGCTCAAAGGGTATTTTGATAGGGAAGGAAAGCAAGAGGAGAAGGTGTTAATGATTACAGCACAGGAGGAAGAACCAAGTTCAGAGGATTCTGAATTGGATATTCCACAAATTAAATTGGACAATGAGAAGTTGTCAAAAACTGGGATAAATTTTTGAGTTACCTTCCACAAGAAAATCAAAATGACCCGAAAGACTTGCAACTATCAGATGGGGGGGATATGTGGAGATAAACTGGGAAGTATGAACCTAATTGTGCATGATGTAGAGAAAGGAGATGCTGTTCCAATTAACAAACACTCTTATAGGCATAACCCTCTAAAGTTGGCACAGGTTCAGAAGGAAATAGAGCGCATGCTCCAAGATGGCATAATCAAAGTGAGCTACAGTGACTGGAGCTCACGCATAGCCATGGTGCCAAAGCCAAATGGTACCCAAATGTTATGTGTGGACTATCACAAAGTCAACACTGTTACAAAGACTGATGCATATCCAATTCTGTGGTTGGAGAACTGTGTTGAAAAAGTGGGACAAGCAACTTACATTTCTCAGTTGGGCTTGCTCAGAGGTTACTGTTAAGTACCTCTGTCAGCGAGAGCAAAGGCAATTTCGGCTTTCATAACAGCAAATGGACTGTATCAGTTCAAAGTCATGCCATTTGGTATGAAAAATGCTCCAGCCACATTTCAGAGACTGACTAATTACGTCATTGCTGGATTACCCAATTGTGTGGTGTATATTGATGACCTGGTGACTTTTAGGCACTCATGGAAGGAATATTTACATCATTTATCAGACTTGCTCAATCGACTTTGGAAGACAGGCTTGGTGGTAAGCCTAACTAAAAGTGAATTTGCCAAAGCCCAAGTCACCTTCCTGGGCCATGTTATTGGATATGGACAAATGGCCCCATGGGATGTGAAAATGAAAGTAATTGGGGAATTTCCCACACCATCGATAAAAGATGCAGAACTACAGTTCTTAGGATTGAATGTATTTTACCGAAGGTTTGTGCCAAACTATAGCAGTGTGGCTGCTCCACTCACCAAATTGTTATAAAAGAGCAAGGAGTTTCAGTGGACAACAATCTGTCAAAAGGCATTTGACAGTCTAAACACTGTGTTAACCACTGTCCCAGTATTAGCCACACCGGATTACACAAGCCTTTTCAAGGTGGTTGTGGGTGTCGGTGCGGTGCTCCTGCAAGAAGATGATGAAGGGATAGAAAGACCCATTGGGTATTTTTCTAGGAAGTTGAACATTCATCAACAGAAATATTCAACGTTGGAGAAACAGACTTTAAGCTTGGTGTTGGCATTACATCATTTCAGTGTTTATATTACCAGCAATGCATCTGAGACAATTGTATGGACTGATCGCAACCCATTGACATTGGTGGAAAAATTTAAGTACAAAAATGCCAGACTGTATAGATGGAGCTTGTTGTTGCAGCCATTTAATTTGACAATTGTGCATGTGGCAGGTCATGAAAACGTGATTATCGATACATTATCGAGACTCGAATGAGATTTGCCTTTGGTGGTGGGTGTACCACGGCCTGAATTTGCATGCTGTTGTACATGTTTCCATATTTCTCGTTAGTATAGTGTATATGTATGTTTAGACAACTAACCAGGGTTTGAAGAATTAAAAATGAAGCCATCTTTTGGTATTGATCATTCATTTTTGGTCAAGAGGGGAGGTGTCATAAAGCTAGTCCCTTTTTTCCTAAAAGCTATTGCTAGGCTCAAGGATACTTGATACGTCCTTGATATTTCTTAGAAGGGTAATAAACCAGGCCAGTCTCTGATCAGTCTGGTTTGGCACAAAGATGAAAAGGATTTTGAGAGGCCTTTTGTTTACATGTAAACAGCTGAGACTTCAGGCCAAAGTGGTCATGTTTTAAAAGTGACCTGTATAGGGGAGTGGTCAGCTCTCTATCTGAGCAGAGAAAGTGAGGGCTGCAGATGCTGGAGATCAGAGCTGAAAATGTGTTGCTGGAAAAGCGCAGCAGGTCATGCAGCATTCAAGGAACAGGAGAATCGACGTTTCGGGCATAAGCCCTTCTTCAGGAATGAGGAAAGTGTGTCCAGCAGGCTAAGATAAAAGGTAGGGAGGAGGGACTTGGGGGAAGGGTTTTGGAAATGCGATATATGGAGGGAGGTCAAGGTGAGGGTGATAGGCCGGAGTGGGGTGGGGGCGGAGAGGTCAGGAAGATGATTGCAGATTAGGAAGGCAGTGCTGAGTTCTAGGGATTTGACTGAGACAAGGTGGGGGGAGGGGAAGTGAGGAAACTGGAGAAATCTGAGTTCATCCCTTGTGGTTGGAGGGTTCCCAGGCAGAAGATGAGGCGCTCTTCCTCCAACCGTCGTGTTGCCATGGTCTGGCGATGGAGGAGTCCTTTAGTTCAGTCCTGAAGTGGTTGGGAGTTCAACTGTGAGCTGTGTGGAAACTTTCTCTCTCTCTTTCTGACCTTCAACTTCAACCTTTAAGCATGTGTTCCATGTATACTGGTTTTTAAAGGGAGTTTGGTTATTGGGACTGTTGTGTATATTCGGAACAACATAATTAAGTCTCGTTTGGATAGACTGAGTTCTGTAGGGGTTATTTATTCTGTTCTTTGTGTTTCATTGTGTAATTTTGTGAACAAATTGTTGTCTGTTTTAAAATCTAGTAGTCAACTTACCTATCTTACTCCAGGTAATTTTCATTGTACACTTGCCGAAACAAATTGCGAAGTTATGGTCTGGCTGCCTACTTAAGAATGTTTTGAGTGGTCTGGCCTAGTCCATCACACTACAAACACAGAGAGCGCTGAAGAAAGCCAAGGAACAGCAGCATCTGTGTAAAGAAACACAGTTAACATTTTGAGTCTGGGATGACTCTACTTCTGAAGAAAGAAATTATGTTGTTTTGGAACTGCAGTGTGATACTTGCAGAAATATAGATTTTTTTGTTCAATATGATCTCCCAGTGTAGGTAGAAATTTCCTCTGTGCAATTAGTAACTGATTAACTTAGTTGACTCTGAATAAATTCTGATTTAATGTCCCCAAATTAACAATGAAGTTCTCCCAGATGCTCTAACCTCTGTGAATCTGTAGTTAGTTTGTAATTTCTATTCAATCCCTCAGAATTGAATTGAATTGAATCTGAATCGAATTGAATTTATTGTTACGTGTACCGAGGCCCAGTGAAAAACTTTGCCTTGCCAGCAATACAGGCAGATCACAGAGTTACGTAACATAGATAGTAAATAATAGGTAAACAGCAGCAAAAACAAAAACACAGGTACAGGTGGATGTTAAGAGTTTGTGAGTCCATTCAGTATTCTAACAACAACAGGGTAGAAACTGTTACGAAATCGGCTAGTGTGTATGTTTTCCCCGATGGTAAAGGTTGCAGAAAAACATTGCCAGGATGGGATGGATCTTTAAGAATGTTGGCGGCCTTCCTTGACAGTGGGCCTGGTAGATGGATTCTATAGATGGGAGGTTGGCCTTTGTTATTGTCCGGGCTGAGTTCACCACTCTCTGTAACCATCTCCGATCTTGAATGGTACAGTTGCCATACCAGGTAGTGATACATTCAGACAGAATGCTCTTGATGATGCACTTATAAAAATTAGTAAGGGTGTTCGCTGCCATGCCAAATTTCCTCAGCTGCCTGAGGAAGAAGAGACGTTGTTGGGACTTTGTAACCAGTACGTCCACATGAAGAGTCCAAGAAATCTTGTTGTGGATGACCACTCCCAGGAGCTTGACACTCTCCACTCATTCCACCTCTGTGCTGTAGTAGGGTATGAGTAACATCCTGCCGAAAGTCAATAATGAGTCTCTTGGTTTTGATGGCATTGAGAGCTAGGTTGTTCTCAGTGCATCATTTTTCCAGGTCTTCCACCTCCCATATGTAGTCTGTTTCATCACCATCTGAGATTTGACCGCCTTTGGTGGTGCCAACAGCGAACTTGTAAATGGCATTAGTCACATCATTTGGCGACGCAGTCATGAGTATACAGTGAGCACAGTAGGGGGCTGAGTATGCACCCATGGGGGGCTCCAGTGTTGAGTGTTAGGGACGATGAAATATTGTCCTCAGTCTTCACTGATTGTGGCCTGGGGGTCAGGAAACCGAGGATCCAGTTGCAGAGAGTGGGGCTTAGTCCGAGATCAGAAAGTTTAGCAATAGGTCTTGAGGGGATAATAGTGTTAAAGGCTGAACTACAGTCAATGAGCAGGATTCTTACGTAGCTGTTCTTGGTGTCAAGATGTTCGGTGGAGGAGTGAAGGACAAATGATATGACATCTGACGTGGATCTGTTGGTCCAATAGGCAAATTGGAGTGGGTCAAGAGTAGTGGTGAGGCTGGAGTTGATTAATGTCATGACCAACCTTTCAAACACTTCATAACCACCAAAGTTAGATCCACTGGGCAGTAGTCATTGAGACATGCTGCATGAGCCTTGTTAGGCACAGGGATGATATTGGCCCTCTTGGAACAGGCAGGGGCAGTGGCCTGCTGCAGGGAGAGGTTGCAGATGTCCAGGAAGACCTCTGCCAGTTGATCTGCGCATGCACTGAGTGCACGGCCTGGTACTCTGTCTGGTCCCATCGCTTTCCTTGGATTCACATGAAGGAAAATTGATCTGACCTCTGGTGCAGTGACTGTTGGGATAGGCTCGCCAGGATTAGTTGGAATAGGTGGTACCTCTGCACCGAAATTCAGCTCAAAGAGAGAATAAAGAACTATTTCTTTACCAGGAAGATGAAAAAATCTGACACTGTTAACTTGTTACTATGAAGTTGTCAGAACACTGAAACAGGTCAGCAGTCTGGCTGTCTCTTCAATGCAGAATGGCACATGAGTTTAAGGGGAGCAAATGTAAATTGTCATACAATAGCTGAAATCAGTAGGGGGCAATGTTGTGGGTTAGAATGTAATGCAATTCTACTTTCTGTGTTTTAGGTCTGAAAACATCGGATCTTGGTAATCCTATCAAGATTGGTCCTCATCTTGCAGTGAACATGGAGAACAACATTGTGGTAGAATTTCTCCCTCATGGTCTTCCCATCCAATTCCCCACCTTTCCAAGACACCTGCGTTATGTTTCAAATGTACTGGATGAAATTAGAGGAGGAGAAAACACAGTTATAGCCATTACCTTAGTGGCCCATTTCACTCCTTTTCCTGTTGAAGTCTATATTCAAAGAATACAGAATGTCAGGCGGTCAAGTCTCCAGTTACTCGACAGGAGTCCGGATACACTGGTTGTAGTAAAGACGGCCAATGTCCGGGGAAACCCTCCACAGCTCGTTACCTATTACAGTGACTGGTACGCTTATCAGATTGATTTAGTGATGAGGAAGATGTTCACAGGCATCAACGTGGTATTTGTTGATGCCTGGGAGATGACCATAGCACATTACCTTCCTCACAATATACATCCCAGCAGAATTATTATAAAGAATGAAATAGACATGTTTCTTTCATATGTGTGCCCTTCTGTAAAATGATGAAATTTCGATGAAATCAGTTCTAAACAGGGTTTTTTTTTTATAATCATATGATTCAAAGTTTAAATAACACTTTCATTACCTTTGGGCTCTGTATTGCCACTGCTACTGGATATCACTATCTGACACTTGTCTAACAAATCTGGCCTGAAATGAATACCTGTGCACTTCACTCAAACTGATCAAACAAACACACATACCTTCTTACTCACACATACCCTCTCACATACGCACACACACAACTGTCACACACATTATCCTCTTGCACACAGACATACCCTCTCATATACACATACATAAACACAGCTACACATTTACACATGCTCTCTCTCACACAGACATACTATCTCTTTCACCCACACTCACACACATACATACATCCTGTCTCACGCAAACACTCTTATATGCCCTCTCTCACATAACCACATATTCTCACACATACACAAAAACTCATGCGTGCTCTCTCTCAGACACAGACTCTCTTTTGTACACATAAAGACACCCATCCTCTCCCATGTACACACATCCTCTCACACATACACAGACACTTACACACATTCTCTCATGCACATTTTTGCATCCACACACACCTCCTAGGATGCACACACACTGTCTGTCTCTCTCTCACACACGCATAAACATATTATCTCACATACACATATACACATCCCTCACATCCACACATACACATCCTGTTGCACACACACATCTTGCACGCGCACACAAACCCTTTCTCACACACACACTCTGTCACACTCTCACACATACACAAAACATTCTCTCAAACACATAAATAGGCACACACGCTTGCATTGTTTCTCACACACACACTCTCACACACAAAAACTCTCTCAAACATGCATCCTCGTGAACAAACTCAAACAAAACACACACATACTCTCTCTCACATACATGCCCTCTAATACACTCACACATGGTCTCTCACATACACACAAATATCACGCAAACACACACACTCTCTCACACAGACCTTCTCACACACACATCCTCTTGCAAACCCCAGCAAATGCACATGTGCATTCTCTCACATACACACTAAAGTGATTTGAATGAGTTCAGGTGGATAGGAGAGAGCTGGATCAGTGTCAAGGACTCTCCACGTATAAATAAAGTGCAACTTGGTGACAGGATACTGTCCTCTGTGGAGTTCTTTCAGTGATGATGAGAGAGAAAAATGCAGTCTTGAAGAAATTCGCTCGCGACAGTCACCTTTGAGTCAAAATAAGCGTTTCTGGCATCATGCTGCTATTTGGGAAGCTGGATTCATTTCATTCTGCCATCAAAAACTGGGACTGGAATGTGAAAAGAATGTGTCATTTTTTTCAGACAAATGACATTGGGGCAGATGAAAAGAAATGACTAATTCTCCTGACAGCTTGTGAACCTGCAGCTTTTTCAATTATTAGGAACCTGACTTTCCTTGAGGCACTAGATATTAAAACCTTTCAAGAGTTGATGGATTTAGCTAAGGCATATTACGACCCCAAGACTCCTGTAATTCTGAGATGCTATCAGTTTTAATTTTTTTTCTTTTTTTTAAAGAGTCCCCTAAACTGAGGAGGGGTCTCTTAATCTCCTGTTTATTTTTCCAGAGTCAGTGGCCTAAACTGAGGAGACTCTAAATCTTCTGGTTATACTTTTTCTTTATTTTTCTTTTATTTTCCCCTTTACCCACACACTACCGTCTAACTACAGGAGTGCTGATATTTTCCCTAGCACCCATGTTGCGTGTGTGTGCAGGTGTGAGACACAGTGAACGACAACAGGTGTACAAATCTTGATTCAATTTCCACCACCAGGAAGAAAGAAAATACCCAAGTGACCAGTGACAAAGCAGTGTCCTTCTCAAAGAGCAACGTTGCATGATCAAACAGTGAAGGGGAGGGCAGGGATTAAATCAAAATAGAGTTGGAGGGGGAAATAATGCACTTCCCTCTCTGTGGTGCCCACCTTTCCCTGAAAATCTCAAGGGTGTTGGTGGACACCACGTGCTCCTTCTCCAGGGACACCCGGGCTCTGACATAATCACAGAAGAGGGGCAGGCAGTTGGCCATAACGACCCCCTCCATAGCCTGCTGCCTGGACCTGTTTATGGTCAGTTTGGCCAGGCCCAGGAGCAGCCCCACGAGGAGGTCCTCTGACCACCCACCCGCACCAGGTACCCAAAGTTCAGGAGCGTGGGACTGAAGTGCAACCAAAAATAGAGGAGGAGGTTTTTGAGGAAATCAAAAAGGGAGTGCAAGGCGCCCACACCCATATATACATGGTCCACGGACTCCACAGCACCATAGAACAAGTAGTCGGGTTGGGAGTCTGTGAATCACCGCAATCTGCGGTTGCCGGGACTGCTGCATGCACCGCCCTCCACCCCAGATCCCTGAGAGAAAGGGGGAGGACCCCTGTGTAGAGAGCACTCCATTGGGGATCTCCACTGCTCGGTGACAAATGGGGCTGTCAGTTTTATTTTTTTTTAATTAACCCCCACACTACTGCCTAACTGCGGTAGTGCTTATTTTTTCCCCAGCACCCATGTTGTGTGTGTGCAGGTGTGAGACACAGTGAGAGACACAAAGTGTGCAAATCTTTATTCAATTTCCACCACCAGGAAGAAAGGAAACACCCGAGTGACCAGTGACAAGCAGTGCCCTTCACAAAAGGCAATGCTGTGTGATCAAACAGTGAAAGAGAGGGCAGGGATTAAATCAAAATAGAGTTGGTGGGGGAAATAATGCATTCCACTCCCTGTGGCGCCCACCTCTCCCTGAACAACTCAGGGTGTTGTTGGAGACCGTGTGCTCCTTCTCCAAGGACACCCGGGCTCTAACGTAACCGCAGAAGAGGGGCAGGCATTCGGCCCTAATGACCCCCTCTACGGCCCGCTGCCTGGACTTGTCAATATCCACGTGGTCCACGGACTCCACAGCGCCACAGAACAAGCAGTTGGGCTGGGAGTCCGTGAACCACCGCAATCTGCGGTTGCAGGGGACTGCTGCATGCAGCACCCTCCACCCCAGATCCCTGAGAGAAAGGGGGAGGACCCCTGTGTAGAGAGCACTCCATTGGGGATCTCCACCGCCCGGTGACAAATGAGGCTGTCAGTTTTATTCAGTAATTTTATAATCAGAGGAATCTATTGGGATTTTTGATAAGGTTAAGATGCATGGCAGAGGCATGAGATTTTAGTTTAATTCTTAATGAGATGCTGAGACCCCGTTTGATACGTGGGATTAATGATGTAACCCTGCAAAAGTGCCTACAGCTGAAGCCCAACTGGACTTCAAACAGGCACTACAACTGGCTTTATCATTGGAAAATGTTGCAAATGGAGCAGAAGAGGTTCAGGATAAGCCAATAGAAGTGGACATCCTCATCAGGCTGACTGAGCTTTGGGGACACCACTTGTGTGAAGGAAATTGCATCGCCTCAGTCAGACCATGTTCTGAACAGAAGTATTCTAGGTTAGCTCAAAGTAAAACTCCAAAACAAGGCCAAGCCTCAGCCGAATGGTCAATATTTTCTTCAAGATCTGGGATGACAAGCCATTTTAGACAGCTAAAGAGTCTCACTACTCCTAAATGGAGTCAGATTACTCATGGGCCAGTATCCAGGAGAATGCACACCGTGGAAATCCACCCACATCTAGCTTGAACAGCTAAATTGCTTCGCAACATCCAAATCATAACCAATCAAGATAAATGGTTAAACGGTGACGTGGTTCTAATGGAAGTTGATACCACCATGACTATATAATGATTGCTGAACCAGTCTTTAACAAAATCCGCTGTAGACTCTAACTCTGAAGTTTACATAAGACGTTGGCTAGACTGAGACCCTATACCAGGGAACTTTTACACATTAAGGGTACAGCTTAGGGTCTGGTCTGCCTATGAGAAGCAGCTGGTTCAGTTACCAGTGATTGTAGTAAAAGGCTCAGGCTCAAGTCTGATGGGGTGAAATTGGTTGACAAACATTCTCCTTGATTGGCTCAATGTTTATCAATTAGAAAATGGCTGCCTGAAAGAAGTCCTACTTAAATACCCAGAAATTTTTCAGGAAGGTCGAGGAACTATCAAAGGAGACAAGGTCACCTTGCATGTTGACCAGGAATCAATTCCCAATTCTGTAAGGCCCACCCAATGCCATTTATGGTAAATGCTAAAGTAGCAGCAGAAATCAGGAGGCTGGAAAGTGAAAGAGTGATTCAACCAGTTCGGTTTGCAAATGGGCAGCACAATCATACCGATTGTGAGGCCTGATGGGTTGGTTCATCTTTGTGGGATTTTAAACAAATGGTCAACTGCTTTTTGCAGCTTGATAAATACCCAATCCATTGTATAGAGGACTTATACACAAAGCTGATGGGGGGGACGAAGCTGGACATGAGCCATGTGTACTTGCTATTGTGGTTAGATGAGGAATCCCAGAAGTATGCACTAATTAATACCCAGAAAGGTTTGTACCAATATATGAGACTGCCATTTGGGGTATCATCAGTCGATGCTATTTTTCAGCAGACGATTGAGAACATTTTACAAGGTCTACCCATGGTTGCCGTTTATCTGAATAATGTGGTAATAACAGGATTGACCAATGAAGAGCACTTAGAGAACTTGGACATAGTGCTTAAATATTTCTCAGAGACAGTGTACACCTTAGAAGGGAAAAATGTGTTTTCCTGGGACTCCAAGTGACCTACTTGGGCTACAGAGTCAACAAGACTTGTGTAAGATAAAGTGAGAGCGATCAAAGGTTCCCCAGCTCCCACATCTGTACTGGAACCTAGGCCTTTCCTTGAATTGGTGAATTTTGATGGAAAGTTCGTACGTAACCTAGCCTCCATCTTGGTACACTTACATCAGCTACTGAAAAAGAGTCAGACTTGGAAACGGTGTTGTAACCAAGACATAGCCTTCAGAGAAGTGAAGAAGCAGCTACCATAAGTTAAGTGCATTGTGATCCAAAGCACAATCTGGTGTTGACATGCGATGCCTCCTTGTATGGTATCTGGGTAATATTCGCTCATAAATGACCCAATGCAGAGGCATGCTCAATTGCATGTGCTTCCCAGACTTTGACTGATGCAGAAGGTAAATACACATAGTTAGAGAAGGAAGGTTTCACAGTTATCTTAGTAGTGAGAAAGTTCTACTGATGCCTTTATGGATATAAATTTGTAATTTTAACAGACCACAAACCTCTGCTAGGGCTACTCAAATGGGACAAGGCTGTGCAGCCAATTGCTTCAGTTCAAATTCAGCAGTGGGTTCTCATTGTAAGTGCGTATAATTCCCAGTTAGAACATCATCTGGGAAACCAAGTAGTAAATGCCTTGAGCTGCCTCCCGCAGGCAGGTACACCACTGATGGTGCCACCGTTGGAAGTGTCCATTGTGGTTTTAAACTTTCTAGACACCCTTCAAATCACCATTAACAATATCAGAATGTGGGCAGAATAAGATTCGGTCCTTACAAAACTAAAACAGTTGGTAGTGATGGAGGAATCAAAAGGCCATTACAACCAGAATTGAAACCTTTCTGGACTCGGCGAGAGCAGATCACCATAGACGATGGCATTTTATTATGGGGGGGCAACAGTTATTATTCTGAGCAAGGGTCACCTCCAGATACTGGCTGAACTGCACTAGAATCATTTGGGTGTGTCCATAATGAAGATATTGGTGTGAAGCTATGCCTGGTGGCCATGACTGGATGAAGACATAGCCATGTTGCCGGGGCAGTGCCCAGACTACCAACAAGAACAAAAATTACCACCAGCAGCTCCCCCACATTTGTGGGAATGGCCGAGTAAACCGGATTTGGTTACTTGTCGACCATATGACTGGATGAAGATATAGCCATGTTGCCGGGGCAGTGCCCAGAGTACCAACAAGAACAAAAATTACCACCAGCAGCTCCCCCACATTTGTGGGAATGGCCGAGTAAACCGGATTTGGTTACTTGTCGACCATACAGCCTTTTCATGGGGTCATGATCCCCTACTGCTTGATCTGGCTGGAGCCCACTCCGGTCCAGCACCTTACCACGTACAAATTCCAGATCTATTGAACCTCTCAGTTGTGGTAAGTCCTAGTTTCTGAGCTGGTGGCTCTGATGTTCAGATCAAATGATGGTGCCTCCACATCCCTCGTGTGGTTTATTGTTTCTCTCTTTTTATTTACCTATGGGACAAGTGGGCTGCTATGAATTTTATCTTTCAGTGAATTTCCACATTATAGACAGTGCACACTGGTACTACTGAGCATCTCTGGTGGAGGGAATGAAAATTTTTGGATGTGGTGCCAAGCAAGTGGACTGCTATGTCTTGAATGGTGCTGCTTCTTGAGTGTTGTTGGAGCTACACGTATCTAGGCAGATGGGAAGTATTCCATCACATGCCTGACTTGTACCTTGTAGATGGGTGAAAAGGCTTTGGGGATTCAGGAGGCAAGTTACTTGCTGCAGGAGTTTGACCTGCTCAGGGTTAGATGTCGATATTGGGGGATTCTAATGGTACTGCTATCTGAATGTCAAGGCATGGTTAGATTGTCACTTCTTAGAGTTACCTTGCATTTGTATGTTACAAATGTTATTTGCCACTTAAGAAAACTGAAAAAAAAACTGCAGAACTGAGGAAAGGTCACTGGACCCAAAACATTAACTCTGATTTCTCTTCACAGATGCTGTCAGATGTACTGAGCTTTTCCAGCATCTTTTGTTTGTGCTTGTTATTTTCCACTTGTCAGCCCAAGCCTAGATATTGACCAGCTCGTGTTGCACTTGAACATGGACTGTTTCAGTATCCAAGTGATGATCTATAAGTCACTCGGTTCCATGGTTGGTCAATTAACAAAACTGTAAACAACTCTTTGTCCAACATCCAAAAATCATTTATTGTATGTGACAGTACTGGGTTGGCAGACTCTGATTCACCCAGAAGTATGAAAATTTCTTGGCAATCAAAAGAATCCAACAACCTTACAGAGTTTGCATGAGGTTTATATACATTATTCATCATCAGACATGGAGTATGATCACCTAATTAGAACCAATTGATAATTATAATTACTTCAGGGGTAGTAGCTTGAACCAATGATATTGATTAAGGTGTAATGGCTTATGTCACCTTTTCACAGCTTGAAGATGTGGTTTAGTGTTTCCTCTACATAGACTCGCAGCTTGCAAAGTGAGGTTAGTTATTTATATAGCTTTAGAGACTAGTTGTAGATGGTCATGTAGCACAGGGAACCAAGTTGTCCTGTAGGACCTGGGAACCATCTTGTATCTAACTGCAATTTAGAATTAACTTTATTTCTGTTTTTAATTGGAATTACATCAGTTAGCGGTTTCTTGTTTTTGTCTGGTTCAGAGCAATCTAACTTAGTAATGAAGAAGCTCTTTTGTGCACTTTGCAGAAGCCATTTTGAGCAGCTCCTTTATCCATTTTGTCCTACCTCCCAGAGACCCATATTCTCACAAGGATGAGAAAGGTGCTGAGCATTGTGCAATCATCAGTGAATGAAGCAGCTGAAGATTTTTGGGCCTAGGACACTACCCTGAAGAACTGTCCTGAAGCTGAGATGACTGACCTCCAACAACCATGACCATCTTTCTGTATGCCAGGTATGACTTCAATCATGAGAGTTTGCCCTCGATACTGTTTGCTTCCAGTTTTGCTAGGGCTCCTTGATGCCTCGCTTTGTCGAATATAGCCTTCATGTTAAGGGCTGCCACTCCCACCTCACCTCCCGAATTCAGCTCTTTTATCCATGCTCGAATCAAGGCTGTAATGAAGTTAGGAGCTGAATGGTCATGGTGAAACCTAGACCAGGTTTCAGTGAACAGGTTCTTGCTGAGTGAAGTGCTGCTTGATAACATTGCTGGTGGTGATACCTTTTATCATTTTATAGATGATTGTGGATAGACTGATTTGTCCATGTTTTTGTGCAAAGGACACACTTGGGCATTTTTGCACACTGTTGTCTACAAACTCTTCATTTTGGGTGTATGAGGCTGCAGCTCCTCGTTCAGGATTGTAAGAATTTTCTTCTCAAATTTAACCTGTACTTCAGCCCATGGTCTGGTTGTGTGATCACCTGATATGGAGAGGGAAGAGCAATTTGGAGAACTTCCTGGTGGGTTGCTCCCAGCTCTGCCCAAGGTAGTCATTAACAGATTCAGGCAGCAGGCCATGGTGCAGAGCTTTTCCATGAGGCTGCCAACCTCTATTCCATGGCTATGTCCATGTCCAGCTGGTTTTGAAGGTGGAGCACACAATGCCCAATGTCCCATTTGAGGCCTTCCATAATTGCTGAGTATCACATGGGCTGGAGTGAAGAATTAGTCTGCAAAACCAAACTTTCATTTAAATTAGTAAGTTTCAGATTTTGTTGAATGGAGTTCAATGGGATTGTAATTTGGATTAAATTGGTCCATTAGATTTAATTTATAATCTGTGGATGCTAATGTTGGACTGGGGTAGACAAAGTCAGAAGTCACATGATACCAGGTTACCTGATGAAGCAGCAGCACCTCCGAAAGCTTCTGACTTCAAAGAAACCTGTTGGACTATAACCTGGTAGCGTGTGACTTCTGGTTTAATTTAATTAATTGATTTTAGTTTAAAGTTTGCAAATTTGATTTGCAATTTGACCTTCATTACATGTTTACCTTTAAGAGAAAGCCCCTGTTAAATTGATTTAATATATTGAGTACAGGTGTTGAGAGGTCATGTTGCGGCTGTACAGGACATTGGTTAGGTCACTGTTGGAATATTGTGTGCAATTCTGGTCTCCTTCCTATCGGAAAGATGTTGTGAAACTTGAAAGGGTTCAGAAAAGATTTACAAGGATGAACTAGAGGGCATAGGTTTAGGGTGAGAGGGAAAATATAAAAGAGACCTAAGCGGCATCTTTTTCACGCAGAGGGTGGTACGTGTATGGAATGAGCTGCCAGAGGATGTGGTGGAGGCTGGTACAATTGCAACATTTAAGAGGCATTTGGATGGGTATATGAATAGGAAGGGTTTGGAGGGATATGGGCCGGGTGCTGGCAGGTGGGACTAGATTGAGTTGGGATATCTGGAAGGGTTTGACTGAAGGGTCTGTTTCCATGCTGTATATCTCTATGACTCTAGTTGATTTAGATCCTTTGTTGTTACAATGTTTCAATTGGTTTCTATGTAAAGTGTCACAGCCACATGCACTGGAGTGTGTAATTTATGTCCCCATTCCCTCCCTCACAACAAGGTCAAAATTTAGTTTAAATTAGTAACTTCCATTGGGAGTTTAAGTCTTTCATTATTGTGCTCCTTTAAGGACTGTCTATTGTCCAAATGATTTAATCTATTTTAATTTGGCTTAATTTATTTCATTGATGGCCTATTATATTAGAGTGGCACAGTGGCACAGTGGTTAGCACTGCTGCCTCACAATGCCAGAGACCTGGGTTCAATTCCTGACTCAGGCGACTGACTGTGTGGAGTTTGCACATTCTCCCCGTGTCTGCGTGGGTTTCCTCCGGGTGCTCCGGTTTCCTCCCACAGTCCAAAAATGTGCAGGTTAGGTGAATTGGCCATGCTAAATTGCTTGTAGTGTTAGGTAAAGGGGTAAATATAGGGGAAATGGGTGGGTTGCGGATGGACTTGTTGGGCCGATCTTGTAAGTAATCTTAAAAAAAAAATTATGAAGAGGTTGTATGTGATGCTGCAATATGAAAATAATTAATTATCAAGAAAACAACTTCCACGGAAGATTACCATTTGGAACCTACCTTTGTAATGGTAATTACAGTTCAACCTGTATACACAGAAAGTGGCTTAACGTCCTGTGCAATGCCAGTATGGACAGACAGGGTATTCTGCACTTGGATTATACCATATCAGAAGGTATTCAAGACAATTTTCTGAGCAACACTTTGAGCAGCCAAATAGAGAAAAGATTATTTTGCAGCAAGAAGTAGTTTACTAGTAACCTTATAGTAGGGATATTAAATACGTATTTTATATTTTCCGTCACAATAGATAACACAAAGAATTGATTGGAATTATGAATAACCAGAGTTTAATACATCTGCGAAACACGAAAGGTTAATACGAGTAAAAATGAAGCACTGGAGACAAATCAAACAGATATAAAGCTGACAAATTCCTTAAGACTGATGGGACTATACCTGAGAATTTCAGAGGAAATAGCTGCATAACGAGTGGATGCCCTGGTTTTGATTTTTCAGATTTTATGAAGGTTTCCAGGGATTTGAATGAAGCCAAAGTATCCTGATTTTCGAGAGTTGATGCAGTGACCCAACAAGAAATGATAATCCAGTTAACCTGTCATTCGAAAAACAGAAAGCCCTGAAATCAAATATACGTTAACAGGGTATTTGAAAACTCATAAAGTGAGACCAACTCTGGCCGTCCCCGCTCCGCTTGAGCCCCGATCCCATTGGCCGGTCCCGCTCCGCTCGAGCCCCGATCCCATTGGCCGGTCCCGCTCCGCTCGAGCCCCGATCCCATTGGCCGGTCCCGCTCCGCTCGAGCCCCGATCCCATTGGCCGGTCCCGCTCCGCTCGAGCCCCGATCCCATTGGCCGGTCCCGCTCCGCTCGAGCCCCGATCCCATTGGCCGGTCCCGCTCCGCTCGTGCCCCGATCCCATGGCCGGTCCCGCTCCGCTCGAGCCCCGATCCCATTGGCCGGTCCAGCTCTGCTCGAGCCCCGATCCCATTGGCCGTCCCCGCTCCGCTCGAGCACTGATCCCATTGGCCGGTCCAGCTCTGCTCGAGCCCCGATCCCATTGGTCGTCCCCGCTCCGCTCGAGCCCCGATCCCATTGGCCGTCCCCGCTCCGCTCGAGCCCCGATCCCATTGGCCAGTCCCGCTCTGCTCGAGCCCCGATCCCATTGGCCGTCCCCGCTCCGCTCGAGCCCCGATCCCATTGGCCGTCTCCGCTCCGCTCGAGCCCTGATCCCATTGGCCGTCCCCGCTCCGCTCGAGCCCCGATCCCATTGGACGTCCCCGCTCTGCTCGAGCCCCGATCCCATTGGTCGTCCCCGCTCCGCTCGAGCCCCGATCCCATTGGCCGTCCCCGCTCCGCTCGAGCCCCGACCCCATTGGCCGTGTCCGCTCCGCTCGAGCCCCGATCCCATTGGCCGTCCCCGCTCCGCTCGAGCCCCGATCCCATTGGCTGTCCCCGCTCCGCTCGAGCCCCGCTCTGCTCAAGCCCCGATCCCATTGGCCGACTCTGCTCCGCTCGAGCCCCGATCCCATTGGCCATCCCCACTCCACGATTTGTTCTTGTAAACACAGTATTGAGATAATGGATCCAATTCAGTTTCACATCATTGGTAATTTTCAGAATGTTGACATTGGCAGAATCAATGATGGTGATGCCATTGAATGACAAAGAGAGATGGTTATATTTTCTCTTATTGGAAATGACCATTGCCTGACATTCGTGTAATGCAAGTAATAAGTGCCATTTATTAACAACAGGTCAGGTGGCTTGGTTATCATGGTGAGAGTTAAGAGTTCATCACAGTAAAGTATAAAATACTCTCACATGCAGAGTGTGGATGGACTTTTTGTTTCTGAGATATTGGGCAAAAAATGTCATGTCACTGAGACAGACAAAGAGTGCAGTTTGCAGAAACAGAGTACAGCCATCCTGTGAGCTACCAAGCAGCAATGTGGGAAGATTGCCATGTTGAAGCATTCTGATAAATCCAGTTGATTCATCCTGGATGGCCAGTTGGTGGAAGAATGTTTGGAGTTGGTCTTACAGCTTGCATTCGGTTTGGGACTTCTTGAAAAATGAAGTGCTGGATTTTAAAACCCACTTTAACTTTAAACATAACACTCAGGATCTGACTAAGTGTGTGAACATTCCAGGTATAAGTACATTTAGACTAAATTAACTAATTTATTAATTTATCAAATGAATTGTAACAAATGACAATGACCCAAGCAGTGGACTCAGCTGCATCCATACTGAAATACTGATCCTCAGTTGGTGGATTGCTGTCTCTTCTTCATCCATCTTCCTGTGCACTCAACACTTGAAAAGAAATTCTTAATCCTTTCCAAGCCATAGCACAGTGTGAGCAGAGATGCCTCTGAACTCTGAGTTCTCCAGGAATGGCATGATCAAATCTTTATGTGGCTACTGTATATGAAATTGTAGTCAGTCATGAATGGCTGGGTAGTGCACACTCAATTTCTGATTAGATGTGTTAAAAAAAATAGTCGTCCACTGACCATTGACTTCTCGTTCTGGAATTGACTTCTGTTCATAGACTTCAGAGGGAACGTAGCCTGAGATGAGTACACTAGAATTTAGAGACATAGAGATGTACAGCATGGAAACAGATCCTTTGGTTCAACTTGTCCATGCTGACCAGATACCCAACCTGATCTAATCCCACCTGCAAGCACATGCCCCATATCCCTCCAAAACCCTTCCTATTCATATACCCATCCAGATGCCTTTTAAATGTTGCAATTGTACGAGCCTCCACCACTTCTTCTGGCAGCTCATTCCATATATGTAGCACCCTCTGATTGAAAAAGTTGCCCCTTAGGTCTCTTTTATATCTTGCCCCTCTCACCCTAAACCTATGCCCTCTAGTTCTGGACTTCCCCACGCTAGGGAAAAAGACTTTGGTCCATTTATCCTATCCATGCCCCTCATGATTTTAAAAACCTCTATAAGATCACTCCTTAGCCTCCAACAGTTCAGGGAAAACAGCACAAGCCTATTCAACCTCTCCCAATAGCTCAAATCCTCCAACCTTGGCAACATTCTTGTAAATCTTTTCTGAACCCTTTCAAGTTTCACAACATCTTTCCGATAGGAAGGAGACCAGAATTGTATGCAATATTCCAACAGTGACCTAACCAATGTCCTGTACAGCTGCAACATGACTGCCCAACTCCTGTACTCAATACTCTGACCAATAAAGGAAAGCATACTAAATGCCTTCTTCACTATCCTATTTGCTTGCAACTCCACTTTTAAGGAGCTATGAACCTGCACTCCAAGATCTCTTTGTTCAGCAACACTCGCTAGGACCTTACCATTAAGTATATAAGTCCTGCTAAGATTTGCTTTCCCAAAATGCAGCACCTCACATTTACCTAAATTAAACTCCATCTGCCACTTCTCAGCCCATTGGCCAATCTGGTCAAGATCCCATTGTAATCTGAGGTAACCTTCTTCGCTGTCCACTCCACCTCTAATTTTGGTGCCATCAGCAAACTTACTAACTATACCTCGTATGCTCACATCAAAATCATTTATATAAATGATAAAAAGTAGAGGACCCAGCATCAATCCTTGTGACACTCCACTGGACACAGGCTTCCAGTCTGAAAAACAACCCTCCACACCACCACCCTCTATCTTCTACCTTTGACCCAGTTCTGTATCCAAATGGCTAGTTCTCCCTGTATTCCATGAGATCTAACCTTGCTCACCAGTCTCCCATGGGGAACCTTGTTGAATGCCTTACTGAAGTCCATATAGATCACATCTACTGCTCTGTACTCATTTCATACTTGTCTTTGCATTCGTTAAAATATTAACACAGTTATGTGATTGCTGTAACAATGTTCGAAAAAGACAAGCTTTGTGTGAGCCACTTCACAGTTAACAAACATCAATTTGAAGATCATGGAGAGGAATAAGAAAATGGACTTAAAAATATATAAATTGTTGAAGTATTGGATCAGAACTTGAGGAAGAAATATGAAATCCAACCAGCACTTGGGTTGAGGTAGCTAGAATTATGCAATAAAGCAAATGGAACTTGAATCAGTAAGGCTAATAGTAAAAAAAAAAACACAACGAAAAATGTGTAAATGTGGACTCTTTTGTTTTTAAGGAGTCAAAGGAAGAAGCAGAACAGAGAATGCTGGAGAATCTCAGCAGGTTCAGGCTACATTATTGAGACAGAAACAGAGTTAATGTTTCAAATCTGGTATGTCTCTTCGGAACACTGTTAGACAGTTCCTATGTTAATCTGGTAAACATTTGTCGCAGTGTTTTTTTTGATGCAGGGGAAGCAAAAGGCTGCCCATCAGTCCTAATGAATTTGACAGTTTCTTTTTTGGGATTGAGCCATCTTCCAGGCATACAAGTTGAACTTTAACTACTATACATAGGCAAGTTCAAATGCTAAACTCCTGTATAAAAATATAGTTTATTAAAGCTAACATTGAACAAAACAGTAATTTTATTCCAACTAACAGCAACAGTATAATGTGATAAATAATGGATCTTTTGTACAAATGGAAATACACTTAATGCAAGCAATACTCTCTTAATAAATGCACCATATGCCCAATAGTGAATTATAAAAAGGAGATGGGAATTATTTTCTTGATAATCAATTATTTTCAGATTGCAGCATCACATGTAACCGAGTGGTGTTACAGCAGAATCTCTTCATAATAATATGGAAAATCCATGTAACAAATTCAGCTAAATTAAAGCAGATTAGATCATATAGGGAATGACCACAAGACCATAAGACAGAGGAGTGGAAGTAAGTCCATCGAGTCCACTCCATCATTCAATCATGGCTGATGGGCATTTCAAAGCCACTTACCTCACTCTCCCCGTATCCATTAGTTCCTTGCGAGGTTAAGAATTTATCAATCTCTGCCTTCAAGACATTTAATGTCCCAGCCTCAACTGCGCTCTGTGGCAATGAATTCCACAGGCTCACCACTCTCTGACAGAAGAAATGTCTCCTCTTTCCATTTTAAATTGATCCCCTCTAATTCTCAGGTTGTGCCCATGGGTCCTGGTATCCCTGCCTGGCGGAAGCAAAGTACCAGCATCCATCCTTTCTAAGCCATGTTAGATCTCACCATAATCTTATAAACTCTAATGAATACAATGCCAGGATCCTCAGCCATTCATCGTATGTTCGGCCTACCATTCCAGGGATCATCCGTGTGAATCTCCACTGGACATTTGTTCAGTGCCAGTATATCCTTCCTGAGGTGTGGGGCATGAATGGACAGTTGTTAAAGGAGGTCTCTAATGGAAAACTTAACCCTCCAAGAGAACTTACTAATTTAAATGTAAGTTTGGTCTTGCGGACTGATTCTCCACGCCAGCCCCTTTGATACTCAGCAGTTCTAGAAGGCCGCAAATGTAACAGTGGGCATTGTGTGCTCCATCTTCAAAACCAGCTGGACATGGACATAACCATGGACTCAGGTCACATGGAATGCCCTTCACCATGGCCTGCTACCTGAATCTGTTAATGACTACCTTTGGTAGAGCTGACAACAGCCTCACCAGGAGGTTCTCCAAGTTTCTCTTCCCTCTCCATGTCAGGTGACCACAGAACTGGAGCATGGGGCTGAAGTGCAGGTTCAATTTGAGGAGAAACTGCCTGTGACCCTGAATGAGGAGCTGCAGCCTCACAAACCCAAAACGAACAGTCTGTGGACTCCTCAAGGTTGGGGAACTGTCCCTTGGAAAGTGCTGAAATTACTGAATGAGAGAGTGCCCTTCTGCCATGTATTCGACCAGTCAAATCAATATACCCCAGGTTGTTCTCCTATAACGCCGTAGTTGCGTTCCACCAAAATCTCACTTAATAAAAGTAGTGGGCCGACTCAAAGTGGGATTAGGGGTAGACCAGAAAAAACAAACACTCACAATTGCTCAAAAATCACCCAGAAGTTTAACACGATGTATAGCACAGCCTGAAAAGTTGTCGAAACAGAAGTAAACAGAACACAGTACTTTGAAAAAAATATTGTTAATGCAGGGAAAGAAGGTCATCATGGGACGTAAGGAAGACTCCCTCGTTAAGCGAGCTGGATCACATTCTCTCTTTATGTTTAAAACTCTTCATAATATTTAGCTTCTCTTCCAGTGTTACGGACTTTGTGTTTACCACCGGCAATTTTGCCACCAGGACACTTTTTGCAAACATCCTTGTCACTCTGCCCCTCCATTTTGCAAAATAAAAGGGATAATCTAGGAGTAGTGTACCTTTCACAGGAAGCTGCTCAATGTATCTCTCACAGAAAGCTGCTCTGTAGCAGCTGACATCAGTGCATACGCAAAACGTGAAGATCGGTGCTGACCCCAGTGCGTGTGCAGAACGGAACGCACAAAATGATCACCACTGGAATGATACTCGTTCTCAAAACTCCCATTCCATAATTCCTCAGCGATGCTATAAGTAAATCACACATTCTCTGAGAACTACCTGTATTAAAATCCCTGAATTGAACAGTGCAGATATTAAAAAGACAATCGGTACCTGCATTTAAATTCATATTTATTATAAAAGTCAATTCGGTAAAGGTTTATAGGAGTGTGTTTTTCTAGTGTAGGGTAGGCAAAGAGCTGCATCCACATTCGATTGATTTGTGGACACAGCCCAGCATCTGGCTGGCTACACACACAACATGGAGCTTCACAGCAAGGAAGACCAGCAAATGTTACAGTTACCACCAGCTCTGAAAGGCAATCCCTCTCTCTCAAAAGAAGCTGGAATTACATAAGGAGGATGCTGCTGAATACCAGTGTGGTCTCTGTGTGCCCATCTTTGCCTGAATAAACAACTTACTCCTCATACTGAACAACGTACCGACAATATCATCACTCATCCAAGGCATTTGCGAGCACCTTGGACTCACAAAGAATATTTCCACATTTCAACACATCCTCAGATACCTTCCAGAGACCCTAGCTTCACACCTGCCTCTCCCTGTCTCCACATACCTCCAGCAGTGGCAGGCATAGCACTTAAACACTCAAGAACCAACACCATTCAGGTCAAAGTAACTCATTTACTTGGCACAACATCCAAAAATATTCATCCCACCACCACCAACACTGAATAACAGCAGTGTGTACTGTCTACAAGATGCACTATGGAACTTCAATGAGAAATAAAAGTCATCTGAAGATCTTTAGACAGTATCTTCCAAACCCACAACCATTTAGAAGGACATGGGCAGAAAGTTCATGGCAACTCCAGTACCTGCAAGTTCCTCTCTAAACCACTGACATGGAAATATATTGCTGTTCTTTCAGTGTTGTTTTGTCAAAATCCTGGGAATTGCTCCCTAACATCATTGTGAGTCTATTTCCAGTACATGGACTACAGTAGTTCAAGAAGACAGCTCACTACCACCTTCTCAAGGTGTGGTGAAACGGTCCGGTAACATGTAGAGTGAGTATAAGCCAGACCCGGGAGTCTGCTCCGGGGTTACGTTTAACCGCCGAGCGTGGGTTGTTGGCAACCGCTCTACGAGAACTGACGGCTCCCAGTTCCGGTAACATGTAGAGTGAGTATAAGCCAGACCCGTTGTAAGTATGAGAGCTGATTGTGGCGACGCTGCGGGGAATAAAATGCTCATATTCTAGCAGACTCGCCTCTTGGTCGTTTGTTCTGTGTCAGACTACTCTCCTACGAACCTGACCTTGAGAATTTTTTAAAACACAAGGGCAACTTGAGATGGCAATAAATGCTGGGCCAGTCAATGATGCCCATGCCTCACAAGTATATAAAAAGTGAGGCAGGAAACCACATGAGGGATGTGGAGGCACCGTCACCTGATCTGACACTGCTACCAGCTCAGACATTGGGACTGACCATAACCGAGAGGTTCAACAGAATCGGGATCAGTACGTGGTAAGTTGCTGAGCAGGACTCGTGGACTCGAAACAGACCAGGGAGGGGGCTTCAAGTGAACCAGCTCACTGCTTGGGGAAGGTGACAGACGAGTTCTGTTGCTGAGAACTCTTACACTGAGAGGGCAGCATACAGAGAACATTGGTGAGCATGCTCACTGAGAGACTTGGTGTACTGGCCTCTTGGCAATGCCATGGTTTCTGGAGGATGCAGAGGACATTGTGCAGACCTCAGAGTCCGTCTGTTTCACTGTGAATGTGGAGGCAAACTCCATGACAGAACTCGCAGTCCCAGCTGTACTGGAGAACTTCTTTGCAGCCTTCTCAGTACAACATCTCAGGTGACATTAACCCATCTGTAGAGAGGGGCAGACATTGTGCTGAGGAACCACCCTCTGGTTCCCCATGGAAGCAGAAAGATGGAAGGAGCAGTGAGGTTGCCTCAGAAGTCCTCATGGCTACTGCAGTGGGCATTCACCAACCTGCTATACATAATCACATCCCAACTGCACATTAATTGTACAGTAACACGTGTGAGTGAGAAAGCAGTGTGCGTGTCTGCGTGGGTGGGATTAAGCATGTGTGTTTGTGTTTGTTTGTTGACATGTATGCAAGTTGGTGTGAGTGTGTGCAAGTCAGAAAGTGTGTGTATTTGGAAGATGTGTGTGTGAGAGCATCAGTGTGTGTATGTGCACATATATGGAAGGCGATGTGTGTGTGTGTGAGAGAGTGTATTTGTATGCACGTGCAAGAGAAAGTATGTGTATTTGCTTCAGGAATTGTGTGTGAAAGAGAGTCTGTGCAGGTGAGGTGCTGTGTGTGTGTGAGAGATTGTGTGAACAGGGGTATGGGGAGGTGCTGAATGATTGATCAATTTGTGTGATGTGCATAGATATTCAGTGGGCATGTTCAGACCAGGTTTATTAGACAAGTGTCTGATCGTGATATCCTGTAGCAATGGTGATATAGACACCTAAAAATATGAAGTTATACTTGAGATTTTGAATCGTATGACAAAAAAAACCCTGGTTAAAAAATGATTCCATACAAATTTTATTTTACAGAAGGGCACACATGTGAAAGAAACACATCTACTTCATTCTTTATAATAATTCTCCCGGGATGTATATAGTGAGGAAGGTAATGTGCTATTGTCATCTCCCAGGCATCAACAAATACCACATTGATGCCTGTGAACATCTTCCTCATCACTGAGTCAAACTGATAAGCGTACCAGTCACTGGCAGAGGTAATGATCTGTGGGGGCTGTTCCCGGACATTGGCTGTTTTTATTACAACCAATGTATCCGGGCTCCTGTCAAGTAATTGTAGAATTGATCTCCTGATATTCTGTATTCTCCGAATGTAGACTTCGACAGGAAAAGGGGTAAAATGGGCCGCTAAAGTAATGGCTATGACTGTGTTTCCTCCTCCTCTAATTTCATCCAGTACATTTGAAACATAACGCAGGTGTCTTGAAAAGGTGTTGAATTGGATGGGAAGACCATGAGGACGAAATTTTACCACAATGTTGTTTTCTACGTTCACTGCAAGATGAGGACCAATCTTGATAGGATTACCAAGATCCAATGTTTTCAGACCTAAAACACAAAAAGCAGAATTGCTTGACACCCTAAGCCACAATGTTGCTGATGCTCATGGTTTTTGGAAGTGGAGGGCTCTCAGCTGCAGACATTAGCCTCAAAATTTTCCAGTCTGCTATTCTAATGAATGAGTTACAGACATAACGTGTGCACTGGTATCATGCAACAAACACAGGGGAGCTGAGAAATGAGTCTAAATCTCCTGTAGTTCTTTTAGAAGGTGATCAAACAGATGGATGAAGGCAAAGCCATTGATGTGGTGTATATGGATTTAATAAGGTTCTGCACAGTAGGCTTTTGCAGAACTTTAGGCATGGGATTGAGCAGTTTGGATCAGAAACTGGCTAGCTGAAAGAAGACAGGGTGGTGGTGGTTGGGAAATATTCATCCTGGAGTTCAGTTACTAGTGGTGTACTGCAAGGATCTGTTTTGGGTCTACTGCTGTTAGTCATTTTTATAAATGACCTGGATGAGGGTGTCAGAGGATGGGTTAATAAATTTGAAGTTGAAACTAAAGTCTGTGATGTTGTTGCAGTGTGGAAGGATGTTGCAGGTTACAGAGGGACAAAGATAAGCTGCAGAGCTGGGCTGAGAGGTGGCAACTGGTGTTTAATGTGGAAAAGTGTGAGATGATTAACTTTGGAAGGAGTAACAGGAATAAAGAATACTGGGCTAATGGTAAGATTCTTGGTAGTGTGGATGAGCAAAGAGATCTCGGTGTCCATGTACATAGATCCCTGAAAGTTGCCACCCAGGTTGATAGGGTTGTTAAGAAGACATACGGTGTAATAGCTTTTCTTGGTAGAATGATTGAGTTTTAGAGCCACGAGGTCATGTCGCACTTGTACAAAACTCTGGTGAGACCACATATGGAGTATGTGTGCAACTCTGGTCGCCACATTATAGAAAAGATGTGGAAGCATTAGAAAGGGTGCAAGGGAGATTTACTAGGATGTTGCTGGTATGGAGGGACAGTCTTATGAGGAAAGGCTGAGGGACTTGAGGCTGTTTTCGTTAGAAAGAAGGTTGAGAGGTGACTTAATTGAGACATATAAGATGATCAGAGCATTAGATACTCATATTTTGCTCATACAAGAAGAATAAGAGAATGATCGGGGAGAAGGTAGTACCGATCAGGGACAACATAGGGAACTTGTGTGTGGAGTCTGAGCAGATAGGGGAAGCCCTAAATGAGTTTTTTGCTTTGGTTTTCACTAAGGAAAGGGACCTTGTTGTGAATCAGAACTTTGAGGAACTGGGTTACAGGCTTGAACGGATCGAGATTGATGAAATCGATGTGCTGGAAATTTTGGAAAACATTAAGATTGCTAAGTCCCCAGGGTCAGACCAGATTTATTCTATGCTGCCATGGGAAGCGAGAAAGGAGGTTACTAAGCTGTGGCGAAGATCTTTGCTTCCTCACTCTTCATGGGAGTCGTACTGGAGGATTGCAAGGAGGTGAATGTTGTTATTCTTTTCAAGAAGGGTAATAGGGAAATCCCTGACAGATTAGTCAGTCTTATGTCTGTGGTCAGCAAAGTTTTGGAAAGAATTCTGAGGGATAGGATTTATGACTATTTGGAAAAACATAGCATGATTAAAGGCAGTGAGCATGGCTTTGTGAGGGTCAGGTCATGCCTCACAAATCTTATTGAGTTCTTTGAGAAGGTGATAAGACAGGTCGAAGGAGGTCGAGCAGTGGCTGTGGTGTATATGGACTTCAGCAAGGCATTTGATAAGGTTCCCCGTGATAGGCATATTCATAAAGTCAGTAGGTATGGAATACAGGGAGATTTGGCTATCTGGATTCAGAATTGGCTGGCTGACAGAAGGCAGAGAGTGATTCTAGATGGAATGTATTCTGTCTGGAGGTCAGTGGTGAGTGATGTCCCACAGGGCTCTGTTCTCAGGCCTCGGCTCTTTCTAGTTTTTATAAATGACTTAGATGAGGAGGTCAAGGGGTGGGTTAGTAAATTTGCAGATGACACAAAGGTTGGAGGTGCTGTTGATAGTATCGAGGGCTATTGCAGGCTACAGTGCAACTTAGATAGAATGCAGAGGAGGGCTGAGAAATGGCAAATGGACATCAACGTGGATAAATGTGAAGTGATGCAATTTGGAAGGTCAAGCTCGAATGCTGAATGTAGGATTAAAGACAGGATTCTTGGCAGCATGGAGGAACAGAGGGATTTTGGTGTTCAAGTACATAGATCCCTCAAAGTTGCTACCCAAGTGGATAGGATTATTAAGAAAGCATATGGTATTTTGGCTTTCATTAACAGGGGATCAAGTTTAAGAGCCACAAGGTTTTGCTACAGCTCTACAAGTCCCTGGTGAGACCACACTTGAAATATTGTGTCCAGTTCTGGTCACCCTACTACAGGACAGATATAGAGGTTTTGGAGAGGGCACAAAGAATGTTTACCTGGATGCTGCCTGAACTGGAAGGCTTGCTTTATGAAGCGAGGTTGATAAGCTCGAACTTTTCTCTCTGGAGAGAAGGATGAAGAGAGGTGACCTGATTGAGGTATCCAAGGTAATGAGAGGCATGGATAGAGTCAATATCCAGAGACTTTTTCCCAGGGCAGGATTAACTGGCACAAGGGGTCATAGTTTTAAGACATTAGGAAAAAGGTATAGAGGGGATGTCAGAGGAAGGTTCTTTACGCAGAGAGTTGTGAATGCATGGAATACGTTGCCAGCTGTGGTGGTGGAAACAGAGTCATTAGGGATATTTAAGTGACTGCTGGACATGCACATGGACAGCATTGAATTGAGGGGTGCCTAGGTTAAGATATTTTACATTAGGATTAATCCTCAGCATAACATTGTGGGCCAAAAAGCCTGTTCTGTGCTGTACTTTTCCAGATAGGGTGGACAGTAAGAGCCTTTTCGTCAGGTGGTGATGGTTAGCACGAGGAGACGTAGCTTTAAATTGAGGGATGATAGATATAGGACAGATGTCACAGGTAGGTTCTTTACTTAGAGAGTCGTAAGGTTGTGGAATGCCCTGCCTGCAACAGTAGTAGATTCGCCAACTTTAAGGGCATTTAAATGGTCATTGGATAAATATATGGATGATAATGGAATAGTGTAAGTTAGATAAGTTTCAAATTGGTTTCACAGGTTGGCGCAACATCGAGGATCGAAGGGCTGCAATGTTTTATATGCTCCATTTTCTACATATCTTATTGGCTTGCTTTCAGCTATTCTATGACAATTTATATTTTCTCCCTTTAAACTAAAGTTCTATTTTCCATTGAAGAGACAGACCGCTGACCTGTTCCCAGTGTTCTGCTGACTTTGCAATAACAAATTAATATAGTGTCAGTTTTATTCAGCTTCCCGAAAAAAGTAATTCAGAGGGAATGTCCAAAAATGTTGAATCAACTTTGCAGGGTCATGGAGTTTAGAATATCCTGGAGGACATCACTGTTGATAGAACTTATACAGAGTCAACTCAGTAAATTAATACATTACTGATTGCACACCAGGAATTCTGCCTATTCTGGGCTATAAAGTTGGACAAAAAATCCTGACATTTCTGCGAGTATCACTCTGCAGTTCCATCACAACATAATTCTTTTCTTAAGAGTCAAACCAGACTCAAAATGTTAACTCTATTTCTCTGCACAGGTTCTGACATACTTGCTGGCTTTCTCGAACAGTCTGTGTTTGCAGCAAAATGATTAACAAAGACTGGTTCAGATATTGACACATGATCCAGTCAGTGAGAGGACAGTAATGGACGAGGAATGGAGATAGTGGCCTGAGAGCTACAGCAACACACGCAAATGATTGAAATTAGTAACTTGAGCGAGGAGGGGAAGCAATTCACAAAGTGAGAAAGAGCAAGAATCAAGGTTAAGGTTATATTACTGTCAGGATTACTCCACAGCAATCATCAGAACTGCTTTATTCTGAGATGGGAAATGCTACAAAACACAGTGAAAACAGCCATACCTTGGGGAATGTTATTGGGAGGGAGTTTGGATCAGGGGTTGGAAACTTGGGATAAAGTCATAGAAGAAGCCATGAGGAGGTTGCCTCAGAGATACTGAACTGTAAAGCTGTTTACTGCATTACCATCAAGAAAGAAACAAACAATAACTTTTATCTGAATAGGTAATTGGAATTAATTAATTTGGCAACAATCAGGGATTCACTTTTTTTTGTGTCTCAAACATTAGAATTATTTGCAACTGTTTGTGATGTTTCCCTGAGATTCAGCACCACCTGGTGGAGTACTGATACATTGAACTTGGAGGTTTTCCATGATCTAATGTCAGGGCTCACCCAGCCACTGGATATGAACGGTGGCCCAGTGGTTAGCACTGCTGCCTCACAGCGCCTGTAGACCCGGGTTCAATTCCCGACTCAGGCGACTGACTGTGGATTCAGCACCACCTGGTGGAGTACTGATACATTGAACTTGGAGGTTTGCCATGATCTAATGTCAGGGCTCACCCAGCCACTGGATATGAAAGCAAAGGGGCTTGTAAAATTAAGTTGGTGGCCTTCCCACCATCTTCCACTCCAGCTCCAACTTGTCTCCCATATTCAATGAGAAGTTATGGTTACCATAGTCTTACAACACCACAGGGCTACTCCCTCATTACAGAGGGATGACTGGTCGTGGTTTCACCTGAGGGTCACCATGCCTTAGGCAAGGGGTAACTTTGAGGCAGAGTCCTTCATGGTAAACTCAGCTCTTGCAGGGATTAAACCTACACTTTGACACCACTCTGCATTGTAACCCACTTGTCCACCTGGCTGAGCTAACCAACTTCCTATTTCCCACAGTGAGATTGAACGGGACAGCATCATGCAGTCTGCTCATGTTTAGTCCTAACAAGATCCTTAATGGACCATGAATCTGAACCCTACTCAAGTCACCCATCAGGTCTGTAGCTGCACCTCAGGTTCCAAGACCCTGGCCTCTCGTTATTGGAGATGGCACTAAAACCTGTATTTAGAGACAAAAAAAAACCTGCAGATGCTGGAATCCAACAGACAATAGACAATAGGTGCAGGAGTAGGCCATTCTGCCCTTTGAGTCTGCACCACCATTCATTATGATCATGGCTGATCATCCTCAATAAGTATTCTGTTCCTGCCTTATCTCCATAACCCTTGATTCCACTATCCTTGACAGCTCTATCCAACTCTTTCTTAAATGAATCCAGAGACTGGGCCTCCACTGCCTTCTGGGGCAGAGCATTCCACATACCCACCACTCTCTGGGTGAAGAAGTTTCTCCTCATCTCTGTCCTAAATGCCCTACCCTTTATTTTTAAGCTGTGTCCTCTGGTTCGGGACTCACCCATCAGTGGAAACATGTTTCCTGCCTCCAGAGTGTCCAATCCTTTAATAATCTTATACGTTTCAATCAGATCCCCTCTCAGTCTTCTAAACTCAAGGCTATGCAAGCCCAGTCGCTCCAATCTTTCAACATAAGATAGTCCCGCCATTCCAGAAATTGACCTCGTGAACCTACGCTGCACTCCCTCAATACCCAGAATGTCTTTCCTCAAATTTGGAGACCAGAACTGCACACAATATTCCAGGTGCGGTCTCACCAGGACCCTGTACAGTTGCAGAAGAACCTCTTTGCTTCTATACTCAATCCCTCTTGTTATGAAGGCCAGCATGCTATTAGCTTTCTTCACTACCTGCTGTACCTGCATGCTTGCCTTCATTGACTGGTGTACAAGAACACCCAGATATCTTTGTACTGCCCCTTTACCTAACTTGACTCCATTTAGGTAGTAATCTGCCTTCCTGTTCTTGCCACCAAAGTGGATAACCATACATTTATCCACATTAAACTGCATCTGCCATGCATCTGTCCACTCACCTAACCTGTCCAGGTCCCCCTGTAATCTCCTAACATCTCCTCACATTTCACCCTGCCACCCAGCTTTGTAACATCAGCAAATTTGCTAATGTTATTGCTAATACCATCTTCTATATCATTAATATATATTGTAAAAAGCTGCGGTCCCAGCACTAATCCCTACGGTACCCACTGGTCACCGCCTGCCATTCCGAAAGGGAGCCGTTTATCATACTCTTTGTTTTCTGTCAGCCAACCAATTTTCAATCCAAGTCAGTACTTTGCCCCCAATACCATGTGCCCTAATTTTGCTCACTAACCTCCTTCAGCCACTGTTACCTCTGGGAGATTGTTTGTCTCTTCCCCAGTGAACACAGATCTGAAGTACCAATTCAATTCTTCTGCCATTTCTTTGTTCCCTGTAATATATTCCCCTGTTTCTGTCTTCAAGGGCCCAATTTTAGTCTTAACCATTTTTTTGCCTTTCACATACCTAAAAAAGCTTTTACTATCCTCCTTTATATTTTTGGCCAGTTTACCTCCGTACCTCATTTTTTCTCTGCGTATTTCCTTCTTAGTAATCCTCTGTTGTTTTTAAAAGCTTCCCAGTCCTCCGTTTTCCCACTTATCTTTGCTATGTTATACTTTTTCTCTTTCTCTAATCCAAATTAGACAGGCAGGAGGCTGGAAGAACACAAGAAACCAGGCACCCTGCGTGCTGTGTTCTTCCAGCCTCCTGCCTGTCTGTATTATATTTAATATCGTATAAAATAAGTACATCTTTACAAGACAAGTTAATGATATCATCACTGCATTATAGAAGTGACTTGAAGGTATAAAGATTTTATACCCCATCTTACCCAAGTGTCACTTGAAACATTGCAACTGGGTCATTCCTGAAGAAGGGCCTGTGCCCGAAACGTCGAATCTCCTGTTCCCTGGATGCTGCCTGACCTGCTGTGCTGTTCCAGCAATAAAGTTTCAACTTTGATCTCCAGCATCTGCAGACCTCACTTTCTCCTCGAACATGCTTCAGTAGCCTTCAATCTAATAGCTTACTGTTGGTCCAGACATTTACATGGTTCAAAAAGCATTTTTTGTGGAATTGCTAGCTGCAATTGGATTCTTCAATATCATAATATTCACACTCAGCTTCTTACATTATCAAGCGTTACTATAAATCAGATGTAATTTTGCTTTCAGCAATGTATGCTATCATGGTTAGTAATGGTGTCCATCTGTGAAAAAGACCCCAATGGTTTTTTGTGGTTATTTCAGAAACTGATTGGAGACTAACTAGACTACAGTTCTTATTGGAGATGGCTTGAAGTCTGAAATGATATAAGCAGAATGTTCTTCCATTGCAAACAAATGGATTAAGAATATTCCAAACCATCAGGTGTTGGTGGATTTAATAATTGCACCTAATAGCCAACTAAAATGTTTGCTGAATCTTTCAATACCATAGCCCCTGTGCTTAATGTCTTATAATACAAGCGATAACAAGTATTGTCACACCAGATAAAGAAGCTCTGCTGGATGAAAAGCTTATATCCTGGGTCACCATTTGTAAATAAAGAGATTAAGATGTCAGTAGTAAATATTTGGAAATCTAATTGAAGATCAACTGGAAAGCAGCCTTGAACATAAAGGATCCAGACAATATGTCAGCAATATCAGCCTCTTGAACTTCCAACAGCCTTACAGAACTCTTTATGGACACTGACCAACCAGAAGACAGAATTAATTTATTTCTGAATAAAACTTTTCAAGCTCGAAGCCCTGTCTTTGTGTTTGTGAATAAAACCCAAATGTCTCCAGTTCTCACATTCAAAAAGGAAGCCAAATGCTCCTGACTGAATTGTTACAAAGCTTTCAAAACTCAATACTGCTTATAAAACACTTCACTACAGTAAGAATGTTTATTTCTGTCCAAACCAATTTCTTTCTTCAAATTAGTATGAAATGAAAAAGAAAGCTGGTGATGTCATCACTCCTTATTTGGTACAAATGCTAGAGAGTCAGAAACTTGTAAGTACAAATTTACAATGTTAAACTTAGAGCTGAAATTCCTGAAACAACGCTCCTAAAGGAGACATGGCTAGTTGTGTGCCACCAGCAACAAAAATGAAGGGAAACAGGGGTGGAAAAGTAAACAGAGAAAATATAAAAATGTAACAAGGAATAGCCTTACATTGAACAGCATTTAACTTCAATAAAATAAAAATGAAAAATAATCACAAAGAAGTGAAAAGCAAACATGTAACATTTGCCTAAGAATCCAATGGTACCTTTTACTGAATTATGAAGATATAAACAACCTATTCAGTTCTAATTTACAGATTGAGTGATAGATAATCCCAAGAGAAGTCTGAAAATCTTGCTTGGTAACAAACAGCTTTTCAGAATTAACTGATACAATGTTATAAATGATCCAATGTTCTTGAAAACCAGCACAAGATAAGAACTAACATTAGGATCAATAGACTCTAACTCAAATTAAAGAGAGAAGAGTCTTTGTTTTAGAAGAGCAACAGAGGCAATCCAGGAAATTATGGGCAGTTGGGCTTTACATCTGTTGTCTAGCAATTATTGAAGATGATTCTTAATGAGAGGACTTAGCCGCATTTAGAAAGGAATGGACTCATTAGGAATAGTCGGTATGGCTTAGTGCGGGGAATGTCTGGTTGCACAAATTTGATTGAGTTTTTTTGAGGAAGTGATGACGATATTTGACGACGGTATGTCTGGTCCAGAAGATTAAGTCACGTGGGATCTGCAGTGAAGCAGCATGGTCATAGAAGACAGAATAGTTTAAAAAGTCCAGTTGACAAATTTCAAGTGTCACATATGCCTATGATATATTGTCGCTGTTACAGACAAGATGGTAGAGAGATAGACAGGCCAACAGAGAGAAAGCGATAGGCTAACAGTTGGACAGGTGGACAGTTGCACATAAAGGTTGGGCAGCCAGATTTTCAAATTTGTACGAAACTAGAGAAACAAACAGACAGATACAATAATCACCTAACCTGGAATGGATTGAGTTAAATATTCAAACCACTGACGCATAGTGGAATCTCCAAACAGGTAAACTTTTTTTCGACGAAGACAGTCTGTCATTTTTGCAGGAGTGTCAAAGTGGTAAATATTGCAGGTCGATGACATCCACTGGTCCTTATAATAAAAACCAGACGGTGATACAACGGGCTGTCCCCGGACACATTTTCCAAGACCCGGAGCTGAAAATAAAGGGAAAAAGACAGGAAAATCATGATGCACTACACCTTCAAATAAAAATTTATTTTCATTCAGGTAATTACAGATTCCATGATAATGGCAATCCCAGGAGGACCATCAGCTGTTGCTACCAGAAGTACAAAAGCAGCGAGAATACTAATCTGAGTAATATTCTGAACAAGGCTGTGTCAGTGGGCAAATACACCACTTGTTGTCACTGAATTGTCATGAGAAAGATGCTCCACTGTTAATCCTTGTTCTCCAGTGGTGTAGCTTGGCTCAGATGGGTGATGGTGGGGCCAGTGTTTTCTGTATTCTTGAAGCATGAAAGCATATTTGCATGGGAAAAGAACACCACTGTATTCCAAAGATTTCGCGAAGTACTTTACTGTAATTACAGGCTATTTATTTTTCAGTTTTAACCTGTTCCTAATCTACAGACAGACAGTTGGCAGTAACTTTGCTGGTGACCTGCTGATGTCTGACATTCCTGTTCCCCAAGTATAGCTTACTTGAAGGGATTTTCATGATCAGCACTGACCGAAATGGATGGTAGGGATCGTTGGCCTGTTAGGAGAAATGCATTTTGGGGTATATGGCAATCTCTTGTAAGTTCTTTCCAGCTAGACTAAAACATTAAAAGCATCCACATGATGCATGACCTGAAACTGAGCTTTTCCAGTTAAATGTCAATTTCATCAAGTCCCATGAAGAATTACTCTCCATGAGGCCTAGCAAATTTTCACGTGTTATTGTCCAATCTCAGTTCATTTTGTTGTGGGGTTTTGCTGTGGGCTGACCTTTGGTCCCTTCAGGATTCCTGATGAAGGGCTTTTTCCTGCGCCATGGATGCTGCCTGACCTACTGTGCTTTTCCAGTACCACTCTAATCTAGACTCTGATTTCCAGCAACTACAGTTCTCACTTTTGCCCTTTGTTCAGGATTTGCCTTGCATGAGGCTCTAGGATTGCCTACACTCACGTGGTGTTCCCCAAGCTCAGTCGGACAGTTGAGAGTGTCCACTTCCATTGGCATGCCCAAAGCTCCCATGCTACACTTTCTAATGACAAAGTCCATTGGAGTGCATGTTTGAAGTCCAGTTGGGCTTCAGCTCATAGGCATTTTTGCATGGTTACATCATTAATCCCATATTCAAAATGGACTTTCAGCATCTCATTCATTGTTAGCCTGAAATCACACACCTCTGCTAGTCATCTTTACCTTAAATATATTTTTATTGAAAAAATAGATTTTTTAGATATTACAAATACAAAACAATACAATTCAAAACAGTACAAATAAACAAATAAAAAACCCAACCCATCCTCATGAACAAATGTATAAACATATACAGAAAAATATAGAATAAAAAACATCAAACTAGCTATTTAACTAAATATACAATACAAACTAATAAATAGTAATAACTCAGCTCAGCCAAACAAGACACTCATATGTTTATAGTTCCTCCTCCCTGGATAATGGACTCGTAAAACACAAACATTATGGCTATGTAAAAGCCCTTGTTAGTGTGGCAGATAAATCTGTGTCCAGATATTCCAAGAAGGCCTGCTATGTGTTACAAAAATTCTCAGTTTTGTGGTGTACCATACTTGTGAGAAAATCCAAGGGAATATGCTCCATAACAATGTTCCGGAAACCCAACAGGCTGGGGTTTTTTCGGATACCCAACCCAGCAAGATATTCTTTCTTGCACAGAAAGTGAGGATATTGAAAAGTATTTTTCTTATGCGCATCTGCAAGGAACACACTGGCCAGGCCCAGAGAAGAGAAATCGGGTCCTTCTCCACCCTTACACCCAAAATCCTCTCCATTGCATCTGCTCTCCAATATGTTTGGAGCCTACCACGAGACCAGAGACAATGGGCAAGAGTGCCCGCACAGACCTTGAACTTGGGACATGTTGAAGATACCCCTGGTTTGAATTTTGAAAAATGGTCCGGAGCCAAGTGGACTCTGGAAAATCTTCAACTGTAAGGTATGGGTCCTATTACAAATTGATATCTTTCTTGCAATTTCCCAAATATGCCTCTGAGGAAACTTCAATACCTAGCTCTCTCTCCCACACCCTGCAGAGTCAACTGAATTCATCTGAGTCGGCACCCCCCCAATTGATGATATAAAGTACTGACAGAAAGTATATTCTTAGCAGTGAGCACACCCCTCTCTGTGTTGAATTTGTAGGGATCAGTCAAAAGTGTAGTCTTTTTTTGAATAAAATCTCTAACTTGAATAAAACGAAAGAGGTCCCTATTAGATAGTACAGAAATACGAGCTCATTGATCAAAGGATATCATTACACCTCCCTCAAATAAATCACCTATGCAAGACACACCACTAGCTGCTCTATGCTTAAAGCCTGAATCTATCATCCATGTTTGAAAACCTAGCATACCCACTAAAGGTGCAGAACATTTTTTTAACCAGTATTGCCTTCCCTCTGCTGAATTGCACTCCATGTTTTAACAGTATTGATGACTACTGGATTATGGCAATACTCCCTAACTGTCCTCATTTTGTTCAAAAACAGAAAACTGGTAAGGGGGCACCAGGCCTGGGAGGCTTCAATATCTAACCAGAGGATCCCCACAAGCCCAATAACTCACATAGGATAAAAGCGAGCTTAGTTGATAGTTTTTAATGTCTGGAAGGTCCACTCCCGCCCAATCTGAGGCAATTGCAGTTTAGCTAATTTAATGAGGGGCCATTTACGATGCCAAATAAAAGGAACTGAACCAGCTGTTCAGTCTCCTGAAGATTTGCTTACTGTAAATCAGGGAAGCAACCATATAGGGTATAGCAAATGGGGGAGAATATTCATCTTAAGTGCTATCCAACCCAACCATGAGGAGACCAGAAGTGCCTCCCATCTTTGAAGATCTTGTTTAACTTTGTCAAATAATTGAACAAAATTGGCTTTGAACAGCCGATCCAGAATTGGAGTAATGAATATGCCCAAAATACACAAAACCCCCGTGACCACCTAAATGGGAATCAATGTTTGCCCACAAGAGCTAGCTCCTTCGTAAGATCACCCATAGGCATAGCCTCCGATTTTGCAAAATTAATCTTGTACCCCGAAAAAGCACCAAATGTGTGAATACATTGTGTTAGGTGAGGCACTGACTGAAACTGCTGGATTTGACAAAAAAATTAGGACATCATCCACATACAATGAAATCTTATGTAATTTTGACCTCATTTCTGGAGCTGATATATTGGGTACCCCACGAATGGCCCCCACCAATGGTTCAATCACTAACATAAAAAGCAATGGTGAAAGGGGACAGCCCTGCCGGCTGCCCTTCAAAATATTAAAATTGCTTTGGTAATGACCGCCGCAAGAGGGCCACTGTGGAGAACTTTTACCCATCTTATAAAGACTTATAAAAACCAAACCGTTTCAGAGTATAGAAAAGGTACAGGCACTCAACTCGGTCAAATGCCTTCTCTGCATCTAGAGAAGTCACCAGTCCCTGTATTGACTGTTTTTGACATGCTAGAATGACATTAAGCAACCTCCTAACATTGGAGGCTGTATGAAGCCCGTCTGATCCTCATTAACAATCGAAGGTAACACAGTCTCCAGCCTTAACATGAGAGTCTTAGAGAGGATTTTAAAGTTCACATTTAAGAGTGAAATGGGCCTGTATGAAGCACAGTACTCCGGCTCTTTCCCTTTTTTTTAAGAATAAATGAAATATTGGACTCACTCAGAGATGACGGGAGTCAATCATGACTGTACAAATATTAAACATAATGAGCATCAGGCCTGACAGTATGTTTATAAATTCCTTATAGAATTCACTGGGAAGTCCATCCAGACCAGATGCTTTTTCACTCTGAAGCTGCCTCACAGCTTCCTGCACTTCTTGCTCTGATAAGGGGGCATTGAGAAAGAGCTTTTGTTCGGGGGTCATGCCTGGGAGCTCCAGATCCTTAAAAGAGATTCCATTTTGGCCAACCCCTCCTCAGAACCCTCAGATTGGTGTAACTCAGAGTAAAATCTCTGGAATGCCACATAAGTCTTTTTACAGTTACATGTTAGTTTCCCAGACCCTTCCCTAATCGCCGTAATGGCTTGTGGAGCACTTCTTTTCCTAGCGAGATATGCTAAATGTGTCTGTTCTGTCACTATGCTCATATAACCTTTGCTTTTCAAAAGCAAGCTCCTTCTTTGCCATCTGTGAGAGCACGGAATTCAATGCAGACTGCAGTGTCATAATCGTCTGTAGTTTGACCAACGAGGGTCTGTCAATGTAAGCATTTTCAGCTGCCTTCAATTGTGCTTCGAGGAGATGTTGCTGCTCACCCTCATGCTGCTTTCTACTGAAGGAATAGGAAATAACTAACCCCCTGGCAGAGGCTTTAGCAGTTTCCCAAAGGACAGATAGACTACCACCAGGCCTGAGCTAATGTCTAGAAATGCCTGAAACTCCCTCGAGAAATACTTCACAAACTTATTTTCCTCGAGGATAAAGGGATCCATTCGCCAGTGCCTAGGACACACTATAATGTCCTTAACCTTAACCAACAGGTACACTGTAGCATGATCAGAGATGGTAATATTACCAATCGTACAAGATGCCACCAAGTCCAGGGTTACCACAGGGGTCTGAAAAACCAATCAATCCTGATGTGGCATCTGTGCAGATTGGAGAAAAATGTAAAATCCCTGCCCATAGGGTGGAGATGTCTCCAAACATCCACCAACCTTAACTCCACACACACATCCACTAATTGTTTAGTTTGCAGAGGGTCTCGAGGGACCTTAAGGCAACCTGTCTACTGTGGGATCCATGAGACAGTTTAAATCTCCCCCTATAATGATGTGCCGGGACTCCCTTGCACCTGGGAGGCAACATACCAACGTGAGTCTCTCTCGTTCCCACAAAACGGGACAAGCAATGTGCCGGGACTCAAGACTTATTAATTTAGAAAAAGCTTCTACCAAACATTTAAGGGGATGAGCTGGGGGACAATAAAAATGTAAAACACCGTATTCGTCCCCATTTGTCAAAGCTTTAAAAATTACAAACCTCCTATGTGTGTCTTTAACACACTCTAAATAACTTAAATGGGAGATTCTTCCCAACCAATATAGCCACTCCCCTACTTCTGCTGTTAAATGATGAAAAATAAACTCGGTCAAAGCCATTCTGCTGTAATTTAAAATGCTCCCTGTCATCAAAGTGTGTCTCCTGTAACAAAGCAATATTGCCTTTCTAAGACTCAAGAGTATCTTCTTCCTCTTAATTTGTTCGTGACTTCCCTTGATATTCCAGCTACACCATTTAGTCAAGTAATTAACAATAACCTTCTGCAGTAACATTTAAATTCCAGACAGGAGGAACCTGGACCACGAGTTGCTGAGCCTTAGTGTCACATGATCCGCTGAACATAAAAGCTACATAAACTAAAACCACTACATTTAACAAACCTACAAAACTGTTAAAATTTAAAAACAACAAAAACCAAAAGACAATCCAACTTATAAAGTGCCAACGGCGCTGAATAGGGGAACTCACCCCCTGCCTGGAATGGGCAACTACTCATCTGAAACTGCCCATAATTGGGCATCTAACCATCCCACCCACCTTCACTTCTCCCAGTTAGAGCTGCACCCATGAATACAAGCAGAAAAGCAAACACTTCATAGAATACCAATATGAATAAAATAAAAAGCTTTTAAAGAAAGAAAAAGAGTTAAATACCCCACCCATCCTTTGGTGTATCTTAACTTAGAAATTGAAAATACACTTCTCCACCGCCACCAAACATAGTTTAAACAAAATTATCAATAGAAAATATAAGAGAAAAAGAAAGCTCCAACTGGATTTCCTGTTTCTTTTACAAAATGATAAAGACATACCCAAACAGCGCTACTATTTATACATATTAAAAATTGTTCAGATTAGGTTAATTTGTCCACAAAGTCTCTTGCCTTCTCTGACGTATCAAAGATGTGTGGATCCGTCTAAAGTATCCCCAAGTACACCGGATATCTCAGAGTACCGAATCCCAAGCTCCCTCAGTCTTCTCTCGACACCGTCATAAGATTTTCTTTTCTGGATTACCGCCACTGAGAAGTCCTGGAAGAACATAATCTTAAAGCCCTCGTAAATTAGGGCCTTGGGATCCTTCCTCTGGATTCTGGAAGCTTCCATGACTCTCTCCTTATCCTAGTAACGATGGAACAGGAGATTCGACGTTTCGGGCACAGGCCCTTCTTCAGGAATGAGCAGAGAGAAGGGCCTGTGCCCGAAACGTCGAATCTCCTGTTCCCTGGATGCTGCCTGACCTGCTGTGCTGTTCCAGCAATAAAGTTTCAACTTTGATCTCCAGCATCTGCAGACCTCACTTTCTCCTCCTAGTAACGATGGAACTGCACCAGGAGAGGATGAGGATGTTGACCCAGACCCAATCTCCGCGCCATGACCCAGTCAGCCCTCTTGATCTTCAATCCTCTCATGCCAGTCTACAAGTTAAGAAATTTTGACAGCTAGACCTCAATAAATTCCGCAGACCACTCTCCTTCCTTACCCTCAGGCAGATCAATGATCTGAATGTTTGTTCTCCTACCCCTGCTCTCCAGATCATCCACTTGGGCGCACAAATTACGGACTTGTGTCTCCAGAGCTTGGAGAACTGGTATCTGATTCCACCACTGTGACCCTGTGCTCAACCTCATCCGTCCGCTTTTCCAGGTCTCCCAGCTGCTGCTCATGCTTCTGCAGCATGAGAGAGACTGGAGCCAGCTTCTCTTCTATCTGTTTCCCCAACATCTTGCAGGATTTCATGAGCTGGTTCACTAGGGCCTGGAAAATAATCAAGTCCGAGGATCCAGCAGGCTGGGTTGTAGACCCAGCCTCCGATGCTCCCCCTCCCTTTTCCAGCATCTCTAAATGGCTGGAAACGCAGGTAATTTAACTTTTAAAAGTTTCTTGGGAATCTACAATCTTTCTCGAGTCCCAGGATATGGCGATGGTTCTGGTTGGGGGAGCTCTGCAATGCGGATCTCTGAAATGCGATCTTCCTGGATCGCTGCCATCTTGGATCCCCTCCTGCTAATCATCTTAACCTTGTCAGAACTCCAAATATGGATTACCTCATTCTCGAACTGCTAAATAAAATCTGTAGCATCTCAGAATTAGTGGTGGTTTGGGTCATAATATTCCTTAAATAAATCTGTCAATTCTTGAAAGGTTTTAGTATTTGGTGCCTCAGGGAAAATTAAGCTCATAATAAACAAAAACGCTGAGAGTGCACAAGCAGTCAGGAGGATTACTCATTACTTTTAATCTGCCCCAATGTTATTTTCCCAGAAAAAATATTGCATTCTGTCCACATACTGGGCCCAGTCATCAACATCGGGATCGAACAAATCAAGCTTCCCAAATAAAGGCACGATGCCAGAAATGATTACCCTAAATCAAGATGACTGTTGCGAGCAAATTTCTTTCAGGCATATACTATGTTCGCTTGTCACCACTGAAATACCTGCATGGAAGCCAGGAACATGTCATCAAGCCATCCTTTATTTACATGCTTACTGTATCAGTGATGTGACCAGCCAGCTCGTAGCCATTCCCTAGAATGAGGAGACTCCCTGAACTTCCTGTTTATCTCTGTCAGCCAAAGCTCCCTCATTGGGGTTGTTAACCAGGACCAATGAAAAATCGCAAAGTCAATGAGATCCACCTGGCTAATCACTACAATGTGCAACTCCAATCTACTACACTGGAATACTGACCCTCTATCCAGTGGAAAATCCATTCGATTGAGTGTCTGACTTCTCACTTCTGTAACTGGCAGACAATGAAGCCAGCTATTCTGTTCCTTCATCCTCTACCATGGAGCAATATCGTATTTGTGAAACTGCTGCATCACATGCAAGCCCATGGGTAAACCTTGGTTGAAAAGGAATTCAGGCAATAAGGCACCATTTCTCCAGGTGGGAAGACATTAGCACTGCATCATCGATCTAAGTGGCCAAAAAAGTATTGGTCTTGCAAAAAATCTTTCATTGATTTTTTTGAAACTTGCTTAATCCCCTGGATTATCACCACTCTTTTCCACCTTGTCTTCTTTTCATTCAATTTGATGCTATCCTCAGCTTTCTTGATCTTGGGATAAAAGGGAATTTTTCAGAATGGGAATCTGTAACTACTGGGGATCAGTGCTGGGGCCACAAATATTTCCAGTCTACCTTAATGATTTTGATGAGGGAAGTGAATGCAGTTAGCTTTGCAAATGACAAACATAGGAAGGCAATTGGTGAAAATAACACCAAAGTGTTTGCAGAGAGATATAGATAAGTTAAGTGAGTAGACATAAATATAATGTAAAAAATAACAAGTGGCTTTACATTTTGGCAGGAAACAGAAGTTGAGTATTATTTAACTGCAGGGATTTGGGGTCTTCATGCACAAATCTTAAAAAGCTATCTTATAATTTTAGCCGGTGATAGGAAAGGCAGATGGAAAGTTGGCTGTTATACCAAAAGGCAATAATGTATAAAAGCCAAAGTATAAAAAAGGGCTTGCACCAACTATTCCATTAGACCACGTCTGGGATAGTGTAAACAGTTTTAATTTCCTTTTCTAAGCTAAGATATAGTGGGCATTGTAGGCAGTCTAGAGGTGGCTCATTAGGTTAGTCCAGGGTCTGAGGAAGAAATTGAGATGGTTTGACCTATACTCATTGGGGTTGAGAAGAGTAAGAGATGACATTCTTGAAACATACTTTGTAGATTTAGATTCTTTGGAGGTTTCACCAGAGCAGATGCAGATGTTTACCCTGTGGAAGTAGCCAGAACTATAGGACATATTCTTAGAGTTCGGGACTGCATACTTAAGACAGAGGTGATAACCGAGTGAATCTGTCAAATTATTTCCCACAGAAGGAGTAATTAATTATTGTAAAGGCTGTGACAAAGAGAATTTTAATCGGTCAGGGAATCAAGGGTTATTAGGGCAAGGCAGGAAAGTAGAGGTGAGAATGATCAGATCAGTCATGATCTCATTGAATGGCGAGCAGACTTAATGGGCAGAATGGCCTACTTCTGGCCTACACCTGACAGTCTTACAGCAGGTTTAAACTTCTGAACTTTTTCAGAGCTTTTCACAGCTGGTGTAAAACTTACTGAAGTGTATAACTGTCATAAATCCATTGGTGTGTCATGCCAATAGCTGCAGCAATGCTTATCACCCTCTCCCTCACTCGACAGTGGTCAGCACCCCTTCCCAAGACAGGGATGGTGTTAACTGCTCTAGCCCCTCTGAACATGACAGTGTTACAAAGGAACATGGGAATACAAGTAGGCCATTCAACCCCTTGAGCCCTTTCTACTCTTCAATGAGATGATGGCTGATCCATGGTCTAATATGACACACCTGACTTTGACACATATCCATTAATACTTTTGCATAACGAAATGTTATCTCAGATTTAAAATCAACTTCTGATCCTGCATTGATCAATGTTTATGGACGAGAGTTCCTAACGTCTACATTGGTGTGTAAAGTGCTTCCATACATCTCTCCTGAATGGTCGGCCCTAATTCTCACACTATGTCCCTCAGTTGTAGAATCCCTAGCCATTATAAGTAGGTTGGCTTTATGTATCCTGTTGTTTCTTCTCAATATCTTGAAGACTTCAAATCAGACCACCACTTAATCTTCTAAATTCAAGAGCAAAAATGCCTCATGTGTACTTTTTTCTCACAACTTATGTACAGGTATCATAAGTCCCATAAAGTTCTGGGGTACACCTGATCAGCTGCCAGGGATGAATCCACCTTTATGCATTTTAAGATGTCCAGCAACTCCTCCTCTTTAATGTAGACCCTTTTCAAGATATCACTATTTATTTTCCCAAGTTGTCCAGCTTCCATATCCTTCACACACAGTAAACATTGATGTGAAATAATTGTTTAGTATCTCACTCATCTCTTGCGGTTCCACACATAAATAGCTTAGCTGATCTTTAAGGAGCCCTATTCTCTTCCTAGTTACTCTTTTGTCTTTAAGTATTTGTCAAATTTCTTTGTCTTCTCCTTCACCTTACTTGTCAAAGCTATTTCATGTCCCCTTTTTGTCCTCCTGATTTCCCTCAAGTATACTTTCACTGCCTGATACTGTTTCAAGATAAACAAACTGAAATGTCTGACTGTACATGAACAGTGAAAGACATTTCAAAAAACCATGCAAAATGACAATCCATTAAAAACCATGGTAGAAGTCCCACTCCCTGACTGAGAATGCCCTAACTTCCAGACATGTCCTCCTGCTTGCTGCAGATGCAGTGTGTTTGCCACGATCACTGTTGTCATGTAGTGCATGTAGTGTAGGTGATGGAAAGACGTGGCGCAAGATGCACATGCCCCTGAGTGAGGACTGTTACACAGTATGACCACCAGCCTGATTATGTGTCTGTGCCAATTGCCACTACAAGGCATTGGCAGAGCATGCAGATATGCAGGTGAATGCATGTTGACAGAGTAAGAAAGCAGCCGTGATGGGCAGCCTGATCCATGTTGTGGACTGGGTGCCTCTCCCTGACCAATATCTGGGTGCAGCTGTATATTCTTAGTTGCTTGTGTACCCACCTAGGCAGGTTGCTAGTGCATCAATAAGACGCCAGGAAGGTGGTAATGGCTCCCTAAATGTCAGGTACCAATGTCCATGGAAGGGTACGTGTGGCTGTTGCACATAACCATGCCCTGCTCTGCAGTTTGACCATGCAGAAGGTTCAGAAGGTTCAGAAGGTTCAGGCATAGAGCTGAATGCAGAAGGAACCCACTGAGGGTTCCATGTTGGGTTTCCCACAGCTAGTTGGTTGAGCACACTTGGTCAGATCACAACTAGAATATTAATAAGGAATATTGGGCTGTCAACAATGATATTAACAGGTGTTAACCATCAATTTGCTACTGTCCGGTAAGAATCGCCCCACGATACTTGTGAAAAAAGTGTGAACAACAGGGCGAGTTGGTCTCAATGTGAAGATGCACCTCACCAGATTTGTCCTGATTCTGCCACCTATCTCAAGGAACAACACCTCGTTTGTTAAATTCTACAATTTCAAAGCATGTCCTCCATAGAGTCACACAGCATAGAAACAGACATTTTGGTCCAACTCATCCATGCTGACCAGACATCCCAATCCGATCTGGTCTCATTTACTAGCATTTGGCACATATTCCTCTAAAGCTTTCCTATTCATGTATAAATCCAGATGGCCTTTTAAATTTTGACAAATTTTGAAATTGTACCAACCTCCAACAAATCCTCTGGCAGCTCATTCCACATCAGATTCCAGGAAATTGGAAGGAAGATTTTGATCTCTGACATTATAATTGGTGTGATCTATCTTAAATCCCTGGAATCAACTTTAAATAAAGTTTCTTAATCCTTTGGAACTCAGTGTAGGTTAACTCAGGGCAGTCATTGACACTTCTGACAATTTATCTCTGGTATCAACACATATTCACTCAGGATAACATGTTTTGGTCATGTCATTGTTCAGACAATAGGAAGTAAACCTCATGGGCTTTTAAGATGTCCAGTAACTCCTCCTCTGTAATCTAGTTTTCAGCTAAAGTATATTTTAAATTTTAATTTTAATTATTGTTTCAGTTTAATTGCCGAAGACCTTGAGACAGAATGTACAGCTTTGAGAATTTTAAAAACAAAATTGTAAGTAATGCTTTATATTGAAGAAGTAGAACATAATCTTACAACAGCCTTTAAATTGGAATTAATTATTGTCTTGTCTTTTTTTTGTGTGTGTTCGTGTGAGTGTGCGTGTGTGTGTGTGTGTGTTCAAAGTTGTGCAAGTTCTTCGGTCACTGTATTTGAAGAATATTTCTTCAGTACAGCAGTTCCAATTAATTTTCCTGAATTTGAGGTCCTGTGAATGTTCTAAAATATTTCAGGTAATTAAACTTAATCTTTATCGTACTAAAATTTAAGGTGGCTATTTTGCAGCATTTCTGATTCTTCCACAAGTGATTGACTCCTTTTTAACTGCACCAAAAAAAAGAATCAGCTTCAAGACAACCATTTTAATACAATTTTCTGCTCTCCTTAACTTTGAGGTTCTAAACTCAAACTATGTTGTCAATAAAAATAGGTTTTTAAAGAATTTACTCTGCAATTTATTACAATGATGTTCATGCCAAAAAAAAAGCCTTCCTGCTGATGCGAAGGACCCAGGAAGAGGACCATACCTGCCATTACCGGCACTATGGGAAGGGAATTGATGGCACCAAAAACAAAAAGGGAAGGAGGTGGAGAATGAGAAAGAAAAGCAAGAAAAGAAAACAAAAAAAAGAACAAAAAGTAAAAAGAAGAGAGCAAGAAAAGAAAGGCAGATGGAAACGGGACCTAGACACAAACTATACTCTGCTACCACTATCTCACTTTTTGTCTGAAGATCATGTTCTTCTTTTTGGATGGCTTTAGATTCAATTTCCAGGTTGCATGGGACAGCACAAATTCTGCAACCAGTCTTTTTTGCAATGTTAGTCTACAGTGCTTGCCAGTACTAAGCGACGAAGAGTTAGCCATACTAAGCTTTTGGCAAAACGGCCTGAATTTGAATAAGAAGAGCTGGTTTATTATACATAATAACAGGTTACATTAGCTTCAGGCTAACCACAGCTAACTGGTAAACTCTATTGCACAATGTAAAAGACATTGTTATTTCTGAAAGGATACAGCTGTGTTTATGCGACATGATTGTAGATTGTTGAGCTAGTGATTTGCAATTGGCTTGCTGCTCCCCGAGACAATCATTTATATATCAATGGGAGGAGCTATCCCAAAGGTTCAGAGTTAACCCTTTCAGTTCAACTACCTCATATGACAATTCAAACTTCCTCTGATATACCAAATCTACAATTCCACATTTATAAATGTATAATTAACTTACTTGGTCGAGGTGAAGGCTCTACCATTATGTATCCTGTGCCACTGGGTAATATGGGCTGCTTGAGGTTGATCCGACTGTAAATGCAAATATATGATAAAAGAAGTTATTGTATTAACGTAACAAGTGAACGTAGACAGGAGGTAGCCCAAGAATATGTTTTGTGCTGTTATTTATCAAACCAATAGTAACAGTTTGAATTTTACAGTTACCACTGACTTCACTAAATTCTGTAAATGAGTTGCCAGCCTCTTGTCCCTAACCAACATTCCCAGTGTAAACAGCAGTCATCACCCAGAACCAACTTCACTGGGTGTGTCATTTCATTCACAAATCTGACACCAAGTTCCTGAGCAACTGCTTTTCTCTGAACGTCACGGCAAGAGATTCCCAGGAGAGTAGAGGAGATGCTTCAGTGATACTATCGAAATATGGTATGAAGGGTTTCTCAATGAGCCTAGCTCACTTACACTCAGAATGGAGAACAGGGTTTCAGGGAAGCAATGAGTGATTGGACAAACTTCGATCAGAGAACGTTGAGGCCAAAGACAAGACAGTGATGGAGCACACAGCACCCTCTGAGTAGTTCAACTATTCAATCCTTCAAACACCACAGACCATAGAGTTTGCAGATCATGCATCAGACTTATGAGCCATCTAAGAATGTACTGAGGATTTACCCAAGAGAGGGTGTGAGATAACTTCAGTCTCAGTTGCTGATGTCACCTCTCCAGTAAGATGAGATAAACACTTAACCATCACGGTTCAATCTGAATCAGCATGAATAAATAAATAATTGACTGATACTATTCCACATCTCTCAATTTATCAGCGTCAATAACTAGTCAACAACTCGTTTCAAGTCTTATGTAGCAAAATGTCCCAAGGCCCTTCATCAAACTATCACCAGATGATATTTGGCACTAAGCCACCTAAAGACAAGAGGAGAAATGAACATATATTAAGTTACATAGGTAGGCATTAGACAGTATCATAAACAAGGAGGGTAAGACAGCAAGTTAGATTGAAAAGAATTCGAGAGCTTCTGGTCTGACAGCTGAAGACACAGGCTCCAGGCACATGAGGGAGATGTAAAAGGTCAGATATGGAAAAAGTGTGCTTTTGGAGGATAACAGGACTGGAGAAAGTTACAGAGGTGAGATAGGGAAGGATTTGTACACAAGGGTGTTAGCGTGAATATTTGACAGTTCTGGTCAGGATCTTGTTTATTCGTTCTTGATTTTTGGATGCTGCTAAATAGGACAGCAATTATTTCCCTTTCCTACTTGCCATCAAGAGGGTGCTAGTGAACTGTCTGCTTGCACTGCACAGGTCCATTTGGTGTAGGTACACACATGATGCTATTATGAAGGGAGTTTCAGGTATTTGACCCAGTGACTTTAAGGGAACAACATTTTAGCTCCAAGTCATGATTATACGTGTGAAAGTTGGGGATGAATGTGCAGCTGATGGTTTTACCATGTGTTTGCTCCCTTTTTTCTACCACAGAATAGAGGTTGTGGGTTTGGAAGGGGTGTCAAAAAGTTTTAGTAATGTACTGCAGTGCATCATGGCCAGTGGTGGAGAGAGGGAATGTTGAAGGGGCTGCATAAGGTGGCAAGCAAGCATGGTGCTTTGTGGTAGGTGGAGGTTCGTGAGTGTTTCTTGAGTTCAATGGAGAGTGTGAAGAGTTCATGACTCATGATTCATGCCTTGTAGATGGTGAACAGGTTTTGGGGAGTCAGGAGATGAAGTGCATCTGAAGCATTGTAGGAACAGTATTTATTTGGTTAGTGCAGTACAATTGCTAGTCAATGGTAATGTCCAAAATGTTCAAAGTGAAGGCAATATTTGTGTCTTTGAATGTGAAGGGGAGATAATGTAATTGTCTCTTTATGGAGATGCTCATTGCCTGGTACATGATTGTTATGAATGTTACTTGCCACTATCAACCCAAGCTTGTGATATAATTCAGTTTATAGTGAGACCTTCATGTCCATCACCAAGAGTGACTTGGCAGTAGCACTGACGACCTCACTGGTCATGTCCTGAAGAATATTATTGAGAGACTGCTTTTGGGCAAATGGTGAAAGAATTGATACAGTGGAAGTACATACTGGACCTCATCCTCACCAATCTGCCTGCTGCCGATGTCCCCATCAATGTGAGTACTTGGAGGAGAGACCAGGACACAGTCCTTGTGGAGATGAAATCCCATCTTCCCATTTAAGATACTCTCCATGGTGTTGTGCTGCACTACCACATGCAAAATGGGTAGATATTGATCAGACCTAGCAACTCAAGATTGGATATTCATGAACAGCTGTGAGTGCGAGGTAGCAGCAGAATTGGACTGAACCACAGTCTGCACCCATATGTCTGTTATATTCCTCCACTCCACCATTACCATCATTGAACTAATCCTGGTTCAATGAAAACTGAAGAGGGCATGCCAAGAGCAGCAACAGCATCTCAAAAAATGAGATGCAATGAAATAAAAACACAGGAGTACTTGCATGTCAACCAGAATAAACAGAAAGTGATAGACAAAGATAAGTGTTTCCACAATCAACAGATCTGATCTAAGCTCAACACGTCACCTATATCTTGTTCTGAATGGTGGTGGACAAATAAACAACTCACTCGATGAGCAAGCTCCAAAATAATCGCCATCCTCAGTGATGGAGGAATCCAGTCCATCAGTGTAGCAGATAAGGTTGAAACATTGACAAAGACCTTAACCCAGAAATGCTGAGTGGATCCACCTTGGCCTCCTCTGGGAGTGCCCAGCATCACAGATACCAGTTTTCAGCCAATTTGATTCACTCCATGTGATATCAAGAACCAGCTGAAGGCACTGGATACTACAAAGACTATGGCAATAGTACTAAAGCCTTGTGCTCCTGTACTTGTCACAGCCCTAGTAAAGCTGTTCCAGTGCAGCAACAATGCTGGCATCTAGGTGATAATGTGGAAAATTGTCTAGGTATTCCTGTATATACAAAACAGGACAAATCCAAGCTGGAAAATTCCTGCTACATCAGTCTGCCCTTGATCATCAGTAATGTGAAGAAAGGTGTTGTCAACTGTCCTAACAAGCAGCACTTGCTTCATACTAACCTACTGACTGACACTCAGGAGGGAAACCTCTCTGCAGGTTGGAGTCATACCGAGGATAAAAGATAACGTTGAAGGTCAATCATCTTAGCTCCAGGACATCTCATCAGGAGTTCCTCTGGGCAGTTTCCTCAGCACAGCCACCTTCAGCTCTTTCAACAATGTCCTTCCCTCCATCATGAGGTCAAAAGTGGGGAATGTTCACTGATAATTGCACAATGTTCATTCACAACTCCTCAGATACTGAAGCCACCTGTATCCATATGCAGTTAAACCTGAACAATATCTAGACCTGGGCTGACAAATGGCAAGTAGCATTCACACCATGCAAGTGCCAGGCAATGATCATGTCCAATAGAGAGATCTGACAATTCAATCGTATTGCCATTGCTGAATGCTCTAGTATCAGTATCTCGGGGTTACCATTTACCAGGAACTATACTGACCAGTACTCTGGTTCAGATCAGAAGCTAGGATACCTGCAACAAGTAACTTACCTCCTGACTCCCTCAAGCCTGTCCACCATCTACAAAGCACGAATCTGGAGTGTGCTGGAATACTCTCACTTGTCTGCATGAGTACAGCATCAACAACACTCAAGAGGCTTGACACCATCCAAGCCAAAGCAACTGCTTGATTGGTACCAAATCCACAAATGGTTGTAGGTTTGCTCGCTGAGCTGAAAGGTTCATTTCCAGACGTTTCGTCACCCTACTAGGTGACTAGTAGAAGGGAAGGGAAGGTGGTAGCTCCTACATTCCACCAGAAGACTCTGTGCACACTTAGGCAGAGACAGGTTGTACAGCTCATATCTAACTGCTGGTGGTAGAAAGGAATGGGAAGAGACATAGCTACATTTTGCTCGAGGTACACTACATGTCATTTACATAAATGATTTGGATGCAAGCATAAGAGGTACAGTTAGTAAGTTTGCAGACGACACCAAAATTGGAGGTGCAGTGGACAGCGAAGAGGGTTACCTCAGATTACAACAGGATCTTGACCAGATGGGCCAATGGGCTGAGAAGTGGCAGATGGAGTTTAATTCAGATAAATGCGAGGAGCTGCATTTTGGGAAAGCAAATCTTAGCAATGACTTATACACTTAATGGTAAGGTCCTAGGGAGTGTTGCTAAACAAAGAGACCTTGGAGTGCAGGTTCATAGCTCCTTGAAAGTGGAGTCGCAGGTAGATAGGATAGTGAAGGCAGCGTTTGGTATGCTTTCCTTTATTGGTCAGAGTATTGAGTACAGGAGTTGGGAGATCATGTTGTGGCTGTAAAGGAAGGACATAGGTTAGGCCACTTTTGGAATATTGCGTGCAATTCTGGTCTCCTTCCTATCATAAAGATGATGTGAAACTTGAAAGAGTTCAGAAAAGATTGACAAGGATGTTGTTAGGATTGGAGGATTTGAGCTACAGGGAGAGGCTGAACAGGCTGGGGCTGTTTTTCCTGGAGTGTCGGAGGCTGAGGGGTGACCTTATAGAGGTTTACAAAATTATGAGGGGCATGGATAGGGTAAATAGACAAAGTCTTTTCCCTGGGGTCGGGGAGTGCAGAACCCGAGGGCATAGGTTTAGGGTGAGAGGGGAAAGATATAAAAGAGACCCAAGGGGCAACGTTTTCACACAGAGGGTGGTATGCCTATGGAATGAGCTGCCAGAGGATGTGGTGGAGGCTGGTACAATTGCAACATTTAAGAGGCATTTGGATGGGTATATGAATAGGAAGAGTTTGGAGGGATATGGAATAGGTGCTGGCTGGTGGGATTAGATTGGGTTGGGATATCTGGTCGGCACCAAAGGGTCTGTTTCCATGCTATACATCTCTATGACTCCATGACTCTATGTGCACAGACAGATCCACTACAGAGAATTAAAAGTAAAATGAACCATACCTCATGGACAGGCACAATACCAACAGCTTGTCATGACTTGCAGTGTGAGTGACACCCAGGACAAACAGAAATGCCAGCCCCAGGATTAAAGATCCTGGTGAACACAACCCCAAAGAGATAATTTTAAGAGGCAACAGGAGCGCACTTACGACTGAAAATGAAACTGTGTAAATGGAGACATCCTACTGAGCTAATGTTATGTAGAGGTTAACAGTGTAACAATCCAGTCTGCTCATCTGGTACTCAGCCCCACCCCTGTTTGCAGGATTTAATGGGCCTACATCTATGATCACAAACAAGCAGCAGGAACAGGATTCTCGATCCCAGGACAGCTACTGGGTTAAGGTTGCATGTAAATATATGTGACGTGGTTGCACGGTGAAGATTATAATTAAAGAATACTGCTGAAATATGTGTAAGTATGGCAATGTTAATCCTCTGTGGACTCCGTTACCACCTGATGCCTGGAGGAAGAATGCTTCATCTTCCGCCTCAGGACCTTTCAACCCCAGGGCATCAATGTGGACTTCACCAGTTTCCTCATTTCTCGTCCTCCCACCTTACCCCAGTTCCAACCTACCAGCTCAGCACCGTCCTCATGACCTGCCACACCTGTCAAGCTTCCTTCCCACCTAACCGCTCCATCCTCCTCTCTGACCTATCACCTTTACCCCACCTCCATCCACCTATTACACTCTCAGCTACCTTCTCCCCAGCCCCCCCACCCTCCCATTTATCTCTCCACCCCTGAGGCTCCCAGCCTCATTCTTGATGAAGGGCTTTTGCCTGAAACATCAATTTTCCTGCTCCCCGGATGCTGCCTGACCTGCTGTGCTTTTCCAGCACCACTGTAATCTATCCTCTTATTGTTGATCCTATTGGAGGCTGTTGGAAAGTGATTGCTTTGTGGTGGGAGATGTTGCAAAGTTAAGTATAGTAATTCCAAATTGGGAGGCAGGAAATTAGAATTTGGTGTTTTGTGTAAAATTTTCAAACTGTAACTTGTAAAACCATAAAACCATAAGACATTGGAGCAGAAAGTAGACCATTCAGCCCATCGGGTCTGCTCCGCCATTCAATCATGGCTGATAAATTTCTCAACCTCATTCTCCCACTTTCTCCACATAACCCTAGATCCCCTTTACAATCAAGAACATATCTATCTCCATCTTAAACACACTCAATAACCTGGCTTCCACAGCCTTCTGTGGCAGTGAATTCCATAGATTCACCATTCTTACTCTAAGGTTGTGCCCTCGGGTCCTAGTCTCTCCTACCAATGGAAACATCTTCCCAATATCCACTCTGTCCAAGCCATTCAGTTTTCTGTAAATTTCAATTAGATTCCCACCCATCCTTCTAAACCCCATCGAGCATAGACCGAGAATCCTCAAACATTCTTTAGATGTTAAGCTGTTCATTCCTGGGTCGTGAACCTCCTCTGAACACGCTCCAGGGCCAGTACATCCTTCCTGAGATATGAGGCCCAAAACTGCACATAATACTTCAAATGTGGGCTGACCAGCACCTTATAGAGCCTCAGAAGTACATCCCTGCTTTTATATTCAAGTCCTCTCAAAATAAATGCCATCATTGGATTTGCCTTCCTTGAGAGAATCCTGGACTAGAGCTCCCAAGTCTCTTTGCACTTCAGACTTCTGAATTTTCTCCCCATTTAGAAAATAGTCCATGCTTTGATTGTTCCTACATGACCCCACACTTTCCCAGGTTGTATCTCATCTGCCACTTCTTTGACCACTCTCCTAACATGCCCAAATGCTTCTGCAGCCTCCCCGCCTCCTCAATGCTATCTATCCTATTGCACAATGCCTTTAAAAGGTGGTGCTTTTTTTCTGTGTGTAGATTTAAAAGTCAATGTCTGTGAACAGCAGCTCTAAAGTTTGCAAGTGCACTGATAGAACCTGATCTGAAACATTTGTGTTGAGAGGTAGTGCAGTTAGGGAGCCAAGCAGCAGTTTTTAATCAAGAAAATAGCTTTTGAATTTAGCCAACGAGTTTAAACCAGGCCCTTGGCCACTAAAACCTTTTAACACCTCGGAACTAGATGAAGGGTATTGAGGCAGAATTGTTCAAGACAGGGGATAGGGACTGGCAGCCGGCCACTGGTGGGAGGTACCTAGTAAGTACTGATAGGAGTAGAGCACGGGGTAGTACCAGCCTAACTATCAGATATCACAACAGCTTCCTTTTGTTACACTGACTAACAGTTTAGGAATAGGGAAGCTCACCAGTATGATTTTACTCAGAAAGAATGGATCGGAGAAAGCTGAGAAGGAATTAGTAACTGTACTCAGACATACAATGTCACCCTCCTATCGTCATCGATTTGGCAATGGCACCTGGCTGACCTTCGGAAATCACACAAGTAAGGGAACATTCCAGCAACACTGGCATCCTGAGTTGATCATTAGGTTTATTTCTTACAATGGTACAGATATTGTGCGTGGACACAGAGCATGTATCAACAGCAGAGACCCCTGGGAATGTCCATTGTCCAGCGATTAGTGATTTTTATTGCTATTTTGAGAGTGTGTAATCTTGTCTTTTGTGTCCTGAAATGCATTGTCACCACATTAATGAAAAAGGTGACTGCAGGAGAGCCATGGACACAGAGGATGGCCCTACTATGTACCATCATGTCAACCAACTACTAGTGGAGCGACAAAAAGCAATGACCAGCCCATTGAACACCAAGAACAGGATCACAGACTCAACATCATGGAAGGATGCTACTTTTGGCCTTTGATTTGGACTCTTGGACTTTGATTTGGATTTATGGACACTCATTTATGGACACTACTGGTTTGCAAGTAGTCCTAACTGCCATAATATTGCCTCGGGCCAAAAGGGGGATCTATAGGGGTGTATTCTAAGTGCTTATAATAAAATGGCCCTTGCCCGCTCACCCAAAATGGCTGACAAACAGAAAGAGGCGGCCTGCCTTAGAATTAAAACACAAGATGGCTGACAGGAGATAAAAAGACTAACTGTCTTTTCCAGCCTTTAATTAAAGAAATGACAACATCGCTGAACAAAGTTATATCAAGGCCATGAGTATCCCATTCCAGAAGGTACTGATAAGGGCATGTCTCTGAAATAGACAAGCAACTAATCTTAGCTCTCATTAATAAAAGTAATTGCCCCAGTGAATGAATGAACACCAAGCACAAGATAAGTCCAGTCACATTCTTATGTCGTTACTGGAACAGCAGTTAAAGTTATTTTGTACTTGTATCTTTGAAATGAATTACTCTTCCATAGGTTCTAGTTAGAAATTCCCAGGGGAAATCATAAGGATAGTTTTTAGCATAATGTATAAAACCAATGCTTAATAAAAGTATTAAAGGAAAAGCATTTAGACCTAGATGTGAAAGTTAATTAGCATCAGGAAATTATGTGCCCTGAACAAAATAAATTGCTTACAGCCTATTAACCACAAAGTACTAAGAGTCAGAAAAGGTGTGCTTAATCCTCCACTTGATAGCTAACTTCCTGACAAAAATCAATATTATAAACTTCAGAGCAACTGGATAAAACTAACTGTCTTTTGTGTTTTTGCACACATAATTAGGACAGTGGGAAATGTAAGAAGAATCATTGAATTTGATCAAGACAACACAAGAGAAATATAAATAATAGAATTCAAACAGTCTTTACAGTTACAGCCAGACAAAGAGGACAGAAGTATAGCAATTAACTTTGGAATGCGAACGAATAGGATGCATAGAAAGATTCCAAGGCCGAGAAATAATAATCCCTGTTAAACACCATGGGACCATGGGAAGCAGAGGCTAGACAATAATGCCCATCATTAATTAGGTGTTTTCCCAGATTGTATGTATGGAGTAGGAGGGAAGAGCTGTCACCATGCTGTATGTGATCATTATATGACAGAAATATATCAAAATACTGCTTTTTACTGTGAAAATTAGTGTGTGTCATTGATCTACCTTCTGATCTAAGCCAAAGATTAAGTGAATAACTAAGTTCGCTGTCGAGGCTAGATTCAGGAAAAATACTTTGGCCCTCTCCCTGCTTTAACTGGTTTCTGCATTAATAAATGTTCACTTGCCTAAGTTCTGCCTGCTTCTTGAGTTTTCCCCCACTGTCAGGGGAAAACGATCCTATAGTTGGTCAATAAATATTAGACTTGTCAGCAATGCCCAAAACCCATGACATATATAAAAAAGATGCCCAAACTGAAACATGGATCCGTCCAATGACCTCTGCCAACACTATAATTTAGAAAATCTTGGGTTTGACTGAAGATGGTCTCTGATAACTTGTCATTCAACTTTCAATTGTTGCCATGTGAGCATTCATGTGAAATTTCTTAATTTGATGACAGCTCCAAATCATTGCACCTAAAAGGATATAAATACTGTATCCCAAAGTGAAGGTTACAATTGACTTTCCAATGTTGAGAAGTCTGGTTCTGTGCTTCTCTATTAGAATCTGAGTCAGACAGAAGAATGAGAAAACAAAATGTAAATAAAAATACTTCAAGCGACGTACCTTTGGAAATAAAGCTTCTCTTCTCCAATGAAGAGATTTGTTAGAAATCCTGCTACAGTCGAGCTAATACGAGCAGAGCAGGGAAGTTTCTTTGGTTTGTAACAGAACCAGGGCTCCCCAGTCCTGGGATCAGTAAAGTTACAGAGTGGCCCAGTCTGAGGCAAATAAAGGTTACATTGAGTAGTCTCTAAAATCTTCCTATTCTTGAAGATACTTTGAAAATATGCTCTCGTTAGTCGTTCCTCACGTAGTCTTTTGAGTGTTTGGATTCCTTCACTGGGATGAGCCAGTAAAACAGAAACTTCAACTTTCCCCGGCCAAGATAAGTTAAAATTGATATAGTAAAATCCATTTTCATTGTCTATAACTGTTCCTGCTGAACCAGCTTTTAAAGCTGGGGTGTGGATCCGAGCTTGGAGATAGTCACCCCCATATTGCTTTGGGTGACCGTCAAAATCATACATCTGCAGCATCACTTGCAGCTGATCCCCCACATAGAAAGTCTTTGCAGAATTTAAAATTACAAAACGAACATGTGCTGGGTCACTGCTTTTCCGAAATGGCATAGAAGAGTTGGGTGATTTAGGCCATTCGATCATTTTCATAAGGAACATTCCCTCTGACCTTTCTTCAGGGGTGAAGCTGTGATTCTGGTAGCCATTTTGCACCAGCTTGTCTGTCCAATGGAGATTCCTTGTCTCCGCTTTTTGTCTCATGGTGTGGTTAAACTTTGGAACTGGATATCTCCTCCATTTCGACTTAGATCCAATTATTGCAGTGTTATCATACTGTGAAAAAAGCAAATCATTTTCATGAATAACAGGGAATTCTTCAGAATTGCAGCATTGTAATTAAATCATTATATATTTCAATGTGACAGTGAGCATTAATTCAGTTATATACTGCAGCTCAGCTCAGGAGAGGAAACAGGTCATCAGACAGTCTAACCCTTGACCTCCAGCCTGTGCGCTGATCTTCTCCTGAAAATGAACAGGCCAGGAAAGTTCCCAGTTTAATTCCCAGGCTATGCAGAGTTGATTTCAACACTGCTGAGATAGTGAGGGGAAAGTACACAATCAGTTTGTGTTCCCAATTCTCACACTGCACAATGATGCCTGCTGGAAGAGCATAAGTCGCAGCATAGCATGAGGAACAGACCTGGGCTTCAATTTGAGATCCTGCCTCAGGTTAGATGATATGTAATGAAGGTACGCGATCAGTCTGTAGAACTGTATCTCAGCAGGATTGGTTCTCATAACTTCAGTCATAATCTCAAAATATTTCATAAATCCAGCTCTCAGTTGTTGACCACCCTGAACAATGTGTCAGAGATTCTGTCTGTCATGTTCAATAAACACCAAGAACTTTACCACCAGTGAATACTACTAGCTTGCTCATGTCAGAAACAAAAGACAGACTGGTTAGACAAAAGACAGACAAAGGTAGACTGTTAATTTCTGAACTCCGGTTGGTTGATATAAAATTAGTTATTTGATACAATGCCCACCTGCTGCATTGTTTATATTGGCTAAATGGAATAAAGGTAATAAGAAGGGCTGAAGAAGGGCTTTTGCCCGAAACGTCGATTCTCCTGTTCCCTGGATGCTGCCTGACCTGCTGCACTTTTCCAGCAACACATTTTCAACTAAAGGTAATAAAAGGCAAGTAAGTGGGCATGGGATGATCATTTGGATAGGAATAGTGTTCAAGTATATGGGGAAAACTGGGAGATTGGCGCAAGGTAATGATGCTCATTTGAAGAGCCAATGAAGACACAATGGGCTAAATGGCCTCCTTCTGTGCTGTAACCATCCTATGATACAATTCCAAGAAGACACATGAGTGCAGGCAAATGCCTGGCAGGCCCCTGTGTTGTTAATGGAGAAGATGTTTATGTAGAATCATAGAATCCCTACAGCGTTGAAACAGGCCATTCGGCCCAACAAGTCCACACCAACCCCACGAACAGTAACTCACCTAGACACATTCCCCCACCCAATTACTACATTTACCCCTAACTAATGCACCTAATCTACACACCCCTGGACAGTATGGGCAATTTAGCATGGCCAATTCACCTAACCTGCACATCTTTGGATTGTGGGAGGAAATGAAGCACCCAGAGGAAACCCACACAGACATGGGGAGAAAATGCAAACTCCACGCAGACAGTCACCCAAGGCTGGAATTGAACTGGAGTCCCTGACGCTGTGAGGCAGCTGTGCTAACCACTGAACCACTGTGCCACCTTCTAGGTTTTATTTCTAAGTTTATAACAGGCTGTATAAATTCATTCATCTGTTAGTTTTGTTTTGACTTCAGAGCTGATAGCTCAGAGTTCAGTTGAATAGAGAACAATTTATCTCCCAACAGCACAATCTTGTTTAGTTCAGTTTAGGGAATAGGTCACTGCAGCAGTAATGATTTATCATTCTCAGTCAGGAGAATTGACGGCTTATTCCCTGTCATTATTAGACTTATGAATGGACTATCTAACTTCAAATAATGGTGGTGGTGTTAATGTTGATCTAGCCTAGCGCATGGTGTAACTGTCCAAGTTATTTTTTCACTCTATGATCTTTCTGCCCTTGCTTACCACGATCTGCCTGTACTGCCCGTAAACAAAGCTTTTCACTGTACTTCGGTACACGTGACAATAAATAAATAAATCAAATCAAACCTGGAATAAAAATCATCCATGTTGTTCAAAACAAAAAGGTTTAGTCTATCATACTTGTGGAAGTTTCATGCAATCAGATTCAGATAGGAACTGTAAACTTTTGTCTGCAATTCCACAAAAGAAAATGGAAGAGCCATTTGAGTAGAAACTGAAAGTGTTGAGACAAGAGTATAATTTTGGTGGACTTGAATTTCTGAAACAGATAGTGTTGGGAAAAATGTTGAAACATTGTTTTGATGTTTGTGTTAAGAGCTTTCTAATTTGCTCTTTGTTCACAGGTCGGCGCAACTTCGAGGGCTAAAGGGCCTGTACTGCGCTATAATGTTCTATGTTCTATATTGCTTGGTTTGTTCTAACTTTCTCTGTTTATGTTCTTTTGTTAAAGAATATGTGCAGCTTTGTGAAATATTTTTCAGTGATGAACCACCACACTAACTAACTAAAACTAAGTCGCATGCCAGGTTTCATTCTGGGATCTGACTTGGTATTATCATCAGCTGGTATCATAACAAGAAACAATGTGGCCAAAATGAGGAGAAATCTTTGCCATAATTGAACGAAGTGGTTGCAAAGAGCCAATTTGGTCTGAATGGACCAAAAGAGAAGTTGCCAAAGCACAGAAAACTTATGGAAAGGCCAAACAGCACCTAGCAAAGCAAAAATCAGAGGTATTTTAGAGTTTACTGTGTCAAAGACAAATATGAAATGTTGCCGCGTATCAGCTTGAATGGGTGCTGTTGGAAGTTCATCTTAAATTTAAGCAAAATTGTTAAAAATAGTTCATTAAGCAAGTTTGTTAAAGAAAGGCAAGAAATATGAATGGATAAAAGAAAGTCAGAGGGTCTTAGAAAGCTTGAAAGCTTTATTAACTACCACACTGAATTCCACGATGTCAAATTATGGGGAAAAACTGATACTACAAAGGTTTGGTGTAAACCAGTACCTGGTGGAAATACACAGCAGGTGTCAGAGACTCTGTGCACAGAGAAACAAAGTTAATGCTTCACTTGGAACGTGAGGCTTATACAGGAACTTGATCTTGTACTTATCTATTTTACACCAGATATTCAAGCAGCTCTCGATCTTTTCAATTCTACATCCAACTTTATCTCTCCTTGAGAATAGTGAATTCACATCAACCTATGCCTGATTAGTTTCACTTCCCTTACATATTGAAGGCAAATCAAATCAAGGCAGGACTTATACACTTAATGGTAAGGTCCTGGGGAGTGTTGCTGAACATAGGGACCTTGATATGCTAGTTCTCAGTTCCTTGGTAGATAGAATAGTGACGAAGGTGTTTGGTACACTTGTCTTTTCTGGTCAGTGCATTGAGAATAAGAGTTGGGAGGTCACGTTGTGGTTGTACAGGACATTGATTAGGGCACTTTTGGAATACTGCATGCAATTCTAGCCTCCCTGCTACAGGAAGGATGTTGTGAAAATTAAAAGGATTCAGAAAATACTTACAAGGATGTTATCAGGGTTGGACAGTTTGAGCTATAGGGAGAGGCTGAATAGACTGGGGCTGTTTTCCCTGAAGGGTTGGAGGCTGAGGGGTGACCTTATAGAGGTTTATAAAATCATGAGGGGCATAGATAGGGTAAATTCACAAGGTCTTTTCCCTGGGGTGGGGTGGTCCAAAATTAGAGGGCACAGGTTTAAAGTGAAATGGGAAAGATTTAAAAGGGACTTTTTCATGCAGAGGTGGTTTGTGTATAGAGTGAGCTGCCAGAGAAAGTGGTGGAGACTCGGACAATAAGAAAATTTAAACAACATCTGGATAGGTATATGAATTGGAAGGGTTTAGAGGTATATGTGCCAATTGCTGGCAAGTGGGACTAGACTTATTCCAATATCTGGTTGGGATGGACGAGTTGGACTGTCGGGTTTGTTTCCATTCTGTACGTTTCTATGACTATAATTTGCTAAGCACTTCCCGTACCTGTGCTGGTATGTACCTCTCTCAAAAAGTTACAATCAGTGAGGAGAAAGATTGCACAGCTCAGCATCCTAAAAAGGGATGGTAATGACTGTTTGAAAACAAAGACCACCACAAGCTAGTGGAATTTTGAGTGTACAGAGCAGTTGATTCCACCAGACCCCTATGCTACAGGGAGATCCAGCCTACCTGTCAGTGTTACATGAAAACGGCAAGAGAAATTCTATCACAAATTCTCCTGTTTCATCCTTCAGATTCAACATGTGATGATTAAACAAGTGCTCATGTCCTTCTCAATTTCAGCTCCATCAGCATTCAGTCTAAACTTCTGCAAACTGTGATGGACTGGGCTCTTTGCCTGGAAGGTTAAAAACTATCTCACTCTCCTGGCCTTATTTTCTAAACTCCTACATGACCAATGATCCAGGGGAGGACACAGAAAATGCTTCCAAGACTCCCTGAAGCCTGCTTGAAATGTGGAATCATTGTCTTTAATGGACTGGATGGAGCTTGTACTGATTATTCAAAACTTCAATGATAAGTTCATCGATCTACAACTTAAGGGATTAGGGAAGCAATGGGAGGGGTGGAGAGTGGAAGACAAAGTGTCCTCATCAGATCAATGTCAGAAACTGCCCACAGGTGGTACCTGAGAGAAAGGCCTGAGGTCTGGAACAGTCACTGTGCAGTGAAAAAATACATCCCCACAGGACTCAAACTGGGAGAACCTCAGCCCTTGATTTAAGAGGCAGTATGTGAAATAATTAAGATAGTATTTAGCAATTGAAATGCCTGGGCCTAAGAGACAAACTATTCCATTTTTAAATAATATTACCGTGAACCTTAGTGAACATGTTGTGACATGGGAGGCAGTTCAGAGGAGGTTCAGTAGGTGGATCCCAGACATGAGGGGTTTGTCATATGAAGAGAGATTGAACAGTCTAGGCCTATACTCTCTGGAATTCAGAAGCTTGAGGGGAGATCAAATTGAGGTACTCAAGATGATAAAAGATATAGATAAAATAGACGTGGAGTGGATGCTTCCTTTTGTGGGGCATTCTAGGACAAGAGGTCATAGTCTTGGATAACGGTAGCAAACTTAAAACGAGTTGAGGAGAAAGCACTTCTCCCAAAGTGATGTCAATGTATGGAATTCAACACCCGAAAGTGTGGTGGATACTGAGACAGTGAATAAACGTAAGGAGGAGTTAGATAGATTTTTAATTGGTAATGGGTTGAAGGGATATGGTGAGAAGGCAAGGAAATGGGGGTGAGGAGCATATCAGCCATGATCGAATAGTGGAGCAGACTTAATGGGCCAGATGGTCTAATTCTGCTCCTAAATGAGCTTTTGAACCTACAATTAGTTTTCTCTAAATATGTTGATGATACCAGTTTACATACCATTATGCCATACAAATTCAGCACCAGGAGCAGTAGAGCCATCAATACCAGCACTGTGAAGTGGGAGGGACGTATGAAGAAGGGAAGAGATTTTCTTGTACTTTGTTTATCCATATTGAAAGTTCACAATGCACTCGCTTGTTGTAAATCTGTAACAAAAATTAAATTTCATAACAATTTATGACTAAATTGGATATTCTTCATTGAAGGATCCTGAGGGAGTTTAATTTCACAAAATGCCCCAGAAAGGAAAGCCATGCTGGAGAACTGGAGACTGTGAAATGCGGCAGCAAAATGGAGACAGGGACAAGGGAGATAATTACAGATGAGTCACTATTATTTCAGCTCTCACTAAAAATCAAACCATAATCACAGTGAAACACAAACTCTCAGGGCCAGTAAACATTGATTACAGGGAAGTAAATGGAGAGAAAAGACAATGTGACTCGTGCAAAGATCAAAAGGAAGAATGAGGAGAGAATGAGGGGTATGGTGGCAGAGACATTGGAGAACTGTGGGTCTTACCAGTGAGAGAATGTGAGGAGGGTTCATTCTGGCTGACTATTGGGTAGCTCAAGATCCGACCAACTGAGGATCATAAGACATTTCCATTTGATATGGTCATTGCCTGGAAAGTGTGTGTCATGAATGTTACTGGCTAATTTTCAGCCCAAGCCTGGATATTGCCCAGTTCTCATTGAATGTTGACATGGACGGCTTCAATGGCTGAAGAGTCATGAATGGTGCAATCAGGACTAACATTCCCACTTTTGACCTTGGGTGGTGAGAAAGTCATTGATATTGGCCAGTCCTAACACACTACCCTGAGTACGCCTGCAGTGATGTTCTTGGACTGAGATGATTGACTTCTGCCAAACAGAACCAGTTTCTCAAGGTAAACATTATGTCACCTTTTTATTCATGTGTTACCTCTTTTGATGTTTTCTGAAGACAGTCCAGGGCTTTCTTATTCTTCAGAGAGAGAGAGAGAGAAATACTCCTTGTCCTTGACCTAAAAGAGCAACCCCTAGTTATAAAACATTACCCCATATCTCTGGAGTGATCTACAAATATCTTTTCCAAATCCCTTTCTCAAGACCATTCTGGATATTATTTACGAAAGTCAACCATCACTTATTTAAGGACCAGCAGAAACTAGCCTGGTATGTCCAACGAGGTATATCCTCACAGATACTCCACTCCTTCCAGGTACCAAATGAGTAAATGCTCTCTGAACCACCTCAAACACACCATTACCTAAAATTGGAGTCCAAAAGTTCATGCAGTAACCAAAATGTTGCCTCACAAATGCCTTGTACACCTGAAACACACCCTTATTTTTATGTTTAATCCTCTCACAATAAAGGAGAAGATCCCATTAGGTAGGATCTTCTTGATTTGGTGCTATCGCTGTGAACTACTTATTTGTGACCCAAAGGCATCTCTATCCCTATACAACTCAGAATTCTGCAGTCAGTCTCAATTTCACTACTATTCTGCCATTCCTGTCAACTGAATTACTTCACATTTTCCCACATTATTCTCCATCTGCCAGTTTGGGTGCCATTTAAAAAATTCAGCTTTCACGCCTTTGCTCCATTCATTGAAGTCTTGATGTAATATATAAAAATTTGAAGCTCCAGCTCAGAGCCCCGAGAGACTCTACTCATCATATCCTACCAATCAGACAAAGACCCATTTGTGCACACTCTCTGTTAGTCGCAAGCTCTTGTGGGTCAATCACAGGAGCACTATATTAAAATTAGGTCCCTTTTTAGGACAGAGACGAGAAAATTTCTCTCAGAGTATTGGGTTTTTGGAATTTTAAGTTGTAACAATAAGAGCAGCATGAATGGGTGGAGTCAGGCTCCCACAAATCCAGGGTTTTAGTTTAGCTTTCAGTGAGGTGTTGGGGATTGGAGGATGGCCATAGAAGCGGTCTCTCGCTTTCCCTTTTAGAGCTAAAAGTTTGGGATCTCTCTACTGCCAGAATCACATGTGAGACAGTCTATTTTACTGACTTTGCCTTTGTCAATGATGTGATTACGGGATCTACTTTATGGGAACCATTGGTGTTCAGTAATTAAATTATTCTGCTTTGTTTTCCAATAGGGCTCACTCTTTTGTTTGTATTTTAACAATTGAGTAAGAATAACATGTGTACTGCTTAAAGCTCTGTGTTTAACCAATTAAATTACACTTGCCTTGAAAGAAGATAAAAGTTAGGATCCTGACTATCTTCTTTGGGATATATTTGACGAGGGTTTGGTCTGGTCCATAATAACACAAACAGATCAGCTATGATCTTATTGAAGCAGGCATACACAGCCAAATTGCCTTCTCCTGCTACTAAGCTGCATAAGGATCATTCCAAGCAAAGTTGAAACCTGCCTTCGACTTCTGGTATGGAAATACTATTTAATCCTTCGAGTTTAAAAATCTAAATTTCCCAAACATAGCCCATTAAGTGTTGGTTCAACAACAATGGGGCAGCACGGTGGCTCAGTGGTCAGCATTGCTGCCTCACACCACCAGGGACCCGGGTTTGATTCCAGCCTCAGGTGACTGTCTGTTGGTGTTTTCACATTCTCCATGTGTGTGTGTGGGAAGGTGGGGGGAGGGGTTTCCTCCAGGTGCCCTGGTTTCCTCCCACAATCCAAAGATGTGCAGATCAGGTGAATTGGCCATGCTAAATTGCCTGTCGTGTTCGGTGCATTAGTCAGGGAGTGGATTACTCTTCAAAGGGTCATATGGACTTGTTGGGCCAAAGGGCCTGTTTCCATACTATAGGGAATCTAATCAGCAAGCAGCCAGTAAACATACTATGCAGGGAAAAGGACAGGTTGAAGTCCAAGTGGGATCATACCAATATTAGTTTTCAGAGATTTGAAATCTGCATAAATTGGCTATCATGGAGTCTCATCAGCAAACCATGCAAACAGATAAGGACTTTTTCAGGCAACAAGCAGATGACTGAATTGTCGAGCTTTTCGAGGTACAGAGTGCCTTAATATAGCTTAAGGTCACACCAGAATAATAGCACAAACAGATTAAAGTTAAACAAGAATTGGAGCTGTCTATCTCAAAGAAACTACTGATATAAAAGTACAACTTATGCTATTAATCCTTGGAAACCAAAAAAGGTCAGCCTTTTCAAAAGTCCCGTTGCATGATTTCATCTGATTGGCATAAAAGAAGAGCATTGACAGAGCAAAAACACTTACTTTCATGGAATATTCAGAGCTCCAAGACCATAGTGAGTGGTGAGTGTTGTAGGCAATCCCACAATGCCCAAAGACTGTCCTAATGGGGAATGGACATGTTAAGGAATTGGACATCCATGGTAAAGAGGAGATGGCTGGAGTCCGCAAACTGGAAATTCTGAAGCTGGTGCAAAGCATCAGAAGAATCGCGGATGTAAGTGGGCAGGGACTGGACCGGGGAGAAAAGACTGAGTCAAGGTAGGAAGAGATGAGTTCTGTGGGGCGGGAATAGGCTGAAACAATGGATCTGCCTGGGCGGTCCTGTTTGTGTGTTTTGGGAAGGAGGTAGAAGTGAGCTGTGCAGACTTGGGGGCCAATCAGCTTGGAGGCAGTGAGATTAGATTAGATTAGATTACAGTGTGGAACCAGGCCCTTCGGCCCAACAAGTCCACACCGACCCGCCGAAGCGAAACCCACCCATACCCCTACATTTACCCCTTACCTAACACTACGGGCAATTTAGTATGGCCAATTCACCTGACCCTGCACATCTTTGGACTGTGGGAGGAAACCGGAGCACCCGAAGGAAACCCATGGTCAGAGTCCAGGGAGAGATAGGAGGAGGTATCAGAGAGCTGGCACTCAGCCTCTGCAATGTAGAGGTTGGTCTGCCAGACAATACCAGCACCACCCTTATTGGCAGGCTTCATTACCAAGTCAGGAGGTAATTACAAAGAAAAGAGGTGTTGTGGGTAGCACATTAATTACCTGTAAGAGGTCATTTGTAAGGAAGGACAACTCAAGCCAAAATATAATAAATGTTTTTACTGTCCTGGATTGCATAAGGATGTTATTGAATTTTGCAGGATATGTAATACATGCTAGTGAACCGAAAAACCTCAGGCACTGACAATACCAATCTCCGCATTTGTGGCACCGTATACAAGGGTGTGAATTGATTGCGTACGATAAAAACGGTAAACACAAGGAGTGCAGATGCTAGAAACCAGAGTCTAGATCAGAGGGTACTGGAAAAGCACAGCTGGTCAGGCAGCATCCGAGGGGCAGGAAAATCGATGTTTCGGGCAAAAGCCCTTTATCAGGAATAGAGGCAGGATACCTACCTAAAACAAACAGTGGGAATCAGTATTTGTTGACAATGACTGATGTATCCACTTGATTTTTAGAAGCCATTCCATTATGCAGCATTACAGCTCAAAGGCTTTAGATGAGTTTCTAAATTTTTCCACGAGATACAGATTACCTATGGAGATACAATCAGATCAAGGGTCCAACTTTACATCAAACTTATTCAAGAAAGTTATGAATAGCTGGAAATAAAACAATTCAAATCTATTGCGTATCATACAGAATCGCAGGTAGCATGAGAATGGTGGCACCAAACTTTAAAAACTATTTTGAGGGCTTATAGCTAAGATGATCCAGAAGATTGGGATAAAGGAATTCCATTTGTACTTTTCACAATTACAGGTGTACCAATAAATCTACCTCATTCAGTGAATTTGAATTAGATTTTGGGCATGATAAGAGAGGACCACTGAAATTAATTAAGGAGAAATTGGTGAGACAGAGGTCAGGGACGACATATTAGGACTGTGTGTCAAATTTTAAAGGAGAGTTTAAATAGAGTGGGGAAGTTGGCTAGACAGTATTTAGAAATAGAAATGTGTTGCTGGAAAAGCGCAGCAGGTCAGGCAGCATCTAGGGAACAGGAGAATCGACGTTTCGGGCATTAGCCCTTCTTCAGGGCTGAAGAAGGGCTAATGCCCGAAACGTCGATTCTCCTGTTCCCTAGATGCTGCCTGACCTGCTGCGCTTTTCCAGCAACACATTTCCATCTCTGATCTCCAGCATCTGCAGACCTCACTTTCTCCTCAGTATTTAGAAATAACACAGCATGTGATGAAACAGGAAGCAGGCAAGAAATCAAAAATCCGCAATTTTGTTCGCAGATACGAAGTGTTAGTGTTACTTCCAGGGGTAGGTGAACCTTTAAGAACAAGATTTACTGGGCCTTATCAAATCAAAAGGAAATTGATTGAGGTGATAAGGATGTCAGATAGGAAGAAACCTCACAGAGTGTGCCTTGTGAATATGCTCAAAAGGTACTTTGATAGGGAAGGAGAGAAAAAGGAGAATGCGTTACTGGTTACAACACAGAGTGAAGAATCTTCAGATGATTCCGAATTGGTCTTCCCTCAAATTAGATTAGACAATGAGAAAGTTGTCAAAAAATAGGAAAAAATATTGGGTTACCATCCAGAGGAAAATCAAAATGATCTGATATGGTTATTACAGTCATGTGGGGAGATTTATGGGAATACGCTGTGAAGTACTTAGCCAATTATGGATGATGCTGTTCCAATTAAGCAACATCCTTACTGATTTAATCCTCTAAGGTTGACACAAGTTCAAATAGAGATTGAACGCATGCTCAAAGAAAGCGTACGTGAAGTGAGTTACAGTGAATGGAGCTCACCCGTAGTAATGGTACCATTACTATGAAGAGTAAACAGGCAGGAGACTGGAAAAACACAGCAAGCCAGGCAGCATTAGGAGGTGTGGAAGTCAAGAGTTTGGGTGTAACTTTTCTTCAGGACTGGGGTGGATGTTGGGGTGCTGCAAATACAGGGGGTGATGGGCATAGTTGAAGACAGAGGATATGACCTGGTTGGTCAATGGGATGAATAAATCTGGTTGGTGGCAGGGAACAGTGGCAGTGAGGAGGAGGAGTTCAGAAGGGAGTCAGGGATGGGAGGGAGATTATTTGAAATTGGAGAACTCAATGTTAAGTCCTCTATGCTGTAGAGTGCCCAGGCGGAAGGTAAGGTGTGGTTCCTCCAATAGGCACAGTAGTTTATTTTGACAATAGAGGAGGCCAAGGATGGTCATGTCGGAAAGGGAGTGGTTGGGGAATTGAAATGGGCAGTGACTGGGAGGCCCGGTTGGCCCCTGTGGCCTCGACTGCAATATTCAGTGAGCCATTCCCTCAGTTTCCGTTTGGTCTCCCCGACGCACATTGAGAGAACCTGATGCAGTAAACTAGGTTCGAAGAGAAGCAGGTGAACCTCTGATTTTCCTGGAAGGACTGTTTGGTGCCCTGGATGGAGGGGAGGGAGGTGGTGTATTGGTAGTTTTGGCATTTTTCTGCTTGCAGGGGAAGGCACCTGGGGCTTCAGTGGTGGGGGTGGCGTGAACCAAGGACGTTCGGAGGGAACGGTCCTTGTGGAAGGCGGAGAGGGCTGGGGAGGGGAAGATGTTCTTGGGGGTGGGCTCTATTTGGAGTTGGCAAAAATGTTTGAGGATGATGTGTTGGATGTGGAGATTGTTGGGGTGGTCGGTGAGGATAAGGGATCTCTGTCCTTATTCTGCTGAGGAGGGTGCTTAGAGCAGTGGAACTGGGAATAGAGGTGTGAGGCAGAGGGCTGTCTGGATGATGGATGGAGGAAATGTGCATTGTTCAAAATAGGTGGACATCTGGGATAGTCGTGAGTGGAATGTCTCCTCGTCCGAGCAGATGTAGCGGAGGCGGAGGAATTGTGAGAATGGGATGGAGTTCCTGCAGGATACTGGGTGGGAGGAGGTGTAGTCCAATCCCGATTTCACCATCCTGCTCCTGTCTATCCCTTTATTTGCAGCTCCCCACATGCCCACCCCCAGTCCTGAAGAAGGGTTACACACGAAACGTCGTCTTTCTACACCTCCTGATACTGCCTGTCTTGCTATGTTCTTCCAACCTCCTGTCTGTTTACACTGGGTTCCAGCATCTGCAGTTTTATTTTGTCTTATGACTTATGAAGAGGGTGGTAGGACAATTCCTGCCATTTAGTGGGTTTTATCGGTAGTTCATACAAAATCTTCATGGTGTGGTTGGTCCATTGACTGACTTATTGAAGAAATACAGAAAAATTCAGTGGAAGGAGGACTGTCAGAAGGCATTTGACAGCCTGAAAGATGTGTTAACCACTGCCCAAGTGTTCACCACAACCAATTACATATTGCCATTCAAGGTGGCTATTGATGTGATAATGTGGGTGTCAGTACTGAACTCGTGCAAGACGATGATGAGAAGATAAAAAGACTTATTGGTATTTTTCCAGAAAATTGAATGATCGTCAATGAAAATATCGCACAATTTTGATCTTGGTCTTAGCGTTACAACATTTCAACATTGATTTTGCCAGTAAAGTCTCTGAGATATTTGTACATCCTAATCAAAACTCATGAAAGTTTTTGGAGAAATTTAAAATTCCAGACTGTTTTGATGGTGCTTTATTATTGCAAGTAGTGTACTAATAGTGTAAGATTAAGGGATTTTAAAAATGATGCCATCTTTGTATATTGATTTTTTTTTAAATGGGCGAGGTGTGACGATGCTGTGGCTTTAAGAAGTTATTTTGTTCTGGTTATTTTGAAGAGAGGTTGTAAGGCAGGAGAGATGAGCAGCCTACCAAAACCACAAGAGTAAGCAGCTTGTGAGGCCTTGAGGTGCTTTTCAATGTTTCAACAATAGAAGCAGCCTGGATGGGTGTGACCAGCTCTCTCAGACCAGGATTTATAAATTTTAGTTTTTTAGCTTGAAGCAGTTGCTGTTGTCGATCTCAAAGAAGTGGAAGCAGTTTTTCCCCCTCTCAATTACAGTCAAAAGCTGAGGGTTCTCTTCCTAGGCTGCTCGATTGTACGTAAGACATAATCTGTTTTTCTAAATTTGTCTTTTAGCCAAAGGACGTGTTTATGGGATATTAGCATATTGGAACAGAAATAGGTACTGTAACTGTTACTCTGTTAAATTTTCCAATAGACTTAAGTTATTCTAAATTCCTGTTTCTTTAATTGCGTTTTAACTATAGTGTTTAAATAAATTGTGTTTTGCTTAATTTTGAGAGTTTGACCAGTCACATTGCTTCTGGAACATGATACTTTATATTTGCCTTTAAAATATGAAAAGGCAACCTTCTTAAAATATTTTAGGGGGTGTTCTGGTCTGGTCCATAATACTGTTCACAGGTCTGTCCAAATGTCTTTTGAATGTTGCAATTGTGCCTGCTTCTACCACTTTTTCTGCCATCTTGTTCCATTCCCACACCTCCTTCCCTGTGAAAAGGTTGACCCTCAGATTCCCTTTAAAACTTTTCCCCTTTCATCTTCAATGTATACCCTCCAGATTTGAATTCCCAAACCCTGAACAAAATACCTTGCATATTCACCTTATCTATGCCCCTCATGATCTTATCAACGTCTATACAGTCATCCCTCAGCCTCTGATGTCTCAGCCTATCCAGCCTGTTTTTATAACTCAATCCCTCCAGTCACTGTAGCATGGTGGTAAATTTATTCAGTACCCTATCCAGTTTAATAACATCCTTCCTACAGCAGGGTGACCAGAAATTGTATGCAGTATTCCAAAACTGGTCTCACCAACGTCTTCAACAGCTGTAACATGATGTTCACAACTTCTACACTTAATGCTCTGACTAATGAAGGCAAACACTGTCACTTCACTACCCTGTCCACCTGTGACTCCAACTTCAAGGAGCTATGGCTCCCCACCCCTAGGTCCCTATGTTTAATAACATTCCCCAGTGCTCTCCATTACCTGGGTAAACCCTGCCCTGGTTTGCCTTACCAAAACACAACACCTCGCATTGATCAAAATTGAGCATCATCTGCCATTTCTCGGCCCATTGACCTATCTGACCAAGAGATCACTTTGGGAGATCAGCTTCTTCACTGCCCACTATCAGTTTGGTATCATCTGCAAACTTACAAACCATACCTCCTATAGTTTCATGTCTTTGAAATGTCGTAACTGTACCTGCATCAAACTTAATCAAATTTGTAAGACACAATCTCCCACGACCAATGCCAAACTGACTATTCCTAATCAGTCTTTGCCTTTCCAAATGCATGTAAATCCTGTCTCTCAGAATCCCTCCACCAACTTCTCCAATGCCAACATCCAGCTGACTTGGTCTGTAATGCCCTGGCTTTTCCTTGCAGCCTTTCTTAAACAATGGAACAACATTAGCCACCTCCAAACCTCTGGCACTTCACCCATGGCTGTTGATGAAACTAATCTCTTTACAAGGGACCTTGCAATCTCTTCCCTAACTTCCCATAATGTTATGGAGATACCTGATTAGGTCTTGGGGATTTATTGATCTTTATGCATTTTAACAGCTCAAGCACCTTTTCAAGACATCACTATTCATTTCTTCCAATTTCCCTTGCTTCCATGTCTTTCTCCACACTAAATAGTGGTGTTCAATATTTGTTTAGTATCTCACTCATCTCCTGTGGTTCCACACATAAACAGCCTTGTTGATCTTGAATGGACCCTATTCCCTACTTAGCAACTCTTTTGCCATTAATGTACATGGAGAATTTATTAGGATTTTCCATAACTTTATGTGACAAAGCAATCACATGCCCCCTTTTAGCCTTCCTGATTTCCCTCTTTTGTACACTCCTACTCCCCCTATACTCCTACAGGGATTCACTTCATCCCAGTGTCCAGACCTGACATATGTATCTTTCTTTATCTTGACCAGAGCCTCAATATCTCTAGTTGTCCAATGTTCCCTCCACCTTCCAGCTTTCCCCTTCACATTAACAGGAATACACTGTCTCTCAACTCCCGTTATTTCATTTTTGAAAGCCTCCCACATGCCAGACGTCCCTTTAACTGCAAACAGCCTCCTCCAATCAACTTTTGAACACTGGTGTCTGATACCATCAAAGTTGGTCTTGCTCTAATTTAGAACTGCAACTTTCAGATCAGACCTACCCTTTTATGGAATTGTGGAACAAATGCACAAATTCATCCGAGGATTACAATGGTCTCCCCTGTCTTGGTTGGCATTCAAATGTTATAGATTTTACATCGAACATTCCTGATTTATGGCACCGGGAGATGGTGGTGATGATTCAGAAACCAGGAACAATTAGGTCAGAGACCTCGATTGAAGGAGCTAATGGTAAAGATGGTTTAACCCTTTGCCTTTACAAACCTAAGCTGAATACCTGGCAACTATTGATATGTTATGGAGCATAAAGGACAAGGATGACACCACAGTATTGGCTACCTTAGGCCAAGGGGCCAAAAGTGAGTACTATTAGGGAAATTTAGATTTTAATATTCTAAAGGTTAGATGTTACTTGCTTACTCTAAGTAGAAGGAGGTTTCAACTTTGTATAGATTCATGTTCAAGCAGCTTACAGACTTGTGTCAGGAGGATCCCTGTAGACACCTACATAAACAGGAGTCAACATTAATGAAAATATTTGGAGATGGTCTTGAGAGGAGACACTACAGGACAGACACTTTCAAGGGAAGAGACAGCAATATTTACGGTGAGATTGATTGTTCACTCCCTGACTGGGTCAAGGAGACCCTAGAACATTAACCTTTGGCACAGAGGGATGTTAGTTTTATTATCATGTATGGAGAAAGAGTTGAATACGGATAAGAGGATGCAAATACCGTAGGATACTCAACTTTTCTGTAAGCTTTAGAGCTTTATGTTGGTCTAATAACTGAGGCAGATCTCTCCTTGCGTCGCTCAGATAAAAATCATAAAATCTTATACTCTGTCTCCAGAAATAGATTACTGAAAAACCAAGACAACAGTTATGTTTGAAGTTTCACTCTGTCTCAAGTTCATGCGGCTGTACTCTTTGTGTTATTTAAAAATATATTGCTGACAGTCGGCTTCTTTCAATTTTGCAAATAAAGAGGTTTCAAGGATATTTTGAGGCAGGTATGATAATGGAAGATTTTAATTTGTGTGGATTTCAACTTAAGGAGGTGGAAATGTTAACAATTTAAACAAACAGCAGTGTAACAAGGGAAGATGGGTGATTGGTAGAAATAAGGGTTAAGTTAGAACATAGGACATTACAGCGCAGTACAGGCCCTTGGGCCTTGATGTTGCGACGCCCTGTCATACGAAGCTGAAGCCCATCCCATCTACACTAGTCCACGTACGTCCATTTGCCTGTCCAATGACGACTTAAACTTGGCAGGCAAAGCATTCCATACCCTCACTACTCTCTGAGTAAAGAAACTACCTCTGACATCTATCTTATACTATCTCCCCTCACTTTAAAGTTGTGTCTCCTCGTGTTTGCCGTCCCCATTCTTGGAAAAAGGCTCTCCCTGTCCACCCTATCTAACCCTCTGATTATCTTGTATGTCTCTATTAAGTCACCTCTCAACCTCCTTCTCTCTAACGAGAACAGCCTCAAGGCCCTCAGCCTTTCCTCGTAAGACATTCCTTCCATACCTGACAACATCCTAGTAAATCTCCTCTGCACCCTTTCCAAAGCTTCCACATCCTTCTTATAAAGCGGTGACCAGAACTATACATAATACTCCAAGTGTGGCCGTGCCAGAGCTTTGTACAGCTGCAGCATAACCTCCGGGTGCCGGACCTTAACCCCTCTATTAATTAAGGCCAAAACACTGTATGCCTTCTTAACAACCCTGTCAATCTGGGTGGCAACTTTCAGAGATTAGATTAGTTTTTTTAGATTAGATTAGATTAGCTTACTTACAGTGTGGAAACAGGCCCTTCGGCCCAACAAGTCCACACCGACCCGCCGAAGCGCAACCCACCCATACCCCTACATTTACCCCTTACCTAACACTAGGGGCAATTTAGCATGGCCAATTCACCTGACCTGCACATCTTTGGACTCTGGGAGGAAACCGGAGCACCCGGAGGAAACCCACACAGACACGGGGAGAACGTGCAAACTCCACACAGTCAGTCGCCTGAGGCGGGGAATTGAACCCGGGCCTCTGGCGCTGTGAGGCAGCAGTACTAACCACTTTGCCACCGTGCCGCCCACCAACCCTCTGATTATCTGTGTAGATGGACACCAAGATCTCTGTGCTCATCTGCACTTCCAAGAATCTTACCATTAGCCCAGTACTTTGCATTCCGATTACTCCAGCTAAAGTGTATCACCTCATACTTGTCCACATTAAACTCCATTTGCCACCTCTCAGCCCAGCTCTAACTATGTCTCTGCAACCTACTACATCCTTCGTCACTATCCACAACTCCACCGACCTTAGTGTCGTCCGCAAATTTACTAACCCACCCTTCTAAGCCCTCATCCAGGTCATTTATAAAAATGACAAACAGCAGTGGACCCAACACCGACCCCTGCGATACGCCGCTAGTAACTGGACACCAAGATGAACATGTTCCATCAACTACAACCCTCTGTTTTCTTTCAGCAAGCCAATTACTGATCCAAACTGCTATGTCTCCCACAATCCCATTCCTCCGCATTTTGTATAATAGCCTACTATGGGGAATCTTATTGAACGCCTTGCTGAAATCCATATACACCACATCAACCGGTTTACTCTCATCTACCTGTTTGGTCACTTTGTCAAAAAAGTCAATAAGATTCGTTAGGCACAACCTACCCTTCACAAAACCGTGCTGACTGTCCTTGATCAGATTATTCTTTTCTAGATGGTTATAAATCCTATCTCTTATAACCTTTTCCAACATTTTACCAACAACTGAAGTGAGACTCACTGGTCTGTAATTACCAGGGTTGTCTCTACTACCCTTTTTGAACAAGGGAACCACATTTGCCATCCTTCACTCCTCAGGCACTATTCATGTAGCCAATGATGATTTGAAGATCAATGCCAAAGGCTCGGCAATCTCTTCCCTTGCTTCCCAGAGGATCCTAGGATAGATCCCGTCTGGCCCAGGGGATACTCTGCAGTATTTCTAATACCTCTTCCTTGTGAACCTCAATCTCTTCAAGTCTAGATGCAAGTATCTCTGTATCTTCCTCGCCAACATTTTCATTTTCTATAGTGAACACAGTCGAAAAACATTTATTTAGTGCTTCCCCTATCTCCTCTGACTCCACACACAACTTCCCACTATTATCCTTGATTGGCTCTAATTTAACTCTCGTCATTCTTTTATTCCTGACATACTATGGAAAGCCTTAGGGTTAACCCTGATCCAATCCGCCAACAACTTCTCATGTCTCCTTCTGGCTCTTCTGAGCTCTCTTTTTAGGTCTTTCCTGACTTCCTTGTAACCCTCACGCGCCTTAACTGAGTTTTCACATTTTGTCCTAACATAAGCCTTCTTCTTCTTCTTGACCAGGGATTCCACTTCCTTAGTAAACCGCGGCTCACGCGTTCTATATCTTCCTCCCTGCCTGACAGGTACATACTTATCTTGGACACACAGGAGCTTTTCCTTGAGTAAGCTCCACATTTTTAATCCCCTGCAGTTTCCTTCCCCATTCTACGCTTCCTAAATCATTCCTAATTGCATCGTAATTTCCCTTCCCCCAGCTGTAACTCTTGCTCGGTGGAGTACACTTATCCCTTTCCATCACTAAAACCTGACAGAATTGTGATCGCTGTCTTCAAAGTGCTCACCTACTTCCAAATCTAACACCTGGCCATGCTCGTTACCCAGTACTAAATCTAAAGTGGTTTCGCCCCTTGTTGGCCTGTCTACATACTATGTCAGGAAGCCCTCCTGCATACACTGGACAAAAACTGATCCATCTATAGTACTCGTACTGTAGTGATCCCAGTCAATATTTGGTTAGTTGAAGTCCCACATGACAACTACCCTGACTCTTTCACTCCTATCGAGAATCATCTTTGCTATCCTTTAGTTCTCATTGACAATCTTGCTTTTGATAATAGAGGTCCCGTTTATAGAATCTCAGCAAACAGCAGGAATCAGATCCTGAATCCACAGAGATTATTGTCTGTGTTAAATAGCTTTTCCCTACATAAACTTAATCATTTGAGCATTTAATAATGTTCTGCAGCATTTGAAAAGGTTAGCACCAATATAAACAGAAAAAACATTACTCAGCAATAAACCAAAGTCCTTAGTTTCTGTAATAAAATCAGTGGTTATAACACAGCCACACCCAAAACAATGTCAGTGTTAGGAATGAAACACTGGGCAGAACCTTACCAGGGCCTGAACATTATGGGCTCTGCTGGAAAATCTGGGAGAATCATGTCAAATGCCCAGTGAGGCCTTCCTTGACATCAGAAGCAACAAATGGCATTTTTCAATGGAGTTTCAGGAGTCAAGTTAGGATACAGCAGTGAGATTCCTATTTAAAGGAAATTATTGCCTGGAGTCAGACTCATTAACAGCATATCTCACCACATTGCTGTCTTCCATCATCTTGTAAACCACACGGAAATGAAAATGGCTGTGACTTCACTAGGAGTGGGCAGGGTGAGTGCTGCTAACTGCGAGGGACAGGCTGGAACTTCAGGCAACATGGGACTCATCAAAGGACAACACCAATAAACACAGATACCTGTACAGTGAAGGTGAAACACAGATTTACAAATGTGAGTGTGTATTTACTATGCAGGGTCACCAACGTGCCCTCAGAGGATCTTCTTCTTTCTCTCCACCCTTCCCACTGTGTCTCGGTGCAGTCCCTGGGTCAGTCAGCAGTTGGAGTGGAGGGACCCTGCCATTCAACCGAACCCATTGGCCTTAGAGCTTTGGGGTAGGAGTGTTTGTGTCTAGAGGGACCAGACATGCTGAGGGTGTCCTCACCAGGGGCAACAACTCCCTTCTAGGATTGACCCGACACTGTCTGACACTGGCAGGCAGGGTGGGAGTGGAAGGCCGGTCACCTCTGGTGTGTCGAGAGAGAGGGGGGATCTCTGTGGGGACCTGTCTATGGTTCCTCCTCTGGCTGGGTGCCTACTGGCACTGCCCTGTCTCTTTGTGAGGAAGGGGCACCTGGAATAACCTCAGGGTACCTTATACCCCCATCACCTTGCTGGGATGTTGGGAGGCAATGACTGGGGCGATGGTGTGCAGCTCTGATGCATATTGAGCAGGCTGTGAAAGGGCTGGACCAGGATCTCCATGGCATCCACCAACCTGTCCATGGAGACAGCCAGAAAATCACATGCTCAAGGAAGCAATGTCTCCATGACGATACTACATTTCTGCAGCAACAGGGATTTGGGTGGAGGGAGGGCATTGATGCCCCACCAACCTCCCTGCTGCCTCTAGTTATACAATTGCATGGCACCATGTGCTCCCCTCCTGCCTGAGTAGGGGCCTGCTCCCCAGCGTCCTCCAAGCGCCACAAACCTGGGACATTCCTTCCTTGGAAGAGATGTGACAGTAAAAGTGTCCAGCAGCTAGTGCTCCCTTCTCTAATCTCAATCAAAAACATTCCCCTACCCACCCCCACCTCACTAACCCGAGGTATCAGTATCTGAGCTGGAGGCAGGCAGGATGCAGCCTTGCCTGTGCTGCTTCTGGGGTATCCGTGCTCTCTTTTTCAGAGGTAGTGAACCATCATTGTCAGGAAGGCTAACCTACCTGCAACTTCCTGCTGACTTAATGTCCAAATTTCAACCTGCTGTCAAAAAGCTGAACATTGACTTCCTGCCCAGGTATGTTACCTCACTCATCATTCAGCATCTGTTTGCCATCTTGCTCCTTTCCTGTCTTGCAGGTCCTATACATTTTAATACATAGTTAAACTGGACATCCTGAACAATGTGAGACCTGCAAAGGAATCCTTGTAGATGCCAGGCTCCTCATTTGTCCACCTGCTGTCAGGCTTGGTGAATTATTGTAAATACCATATGTATCTGTACACAACCAATACACATCACAGTCAGAAGGATGGAGATAACTAGAATTAACCTTGTGAAGATTAAGGATGTGTTTACAATTAAATAACTTAAACTTGTAAGAACAGAAAAACTCAAAAGACATGACATTCTATCCACTTCCTATGTCCCAGATAACTCAGAATAACTAAAGATCTGTGCTATGAAATAGAAGCATTGAAAATGCAAATGCTAAGACATAAGCCTAAAATTTCATACACAACCCAAAAGAGCAGTAGAGAGGTTTGCGAAAGCGTAAGAGCAAAAGAGCTGTGATGTGCAATGTAGGTTTCTAATATTAGCCCATGTAATGTTTACTACAGAGTCACAGTTGTATTGAATCACACATCTAGAAGTTTATCAGTAACCAACTGGTATCTTAATATGATATTTCAGGTTTAAATACATAATCTGGTTTATAAGGTCACTCAGATTCTTGTTACTTGATGTACATATTTGACTGGCTTACCAAATGACTGACTAGCAGGCTGACCACCAACTGTATGTACAGAGAGTAAGGTGGAGCCCTTTTCCACTGAAGCACCATGCAGTGTGATGTCACCTAGCTGTCTGAAGGACATCAAGTTTTTCTCAGATAATACAACAAACTCCAAAGAGTTGTATACTGATACCAAAATGCCAATGTTTCCGCAGTTTGATCAAAGCTGCAGACCAACAGAAATCTCTTCCTGAGGACAAACTGGAGAAAAGCAGAAAGTGGGATTGCCCTGGGTGTAGTTGGGTGACAGATGTCACAGAGCAATTATACATGAGCTACTGGCGATGTGTGAAGGTGACACAAGATGGAGGAACTGGACATGCAATGACACCAAGTCTTCTGGTAAGGGAGTCTGCAAGTTGGGCTGTGGCTCATGGAATCAAACACATTTTCCACAGAAACTGTCCCATTCTCCTTGCAGAATAATTGCAAAAATCCCAACAAATATCTTAATATTGGCAAGAAAACACTATAAATTTTATAACCTGTTGCTTCAGTTGAATGTAATTGCGTGCTCACAGAGTTTAATCTTTGTACAATGTGAGCAATAAGGAAGTTGAGATTTCTTTTGAACAATCAGATACTTTGTTTCATGTTTCATCTTAAAATGTTAACAATGAGTGTGTGGAATACTCAAAGGTTAATGTTTAATGATCAGTTTAAAGATTGTCTTCAATAACAAAAGTTGTTCTGAACATTGTTACAACGCGGGATAAACCCCTCTGCTAATTTAAACCCGACACACTGAGAAGCTCACCTCTCACTGTAATCTGTTCAATTTTGAGAGGCAAAGAACTAACCCAGAGGTCACTATTTAAAGCAAAAATTAACAATTTTATTCTTTAAGTCCAACAGAGAATATTAAAACCAACAACTATTTACAACTCCTTTCCCTTAAATCTGTGTTTACCTGTCCCTCTCCAATGCTGGTCCAATAAATTCCCTCTTACATTCACAGCAAAACCAAATTCAAACCTGGTATAGTCTTCAGATGACAAACTTTCTCTGTAGGTTCTTCTGGGTGAACTTTGATGTTCTGCTGCACAAATGACTTATGGACGTTTCCGAGAGCTATTTGGCTGGCAGTCTGTTTGTTAGCGCTTGTTGCTGTTCTTTCCCTAACTGTTCAAAATGTCTGGTTTTATACCCCATATCATGGGATCATTTAATTGGTTTGATGTCATCAAAACACTAAATTCAAATTCAATTGAAGTTTGGTATTTGGGGCATAATTTAAACTGATTGCCATTGAAAAAAACGAATTCAAATTCAGCCAATGCAAATCCACCTATTTGTTTCCAAAAGTGTTCCATGTTTACATTGTTCAGCACACTGTGCTTTTAGTCAGTCTTTGTGAGCTTCCTCCCTTTCTTAAAAGGTACAGTTCACCTTCACCTTTGTTTGAAGGTGAAGGTGTACTGTATAATATTCGAATGAACCAGTGCTTCCATCACTGGTTGATTTTCTGGAGATCAAGCTGACGTGTTTTGCTGAATGGAACTTTTTTGAATGAAATTGTGTTCTTCATCATATAACACATACTGAATGATACACATGAAAAAAAAATCCTTACCTTTTCAATACAATACAATAAAACACAATATAATACAACAAAGAAGCAGGTCCTTCATCCCACCAAGCTTGTGCCAATTCCTCGTCCTTTTATAGACCCACCAGTTATTGCACACACCTGTCAATTATCCCTCTGTTCGCGTCCCATTGATGTATCTAAGAAGATACGCTTTGAACATTTCTAACTTTCCTGCTTCCACCACCTCCACTGGCAGTGTGTTCCAGGCACCCACTCTCTGTGTGAAACATTTTCACCTCACCTCTTCCCTAAATGCTTCACCTCACACTTTGAACCTATGCCCTTTTGTAGTTGCCTTTTCCATCCTGGAAAAAAAGCCTCCAATTATCCACCCTCTCAGAAATTTATTGACCTTGATCAGGTCAGCCCTCAGCCTCCATCTTTCCATTGAAAACAATCCACGTTCATGCACCTTCTCCTCAATACTAAAATCCTTCTGTCCAAACAACATTTTGGTGAACCTTCTCTGCATAATGTCCAAAATCCATAGTTTCAACTAGAGTAGAGGTCAGGAAGGCTGAGTGGTGTGTTAGCAGTGCTATAGAATGACTGTATTTACTCATGTATAAGTCAATCTCATGTATAAGTCAGCCCCTCATTTGTTAGCCAGAAATTTTTATTTTCTATGCATTTTGCATATAAGTCGACCCTACTAAATCACATTATAAAACTCTTCCAAAGGAAACTGTATGTTCCCATTAACTTACTTTGCTGAAATTTCATAGATTTTTCAGAAAAATATCTGCTTAATGAAGAAAATAAGACAATGCTCCCTTTAATCCACTCAAATTAAACCACATTCATCCATTCATATTGGTTACTCTACTCATAATTTTTTGTTGACTATATCACATTTCTATTCATTCATAATGCTACTTAACGCACTTGGTTTGCTACAGCATGTTTTGACTCATTCATTCATTCAGACTGGTACTAAGTCTATCATTATTTATCAACTTTAAAAATCGCAAGTTACTACATTATCATATGAAATTAGAGGGAAATAGTTATTGTGGTTTAGAGCCTGGTAGGCAGTGGGAAAGCCTGTGCTTTATTGTCTCTAACTATGATGAACTGACTCTATATTCCACGTTTAGTGGAATAAAACATGTCAAACTATTTGAAAGGGACATTATTGGGGAAAAGTGACAGTTCTCTCCACCCACATAGAGTTGGGGAGGGGGAATGAGTGTTAGAGTCAGGTTGAGACAACTCATTCCCTTCTGCAAGTTAAGGTGTTACTCTCAAATGCTGCAGGCAATGATGCCTGAGGCATGGTACATTGGCAAGACTAAGCAGAGGCTAAGACAATGGATGAATGGACACCACACAACAATCAGTCAGAGAACACTTCAGCGGTCCAGGACATACTACCTCAGACCTTTGGGTGGCAGTCCTTCAAGGTGGACCTCAGGGCAAGCAACAAGAAAAAGAGGCCAAGCAGAGGCTGATAGCCAAGTTCGATACCCAGGGGCTGGCCTCAACCGGCACCTTGGGTTCATTTCACACTGCAGGTCATCCCGTTGCACTTTACACACACACACAGACAGACACACAGAAGCTCCTATACACACAAACTCACGCAGATCCTTTCTCATACGCTCACACATACACTCCTAAACACACCCTCTCATAGACTTGTACCCTGTTACACTCACACACATACACTCTCTCACAGACACTCATAACCCACACACACACACACACATACACACACAATTACATTTTACTTTGCTCAAAAACTGCATGAATCCATGTAACATTCTATAAATCCAATTTTAGATTAAAATCAGTCTGACCATTGTGGTACAGACGGCCTCACAGGGAGTTAACTCCTTCAATACCTTATCTGGGCCGACATGACACCAATTGTTAAAGTTCACTTGAGAATGTAACTTTTAAAAAAGGTTTTGCGATTTACATATGAAAGAACTGAAACCAACATGTTCATTCTAAAAGATGAGAGACTGAACAAACAATCCAGGTCTTTTTCAATTTATAATTTCAGTTACATTACACTGTAAACTTTTGCTATAAATTCTGTATCTTGCAATCTTATTCTCCACAATCACCTGACAAAGGAGCAGTGTTCCAAAAGCTAGTACTTCCAAATAAATCTGTTGGACTATAACCTGGTGTGCATGATGTTTAACTTCCTGCAGGATGTGAGGCATTGATGACTGTCACTCATTCATTGGCGGTTGAATGAGTCACTATGTAACAAGGCCTCCCCACAGTCCCCCAGTGGCTACCCTCCCTCTTTCTTCTTCTCCTCCTCCTCCTCCCATTTCCCCACCCCACCCTCCTAATTCAACACAAGGCTACGAATCCCCAGCACCTTCCATCAGCATGACGCACAGTGTGGGGTGGGGGGGGCGGTAGACTGTCTCCAATGACATCGCTGCCTACCAATCAGAACACCTGCCTGTTTGATGGGCAGGCTGCAAGACAACCAGAGCCCGCCTACCCGAACGTCATAGAGAGATTGGAACTCCATGTACTATATCAGAGAATATTGTAAATTGAAGAAAGTTTGTGTTTCTGACTCAGGCCCAGCAGGAAGGTGGACAGTAGGAGATTAGGATTCAGTAAGATTTGGAATTCTTCTTTACACTGGATTAGTTGTGCGATCAAATCGACTTCAGTTAATAAAATGGTATTTCGAACTACAGCATGAATTTCAGCCCCTCAAAAATAATACCTCATGTCTAAGTCAACTTCCTAATTTCAGCTTTAAAAAAGTCTTCAAAATTCGACCTATACACAAGTATATACAGTAACTCATTTACAATCATTTCCCAAGGAACCAAAAATAAGCTATTTCAGCTATATCAGAAATAAATAGAAACCTTTTCTTGACTTGTACAGCTCTAACTTGTACACATTTTCCCTGGACTAATAATGATCAGCCATGAACGTATACTGTTCTGGTTCTGTGCACAGCAAAACTCTTGTGATTCTGAACATTGAGGTCTCCCACATTGTGAATTGCCAAAGAGCTGACAGGAGTGTCACACCTACCCTGATGTCGTGGCATTGAAGAATGTTAACTGATTTAAACATTTTGCAGCTAAATTTCTGTCTGATATGTTATTTTAAAAAATAGCTGTCATTTCGTTCAACTTAAAAGTTTATTGTTTAGGAACATTTAAAGGTTCAAAATTTACTTTGCTGTGCTAACTCCCCAGGCAGTAAAAGAAGAATAGTGAACCCACGAAACATTCTGTACATTTTTCTTTGAAAACACAGTATCCAACGATTCTAGTTCAAGCAGAAAGCTTTGAGTCGGCGTGGTTTACTGCTGATACAAAGGGTGCAGAGCAAAAAATCCTGGATGTAATTAGGTCAAAAGCATCTCCCCCTTCTGTACAGGAAATAAAAGCTGTTTGTTAGAATTCATTTGTGAATGAAGGAAAAGCCTACCTCAGTTATTACAATTGACTCTCTGTTGTTAACTCTTTGAAATCAGTTTTCTCAGATTTTAGACCATGACAGTAGGGTAGTTCTCTTCAAAGAGGATTGCATGTTCAAAATTTCCAATTTGCCTATAATTTGAGTACATTCACACCAATCATCATTTAAGATAAGCAAATTTTATCATCTTGAATTAAAGATTCACTCGTGTTAAAGCAATATTTTGAAGTTCACTTTGTCTAGAAAATGAAATTCATAATATGATAACTCAAACATTGAGGTTCTGAGTCATTTTTCCAGGACTTTCCTCAAATTAAACACAACACATAGAAACAACGAAGATTGAAGCAGGAAGAGGCCATTCAGCTCTTTGAGCCTACACCACCATTCATCAATTCAATAGCCTAATTTTGCTTTCGCCCCTTAACCTTTGATATCATTCGCCTGAAGTGCTACCTCTTCAATACAGTGAATGTTTTGGCATCAACTACTTCCTGTGGTAATGAATTCCACAGGCTCACTACTCTTGGGTGAACAAATGTCTCCTCATCTCTGTCCTAAATGGTCCACCCTGAACCCTCAGACTATGACCAATGGTTCTGGACACAAAAGGAACAATGTGTCTGCATCTACTCTGTCTCGTCCTGTCAGCATTTTATAGGTTTTACAGATAATACATTATTTTGAGGTAGTAGGAGATAAGTTATGTCTTTTGACTTTATTGGTTTCTTCTTATTGACTTTAACCAACTGTAACCAATTCCAAGAAACAAATATAAATCAACATTTCATAGCAGGTTTATCTTTTACGTGAGCACCGCTCACTCCTCAATGGTACATGACATTAACCATTCATGTTCCACACTGATACAGGCACATGTTCAAATCACCATACATTCCCAAAATGCAAGCTAAACTCAATGTTTTCCCAGATCTCAAGTTCCAGGGAACAAAAACAGACATATTATATGAGACGACATTTAACAAACAAAGGTGCACACAAACCAGACCACATAGAGTTAATACTTGGTTCAGAAACCACAGTACAACAGACTAGTCTCTCTCTCTCTCTCTCTCTCTCTCTCTCCCTTTCACACACACCCACACACACTTATGAACACTTTCTTTATTCCAATCTCAGTTTTTAACTCTTTGTTTACTCTTTTCTTGTAAAGAGAATGAAACATGTGCATTCTAGAACCAGCAGTTATTCAACACACAGTCACAATAATTTACCTGCATAAATCTCAGCTATGATAAATATCCGCTGATCAATGAATTTCTCTTTTAATTACACATGAGCTCAAAGTGCTAATTAATTTCATTTTACGGTCTTATCTTTTTTTTTACCACTCTCCTTGCAGCCCAAGTGGCTTTGTGGGATTCCAATTACCTTTAACCATTTGATCAATTCATTCAATAACACTTGCCTTTTTGCTGGGGTAAAAGATTCCTGTTGACTCCCCTATTTGTCATTTCAATTTTTTAACTACAGCCCAGACAGGAGCTATAGGTGCGGGTCTTTCTGATTTAGAGGCTAGTAGGTCATCCCACCCCTTCCAGTCTCTATGCTGATACACATATGCTTTGTCCGGTAACCCAGTCCAGTCAATGTCATTGTTCTCACTGCCCTCTGAGTAGAACAGGGTACGGAGTGCTTCCCCGGCTGTGACCGCCATCCAGCCTTTCGATTTTAAACTCTCACATCTGAGAGCTGCCACTCTCACGGTTCCTGTCTCTCATTGGCCATATTTCTAATGAGAGCTGTCAGAATTACAACTGCCTTCTCACAATTCGCATTTCCTTGTCCGTTCCACCAAGTTTTCAGCTCTGCTATTGAAGTGTCTCTCTCAGGACCATTAGTTGATCTCCGCCCTTTGCCATACCTTGGAAGGTCTCCAGATGATGTTAGAGTTCAGTCTGAAGGTGAACTCTGTTTTTATATTTTTATGGATAGTTTTCTGGTACTTTAGTTTTAGCCAATGAGGGAGACTCACCTGATAATTTGAAAAATTGTCAGTCATTTGGATGGTTGGCTACTGTTAGTTTCTTTGTGTGAGCAGGACATAGTGCCTTTCTGTCTGGGCCCTCCTTTGTTGAATGAATAAGTTGTTGGGACGAGACAACAGCTTGATGTCTGGTTTGGGTACTTTACAGAGGCGAGCATTTAGAATGAACAGTTCCAAATTTTCATTGTACATGTTTCACTGTATAATAAATCAATAATCTTCTATGCATTAAAAGAAACCTGATTGATGGATCTTTTTGTTTTAAGCCTAATATAGAGAAAGCATATGACTGGTTATAACAGATCAATAGCATTAGATTCACCCCTAGGGGAAAGAAATATCCATACACACCCTGTCAATCTTATATTAAATTCAGGATCTTGTATGCTTCAACTAAGTCAACCCTCACTCCTCTGAACTCAAATAGAAACAACTGCAGCCTGTTAAAGCTATTCTCATAAAACAATCCAGGTTACAACCTCCTTTGAACCACTTCCAATGCACAGGGTCAATAAGAGTAAGCAGGTAAGTGCATGGCTCAAAGATTGGTGTGGGAGGAATGAGTTTGGATTCATGGGACACTGGGGAAGAAGGCATCTGTTGTGATGGGATGGTGTTCATCTGAACTGTGCTGGGACCAGAGTCCTAACGAATTGTGTAACTAGGGCTATAGACAGGGTTTTAAATTAAATGGTGTGGAGGTAGGGGTGGAGCGCTGGTGGATTCAGTTAGAGGGAAAAAAAAATAGAAAACCCGAATTAAAGGAGGAAGTAAGACTGCAGGACTCAGGAAAGGTTAGATTAAAATCTCCAGAACAGACGCAAATGCTATGATCTGCCTGCACAGCTAGCAAAACAAATCTTTTCACTGTACTTACATACACGTGGCAGCAATAAATCACATCAAATCAAGATAATCAATTCCTCTTGTAATAAAGGATAGCATTTCGTGATTTTGTGCTGTATCTCCATTATAAACTTTAATGACTTATTCCTGATGAAGCGCTTATGCCCAAAACATCAATTCTCCTGCTCCTTGGATGCTGCCTGACCTGCTGTGCTTTTCCAGCACCACACTCTCGGCTCTGATCTCCAGCATCTGCAATTCTCACTTTCTCCCTCCTGACTCCTGTACCAGAACATGTGAATTACTCTGCAACTCACAAATCTCTGGTTGTTCTCCATTTAATGAAATGCTCTTATTTTTTAAATTCTTACCATAAAGGAAAACAACTTCCCATTTTCCCACATAATATTTCACATGCCAGATGTCTGCCTGTTCATTCAACCCATTCCCATTTGCAACTTCCTTATGCCTTCTTCACAACATACCTTCCTACCTTACATGGTGTGTCTGAGAAGTTAGGTGCCATGATTTTGCTCCTCTTCTCTGAGTCATCGATATAAATTGTAAAAGGTTAAGGTCCAGCATTTACCCGGGCAGGGCATCACTCATCACATCCTGCCCATTGGACAATGATTCATTTATGCATTCTCTCTGTTTTCTGTCAGCCAGCCAGTCTTCTAACCATGCTATATATTCAGAGCTTCTATTTTGAAGAATAACCTTTCATGTGGTACTATATCAAATACCTTCTGGAAATTCAAGAACTGCATGACTACTCACCTCACTTTATCCACAGTGTAATTCCTTCCTTCAAATAATTCCAATAAATAGTTCCACAAATCTATTGTTTTTCTTCCCATTTACTTGAGTTTTTCTAAGTGCCCAGTCATAACTTCCTTAATGATCAATTCTAACAACATTCCCATGACAGATGTCAAGTGAACTGGTGGACACTTTCCTATCTTCTGCTCGACCCCTTCTTGAATAGAAGGAATATATTTGTGATTTTACAATGTTTCTGTGCCAAGATTGGATGAGCAAATGTGAAGTAGGAGAAAGTGAGGATGAGCGATGCTGGAGATCAGTGGCCAGAATGTGGTGCTGGAAAAGCATGGCAGGCCAGGCAGCATCCAAGGAGCAGGAGAATCGATGTTTTAGGGAAGACCCCTTCATCAGGAATGAGGCTTGTGGGCTGGGGGGCTGAGAGATAAATGGAGGAAGGTGGAGCAGATAGATGGGACGGACAATGGACAGGTTAAGAGGGCAGTGTCAAAGTTGGAGGCTTGGGACTGGCATAAGCTGGGGGGAGGGAAAATGAGGAATATGGTGAAAACCACATTAATCCTGTGGTTGGAGGTCTCAAGACAAAGATGAGGCGTTTTCCTCATGGTGTCGGGTGGTTAGGGTTTGGCGATGAATGAGGCCGAGGCCCTGCATGTCCTTGGTGGAGTGGGAGGTGGTGCTGGTTGGTGCAAGTGTCCCTGAGATGTTCTCTGAAAGAATCCGCAAGTTAGCATCCTGCCTCCCTGATGTAGAGGAGACCACAACGAGTGCAATAGATACAGTGGATGATATTTGTGGAAGTGCAGGTAAATTTCTGTCAGATGTGTAAGGATCCTTTGGGGCCTTGGACAGAGGTGAGGGGGGAAGTGTTGGCACAGGTTTTGCACTTACTGTGGCGACAGAGGAAGGTGCCGGGGGTGGGGTGTGGGATGGTGGTGGGTGTGGATCTGACAAGGAAGTCATGGAGGGAATGGTCTCATAGAACATCACATATGACCTCCTTCTTCAAAGACCACAATTTGCCCTCACTACGTGGTTGACGATGCCCTCCAGTGCATCTCCTCCATTTCCTGCAACTGCGCCCTTGAACCCCACCCCTCCAACGCATCCTCTCATGCCATCCCAACCAGTACCCTTCCAATGACACCCTCATCCACCTAGCTGAATGGGTCCTCACCCTCAACATCTTCTCCTGCCAATCCTCCCACTACCTCCAAGCCAAAGGGGTAACCATGGGCACCAGCATGGGTACCAGCTATGCCTGCCTCTTTGTCAGGTATGTGGAACAGTCCATCTTCCATCATCCCCACCTTTTCCTCTGCTACATCAATGATTGTATTGGCGCTACCTCATGCTCCCAGGACGAGGTTGAACAGATCGTCTACTTCACTAATACCTTTCACCCCAATATCAAATTCACACAGACTATTTTGGACACCTCCCTCCCTTCCTGGGCTTTTCCATCTCCAGCTCCGGTGACTGACTAACCACGGACATCTACTACAAACCCATCGACTCCCAGAGCTACCTGGACTACACCTTTTCCCACTCTGCCTCCTGTAAAAATGCTATCATTCCCAATTGCTCCACCTCCACCACATCTGTTCCTATGATGACAAATTCCACCATCGAACATCCCAGATGGCCTCCTTCATCAAAGACCGCAATTTCCCCTCCCATGCAGTCAACGATGCCCTCCAACGCATCTCATCCCCTTCCCGCACCTCCACCCTTGAAACCCCATCCCTCCCAATGCAACAAGGACTGAACCCCTGGTCCTCACCTTACAACCTCTGTACACATCGCATCTTCCTCTGTCACTTCCGCCACCTACAAACAGACCCCACCACTAGGGATATATTTCCCTCCCCACCACTATCAGCCTTTTGGAAAGACCATTCCCTCTGCGACTCCATTGTCAGATCCACACCTCCCAACAGTCCACACCACACCCCCCACCAGTCCACACCACACCCCCGGCATCTTTCTCTGCCACCATAAGAAGTGGAAAACCTGTGCCACACCTCTTCCCTCAACTCCGGCCAAGGCACCAAAGGATCCTTCCACATCTGACAGAAATTTTCCTGCACTTCCACACACGTCATCTATTGTATCCATTGCACCTGATGTGGTTTCCTCTGCATGGGGGAGACAGGACGCCAACTTGCGATCGTATCAGGGATCTCTGGGACACCAGCACCAATCAACCTCAATGGGCTGAACACTTCAACTCCCCTTCCCACTCCACATGCAGGTCCTGTGTCTTCTCCATCGCCAAACCCTAACCAACTGATGCCTGGAAGAGGAACACCTCATCTTCTGCCTTGTGACCCTGCAACCACACAGGATTAATGTGGATTTCACCAGTTTTCTCATTTCCCTTCCCCCACCTTATGCCAGTCCCAAGCCTCCAACTCGGCACCGGCCTTTTGACCAGTCCATTGTCCTTTCCATCTACCTACTCTATCCTCCTCTCCAACCTATCACCTTCTTCCTCATCTTCATCTACCTATCGCATTCTCAGCTACCTCCTCCCCAGCCCTAGCCCCTTCCTATTTATCTGTGAGTCCCCCAGTCCACAAGCCTCATTCCTAATGAAGGGCTAATGCCCGAAACATTGATTCTCCTACTCCTTGGATGCTGCCTTACCTGCTGTGATTTTCCAGTTCCACACTCTAAGCAAAAATGAAGCATTGTAATTGCTTTTGAATATTAATATGATTTGATGACCCAGTGTGTCATTAATATCTAGAGGTGTGAGTTGCTGAGTTATCAGTGGAGTCTATCTTGGTCACAATTGCTATTTGTTGTGGAATGTGTGGTCATTAGTCATAATGTATTATCCATGTTTACCAGATGTCACCTCTAGATATTAGAATTAGTTTGTACATGGATTGCAGATTGAAGACCAATTCCATCTAGCAATATAGTGTTGTTCAAACCATGCTATCTTGTGCCTTTATTCCCTTTGGGTCCAATCTTCAGTCTTTCTACTTTAAAAAGAAAGCTTTCTAGTTCTTAACCAAATCATAACATACTTTTCTCATTGCATTCAGGATCATAATGTAAGTTGGGCACACTGATCTAGGATTGGGTTGACACTTTTTTATCGCAGTTTGCCAAGTGAGCTTTCCAGCATTTTCTGTTTTTATTGGATCTTGATGAATGCATTCCTGTGTTCATTCTCTCATCTCCACATATTAATCACTCATATCCTCTTCAGTAATCTTTGAATATCACTGACATGTTAGAGTTTGCAAATCTAGTTCTATTCTAAACTCCACTGGAATCTGTGAGATTCATACATTTAATTTGCTTAAAACATTGTGCATTTTCTGAATTTGTAATTGTCTAAGTTACATTTACCTCAGATATAATGAATGATGAACAGGATATTGTCATTGATGATGAGATTGTCACTGATTCGAAGAAGAACAGTGATTGGGTAAGGAAAGCAAATACGGCCACATGAAGTCCTTTCCCCTGGAATCATTATTTAAAATATAATGAAGTGCAAGTATATGTCTTTGTAGACTCTATCTTGATATAAGATGAACTTTAAAGTGGTACTAACTGCAGAGTGTCCACATTAAAGGAAAGAAATGCAATTATTTCAAATACCACTGTAGAATATTTAGATTTTGGATTGCTTGTCTTCAAGCTATGCGTGATATGAAATGAGTCCCATAATTACCAAGTTTGATCTGACACATCCTTTGTGAATGAACGCAAGTATGACTGAAATGCACTGAATAAGATCCAATAAAAACAGAAAATGTTGGGAATACTCAGGAGGTCTGTGTTGTGAGGAGAGTTAACAGACAGGATTGACTTGGAAATTTTAAGTCAGGTTGTATTCCTGATATTACTTTCCTAAATTCAGAATGGTTTAGCTGACAGTATAAACTTTGAGCTGTTGTCATTGTGTACAGTAACCAAACTTGCCCTTTCAATCTGCCCATTGCTGAAAGACAGTTTCTCCCACATCCTCTATATTGACTATACTTGTGGAGGGAATGGGTATGGAGGCTATCATTCCACAATTGGATCTGATCTTTTCAATTCTACATACAACTTTATCTCTCCTTGAGCGTTGCGAATATTGAACTCATATCAAGCTATGCTGGTTAGTTAAATGTTTCACTTACCTTACATATTGAAGGAGAATGTGCTGAGCACTTCCCTTACCTTTGCTGCCATGTACCTTACTCAAAAAGTCACAGGTGAGGAGATCTAACATTTGAAAAATTGCACCAGTTCAGCATTCTACAAGATATCATAATGACTGTTTGAAAGTAAACGCTATCACAAGCTGAAGAAAATGCAAGTGTGCAGGTTAGCTGTTGCCAACAGACCCCTGTGCTGCAGTGAGACCCAGCCTACATATCAGCGTTACTTACAAACTGGAAGATAAATTCTTTCACAAATCATTTGCATCCATCGCGCACTTCTCAGTTTAGGCTCCATCAGCATTCAGTCTAAGCTTCTACACACGATGATGGACTGGCCTGTTTAAGTGGAGGTGAAAAACTAGCTCACTGTCCAGGTTCTATTTTCTAAACTCACGCATGACCAATGTACCAGGGGAACTGACTCAGAAAATGCTTCCAAGACTCTCTGAAGCCTGCTTGAAATGTGGAATCATTGTCTTTAGTCGACTGGAAGGAGCTTGGATAAATTACTCAAAATTGTTCGCGTTCACCTATCTTCACCTTGGTTGAAATGTCACAACAGTAAAGCAGATTGGCAGCAGAGAAAGAAAGAAAAGGAAGAACATCCTGCACTCTGGATCCCAATATCTCAGTAGACATCCCATGTGACCATACATCTGTGGTCAAGAATCAGCCTTATTGGTCATATGAAGGCTGTTCTGAAGTTGAAAGCATGTACTGTACCTTTAAGAGAGAGAGAGTAAATGCTCTTCTGCATTGACAGCTTACAAGCTCCTGTATATATAACTAGACGGGAAAATTGAAAATACGCAACATTTGCCTGTGAAATGGACACCTGAGTTGGTTGCTGTTTTGACAATTCAAATTTAACCAATCAGTTTAAATTATGCCCCCCAAGATACTAAAACCCAATTGCATTTGAGTTCATTGTTTTGCCAACATTGAACCAATGAGATGATCCGATGTTCAGAGTATAAAAAT
>NC_057721.1:54739354-54777599 GCF_004010195.1 Chiloscyllium plagiosum | reverse complement strand
TTTGAACTATGCTCCGGACGTATTGGTCAGGTTTATCTTTAACGATCGGAGTCTGATTCATTATCACGATCATCTCTTGGGGTTTCCAGGGGATGTAAACTCCAATAATTGTTGGCTCATCTTCTCCATCTCCCTAGGGGGTCAGTAGCTGTCTGATGGGGAGCATAGTTTTGTGTGTGGGGTGGGGGTGTGTGACATGGAGATGGTGAACTCCAGTGCAAAGGTAGCAGGGTACCCCTGGTTTCCTACAGTGCATCTTAACCCGATCAGCTATACAGGTTTTCTCAGGACTCAGCACAGCAGCGGAGACGGAGTCGTAGGTGGCTCAATGGGAGGCACCAGTGCACTAGGGTAACATCCCCATTTCCCCTCTACCTCAGTATCATTCCCTTCCTTCTCAAAAAGGGTTGGTATGCCAGACATGAGCTTGGGATCCCGAGAAATGCTTAGGTTCTCTCTACAGCTTTGTTGCTTTAGCCCCTATTTCTCAGCTTTAGCTTCTTTATGCTGTTTCTCCTGTTCCCTTTTTTAAAAAACATGTCATTAATACATCCAATTTCAACATGTAAGAGATGTATTGCCTTCATACTGTCCAGAAATAGTAGTGTAAAGAATCCTATCAATTAGATTTATCCTACTCCTAGGCAAGCTTATCGAGTGAACATAAAGATGGCTACTGCAAGGAAGGTTATTCAACCTCTTGTTTCAGTGCTAGTGCTTTGCATGAGGAACACAAAGTCTCACTTTCCCTTTCCGGTTCCTCACTTGCTATGCTACCTACATGTTTCCTCATATTGCCATAACTTCTGTCACCAATTGAACAATGCAGCCATGCTTTAAAGTAACCATGAGGCAATGACACAGATCACTGGTAATGTGCAAAGGTATAAAGCCTTGCCAATTAATTAATTAACTAACTGTGATAATGCAGTACAAATGCAGGACAGTACAAATTATTTTAAAATATTGAGTAATAAGCACATTTAATGAGAGATGGAAACTGAACAAGTGACTAGGCATTGCACTGTGAAATAATAGGAACGAACAAACAGATTTCAAAGTCACAGAAATGATTCAACTCTGCTTCGTGTTCTATAAATGAAATTGTAGCAAGATTGTTCAATTACATGCATATCCCACTCAGCTGACCAAATCACAAGTTTTTTCCTATTAAGTAGGAGTTTTGTTAAGGGTCTTAAATATAAACTGGAAATTAATTTAATCAGTTTCTAATTCTGAACTCCATTATAATTACCTGGTCCTAGTCTTTCAATTGAAATCCCCAATTTGTTTTTTTTTTCAAGCTGTTCTGATCAGTCATTGCTCATTTATAATGTGTAGCCAATTGGGAAGGTATATATACTATAGCAGATAGGACATAGAATCTGAGAGAAAAGAAGGGATAAATAAGGGGAAGAATGATGCAGAAGTATATGATGTGGAGGTACTGGTGTTGGACTGGGGTGGACAAAGTTAAAAATCTCACAACACCAGGATATAGTCCAACAGGTTTATTTGGAAATACTAGCTTTCAGATGACTGTTCCTTTATCTGGTTACCTGTGTGATTTTTAACTTTGCAGAAAGATATGACGGGTCAGAATGCTGAGAAAGTGATGTTTGTGGCTTGAAGTGAAATTTAAGACTTGGATTAAAGGAAGGTGTACTTTATTTCAAAAAATATATATCATGAGTTCAGTATTGGATTCAATGGATCTGAGGCTTAAAAATGTGTGGCAAAGTTAAAGCATTTGAGACTTCGGGTTCCTGTGATTTCTCAAAAGACTATGGTGAATTTATTTCAATTTCAAACATTTTAGATGATTTAAGATTCAAGTTACTGAGTAAGAGTGACAGTGTAATGTTAAAGTTAAAACACATTACTGCAACTGTAGATGAAGCTTTAGTCTGCTTTAAATTCCAAGCTCTCACACTAAGTTGCTCCTCTTACAAAAGAAGCAATTACAATGTGGTCAGCTCCCAAGGAACACAGGGGGCCCTGACTGCAACAGACTATTGACATGAAACAGTTGCTGTGTGTGGTCCGACAACTTGCACTTTAAACAAACCAATTACCTTGAAATTGTAATATCCCACATAATGATTTCAAAAGCCAGTTTAAGCTAAAACCATAGAATCTATAGCACCAGTTTAACCGCTAAAAAGGTTGGGGATGGGGGAGGGGAGCAAGAGAATCAACGTACATAATGCATATTAGGATTGTGTTTGGAATGTTATCTCAACATGAAAGGGTACTTTAAAATCTCTGAGGGACAGAAAGAAGGTGCAATAATCAAAGTGAAGATTCAATGATCATTAAAGTTTCAACTATATAAGGGGTCCTACTTACAAAACCTGGCTTAGCATTCAGCTAGGGCATAGAACTTACAGATTTATGATAACCAGTAACACGTCCATGTGTGGGTGGGAAGGAAAGACCAGTGGAAATACTGTACACAGATCAAGGAGTGTAAAGAAAAATAAGAACTCAGAGGCAGAGGGGTGACCTTATAGAGATTTATAAAATCATGAGGGACATGGATAGGGTAAATAGACAAGGTATTTTCCCTGGGGTGGCAGAGTCCAGAACTCGAGGGCTCAGGTTTAGGGTGAGTAGGGAAAAATTTAAAAGTGACTTAAGAGGCAACATTTTCATGCAGAAGGTGGTGCGTGTATGGAATGAACTGCCAGAGGAAGTGATGGACGTTGGTATGATTACAACATTTAAAAAGCATCTGGGGATATGTATATGTGTAGGAAGAAGGGCTTAGAGGGATATGGGCCAAGTGCTAGAAAAAGGGACTAGACTAGGTTAGGATATCTGGTCAGCATGGATGACTTGGACCAAAGGGTCTGTTTCTGTGCAGTACATCTTTATGAATCTATGACTCTATGACTGGTGTCTGCTATGTTCTCTCTTCACAGAATCAGGAAATAATATTAGTAATACGTTTGGAATTTGTGATTGCACAGGAACCAAGTGGCTTGCCAGGGGACCCAACTAGGCCTGTTCTATAGGAACTTGAACAAAGCTTGCAATCATGAGTGTGGAGAATAACTGTCACGGTTAACAAACTCAAATGGCTAAGGAGTAGCTCAGGACAGCTGGGAATCGGGAATTGCAGTGTCTGAGTGTTCCAAAGTGCAGCAATGAAGGTTTCTTTTATACTTAAGCTGATATGTTTAAATCTGACGACAGTATCCTCCCCTGCACATTCGATTTTATATTCTTAATTATAGCTACACTTGTGTCAGATTAAATATTACTCAAGCTGTCAACCTGTCTAACCACTATGAGTGTTGTCATGTTTTGGACAACCTGTTTAATATTTGTAACCTGACTGAGAGAAACCACTAAACTCCACTGAGTGCACATGTACACATGGCCCAATTGTGCACCGCTAGAGTCACTGATTCAATTGTAACCATTAATTTTAAAACATATATTTGTCGAAGGGCTAATCTGTATTTACTAATGAATTAAAATCGTCAATATAGCAAGCTCGTTGACTTTTAAATGACATTCAGCAAAGCATTGTTCAAAAGGAATTTACATTTGATGTGAATTTAAATGTTACAGCAAAACACTTAAAATTACAAGGATCATAGGAGATAGCAATAAAGGACTGACCCAAACATATGGCTTGCTGCTTGGGAATAGAGAATGTCTGCCCACATCCCTTAGGGATAGGGATGAAAATGATATATGGTTTTATTACCATCTTAAATTATATCCTTGAGATTTCCAGTGCTGCCACAAAGTGATGATATAATGTGTCGGAGAGGAATACTGCTTGAAGTCCAGTGAACCTCAATATCAGTACAGTATCATCCATTGCTCAGTGAGCAATTCAAGTCTCTGCTTTCAACCCAGATCCCAGAGATGCTTGGACATTTGGTGATGACTAACATCTTCCCTCACCGTTTCTCCCTCCCTTCCCCGCAACCCTCTCCCCAACTTTCCCCTCTCCCCCAACACAACCATAGGAAGTGGATGAACATAACTGATAATCTAACTGAGGACTGGCTGAGATACCTACTTCCCAAGGAGAAACAAATCCTGAAACTGCTGGAATGTCTATGGAAAATGAAGGGATTGGCCTGGACAGCAATGAAGCAATATCAGTGAATCCAATTAGAAATTGAACAACCTGTAGAGAATGTGAGGCTGAAATGGATTTTGCAAGGCAGTGGCTGAGGATTTGGGACTAGGGTATTAAGTTGGATGCTCATCCCTGGATTAGAATTTCTTCCCATGTACTGGTGGTGGTGCCACTGAAAATCACTATTGACTGTGGAGTTGCTGCTAGCATTGATGGTAGGACTTTTTGGGAGGTATGAGCTATAGCTATGCAAAGTAATTGGACCTCACAAATGTAATCTGCTGACTCACCAGAAGAATCCAGGATGAGGAACAAGAACCACCAAAGATTATGACTTCCTTGGGCACAGCCAGTGGCTGAAAATGGAGGGGGTAGGGATAAGGGTGTGGGGGTGCGCAAGCTGTGAATGCCCATGGGTATAGAAATTAATTCAACAGCTAGAAATGTGTATGTATGTACATAGCAGCTTGAGAGGTTGGTGTAGGACAATGCTTCCCAATCTTTTCAGTATCGAGGCACACTTCAACGAGTCAAGCAATGAATCCCATGGCACACAGACAGGAATTCCTTTCTCCTGCCCATGCCCAGTGATGAATGTTAGCAGATACTTTCTTCAATAAGACACTGAGGCTCCAGATGAGATCAGAAGCATGCAAGAGGCCTTGGTGCTCAGATAAAGCAGCACTGCTTCCTGAAAGTTTCACAGCACACTTCTCACTTTGTTGCGGCACACCTATTGAAAACCCACTGGTGTCGGATGACAACTGATTCAGGCTTTAAGGTTTAAAACAAAATTATTGAATGTAAGCTTACTTCAGAATGGCTCAGACATAGGGGAGACATGAACCACTTAGTTCTACAAAGAGACACAATTATCACAGTGTTTGTGAAAAATCCAACTTAAAAATTATAGAGAGCGATAATTACTGTAAATAGGAGCCTGTTTGCAGTTTCAAAGGGCATGGTCACTGGACATGGGCAAAACAGGAAGTTGATTAGCCTACAATGGAAAGCATTTATCCCAATCTGGGACGGAGTTAGTTCTTTTAATCAAACATTGATACTGTAACTGCCTTGTATAGCCTAAGGTCATATGACAAAGTGAATTAAAATATTAAGGAACTGTTGCTTGATGAACAGCCTCTTTCTTGAACTGTGTCCCCCATAAAGTAAACTAAAGTCTTTACCTTGTTTGAATTCCCAACAACTCTGTCAAGATGATTGTTGAAGCATTACAGCAAAGCCACTTAAGGAGCGGATTGGTATGTGTGATTTGGTTATGAAAGTGTGGAGGATGGTGATTTGTACAGATATTATAACATGTTCAGTCCATACTCTGCTGCCAATTAGAATTCACTGCTGTGAAAAAAAGTGAAATTGAATAAATGTGCAACCATGGCTTTTGTTTTTAATCGACTGACCCAACTCTCTCTCTCTCTCTCTGTCTGACTCTCTCCCTCTCTGATCCTCACCCTTCTTCAGGGGAACAGCCCCCAGCATATCCTAAACGATCTAATGTATTTACGCAGAGTGTGCTTCATGTATGGAATGAGGAAGTGGTGGAGGCTGGTACAGTTACAACATTTAAAGGGCATCTGGATGGGGACATGGACAGGAAGGGTTAAAGAGAGATATCGACCAAATGCTGGCAAATGAGATTAGTATAAGTTAGAATATCTGTATGGACGAGTTGGACTGAATGGTCTGTTTCTGTCCTGTACATCTCTGTGACTCTGTAACTTGGTAAATGTTGTGTGCCAGCTTAATGTTTGTTTCTGTGGGTGTTATTACTTATTATTAAGTAACAATTTAATAATATAATACCTTCTTTGCTACTTTTGTGGGTAGACTCAGCTGAAACAATCTTCAATGGGCTAACCTGGCGATAGTAAATGGATGACGCTGGATTTCAACTTTCTGATTAAGTATTTAGTCTTTGAAACTCAACATTTTTTATTTCAAAGATATGCTTTATTTATAAATCCATCTGTCAGTATATGTAAATGTTCTAAATCAGGTCTGTACAGTCTTTGCAGAGACCGAAAAAAGCAAATAAGACATTGGAATATTGACATTTCTCAGATCTCCTCACAGTTGCAAAAAGCAAAAACATTTTTATTTATGCTGGAAACTGCTTCTGTTCATTTGGAGGCACCACGAGGATCTGACAACTAAACTGACCCTTGTTATACTTTGGCAGAAAAACCCTGAACGATGGATTTTCCTCAACGCGCTTTGGTAACACTTGCCCCAGGCTTTAGTTATTCCTTCAGCAGTATGTTGTTTATTTATAAATTTCAAAAATATATTTTGTTCATAAAAATATCTTTGTATACATACATAGTCACTAAAGCAGTTCACTTCTGTACAGTAGCATGTAGGGAGTAAGAACATGAGAAAGTTCAAACCTTAATCTGCAATCCCTTTATACATCCATCTCCCATCAGGATGGTCTCAGGGCTCTCCTTTTCTTCCTGGGGCAAAGACCTGAACTATTCCCACCTGTCATCGAGCTCGCCCCACCCTAAACAGCTTCTCTTTTAACTCCTCTCATTTTCTTCAGGTCAGAGGGGTGGCCATGGGTATGCACATGGGCCCCAGTTGTGCCTGTCTCTTCATGGGGTAAGTGGAACATTCCTTGTTCCAGTCCTATTTCAGACCCCACCCACAAATCTTTCTCTGATATATTGATGATATCATCAATGCTGCTTCCCTCTCTCACCCAGAATTGGAAAAGTTAATTAATTTTGCTTCCAAGTTCCACCCTGGCCTCACCTTCACCTTGTCTATCTCTGACTCCTTTCCTCCCTTCCTTGAAATCTCTGTTCCACTTCTGGGGATAGACTGGCCACTATTATCCACTGTAAACCCACTGACTCCCACAGTTACCTGGATTATACATCCTCACAGTCGAGAGTGTAATTATAGAAAAGCACAGCCAGTCAGGTAGCATCTGAGAAGCAGGAAAATCAATGTTTCGGGCATTGATCGATTCTCCTGCTCCTTGGATAGTGCCTGACCTGCTGTGTGTTTCCACCTCCACACTCTTGACTCTTATCTCCAGCATTTGCAGTCCTCACTTTCTTCTATACATCCCTACACCCTGCTTCCAAAAAAAGACTCCATTCCATTCTCCCAGTTCCTCTGTCTCTGTTGCATATGCTCCAATGAGGCAAACTTTGTCAAGGGAGCCTCCAAAATGTCCACTTTCTTCCTCAACCAAAGATTCCCCAGCACTGTTGTCGACAAGGCCCTCTACTGAGTCTGACCAATCTCCTGCACTTCCATCCTCACCCTCTCTTTCCTCCTGCAACAGCGATAGGGTTGCCCTTGTCCCTACCAGCCCACCAGCATCCGCATCCAGAGGATCATCAGGTTCCAGTTTTACCATCTCCAGTGAGATGTCACCATCAGACACATATTCCCCTCCTCTCCCTTGTCTGCCTTCTGTGGGACCATTCCTTCTTGGACACCCTGGTCCACTTTTCCTTCAATCCCAACACTCCCCCACAGTCCCACGGCACATTCACATGCAACCGCCGAAGGTGTAACATGATGGCAGTCAGGTACAGGTTGGTTTATTAATATAGATATTGTTACTAAGATTATGAGGGAGACCTGGATGCTAGGTCAGCCTCCATCAATATCCACAGCTGTTTTCGCTCCCTGGTTCAAACAATATCATCATAATGGGTGGTGCTTAATGCATGTATCAGTATTAACCCTTTCAGAGCCTAACACCTCACACAGCAATAAGAGTAAATAAGATTAGAGGCCTCACACATTCAAGGTATAAAGCTGCTTATTCTGCCTTCCCAGGTATTCTGCAGCACAACATTCCTTACATAAACCAGGCTTTCATTTCTTTGTTCAGAAGGGATTACAAAATGCCAGGAAGAAGCAAGGAACCAGATGTGGTCCTTCGGTCATCTCCATTTTGACAGCCTCAGAGGAGGAGACGAGGAACAGAATTTGGTCATTGGTGACAGACAGATGGGAATTTTGCAGGTACCTGCTGACAGAATGTAATATTACATGTTCACACGGCATACATTCACCCCCTTTCTCAGACAGAACACTGCATGCCATCTTCTGTGTGATAGCTGAGTTTACTGCTTTACACCACTGCATGGTCCAAAACCCGAGACATTGGAGCACACCGAGCGAGGAAGCCAGCAGCCTGCCTCAAATCTCTCGGATACCTCACTTAACTTGTTGGAAAAAGGAATTGTCAGCTTGTGAAATCAGTGCACATAATGTTAAAGTTGGAATCCTGGGTTAAAAACAGTAGTCAATGAACACTTACTGCATTGAAATTGCAGAAATGGCAAAGATTCCTGCATGTTGAAGAATGTCCTCAGTTTAAAGGTTAAAATTGGTGGTATCCTGTCTGACTTCTGGTCACTGCATTTTCTGCTGTTTTAGCATGGCATCTGTATGGAAAACCATACATACTGGCGGTTAAATTCTGTTCCGGGAAGAATACAGCACAGAAGGACATGCAGCCCATCACACTGGGTTCTCTCTCCTTTATAGTAGGGTTACTCAGTGTGGAAGAAGCCAGTTCGATAACAAACAGTTAAAAGGAAACAGGACAACAGATTAGCTTTGAGTGCTGCCAGCCCACACTATAAAAAGGAACAGGACAGAAAGATTTCATCTTACTGCAAAGCCAGAAATCCCCAAATCTACTGTTCAACTCTTCACAAATCACTCCTGAGACATTGAACGAGGTACTCAGTTCAGAAGAAGATTTATACCACAATCAAAACATTGGCTCTGACCGGAGCAGTGAATCTCTGTAAAGGCACTCCTGAGAGTGCAGATGGGGTGAAAAAAATCTGAGGATTATTGGGATTTTGTACGTAAAGTAGGAGTGGCTACATTTCCCCAGGGTCATTTGAGCAAACCTGTAGTGATACTGAGACATAGTGGGGCTGGGCAAACTGTACTGCTGAGAAGGGGCATGGGCTTCCCACTGGAGAGTGTATGGTGTTGGACAGAGCATCCACAGCAATCATTTGAGTGACTCATTGACATACTCATTGCATCGGAGCTCTTACACATTATGGCTCTGAGTCTTCTAACAAATGGAATGCAGCATGTACAGGTCTGGGAGCTGTCTTATTCAGCGTGATGGGATCAGATAGTCTGGCCATTATGCTCTTAGAGCTCTGACTGACAACAGAGCAATGAAATGCTGTCATTCAGAAAGAAATGCTCACAGTGATGTGTATTTGTGAGAAATTCTCTGATCACATCTTAGCTTGACCACTTAAGGTTGAAATTTTCTGCAAGCTTTTAGTGACTTCATTGAATGCAAAGGAACTTGCAAAGTTATCAACCAGAATCCAGGGATATTAAATAAGAAAGAACCCCAGAAAGACAAGCAGAAAAGCTCACCAGATCTGGTAACATCTGTGGAGAGAAATCAGAGTTAACATTTCGCGTCGCGAGACCCTTCCTCACAACTGTTCTGAGAAAGTGTCACTCGACCCAAATGTTAACTCTGATTTCTCTCCACAGATGCTGCCAGACCTGCTGAGCTTTTCCAGCAATTTCTGTTTTTGTTCCAGGGATATTAATTTGTGTTGATGCAATATGACACCGTACAGAATATGTGAAAGGTTAATGGCAGTCTATAGATGGCATTCTGTCAAGGATTCCATTCAACTGTCCACAGAAGGAAGACAGAAAACCTGTTTTTGTTCCTTTAACCAAGTGATATTTGCCAACAATAGTGAAGAATTTACTGCAATTTTCTGAGGCTCAATTAATTTGATTTTTGATTTTTATTTGATTTATTATTGTTGCGTGTACTGAGATACAGTCAAAAGTACTGTATTGTGTGCTAACCAGACAGATCATACCTTTCATACGTATATCAGGGAAATAGAACATAATGCAGAATATAGTGTTAGAGCTACAGAGAAGGTGCAGAGAAGTCTGTCCATAAATCTGATAACAGTGGGAAATAAACTGTTCATGAATCTGTTGGTATGTGTTTTCAAACTTTTGTATCCTCTGTCCGATGGAAAAGGAAGGACGAGATATACTCGAGGTGGGAGAGGTCTTTGATTATGTTGGCTGCTTTCCCGAGGCAGTGGGAAGTGTAGGCGGAGGCAGTAGAAGAAAGCCTGATTTTTATGATGGACTGGGCTGCATTCACAAGTCTCTGTAATTTCTTGTGATGAAGAACCTATTTGCTGTTCTGTTTTTGTGGCTGGAATATGTCCTCAGTAAAATCCGACCTGTGACAATTCATTGAACAACATTATTAAGTTGGTAATAGGACCAACAGGAAACTGTGGATGAATCAGGACATACAGAACCTGCTAAAAACCTAAAAAAGGGTGAGGCCTTCAGATCAGGAGATCCATTCAAAGAAAAGGAATCCAAGTATGACCTTCGCAGAACTATTAAGTCAGCCAAGGACCAATTCTGATCCAAACTAGAGACAGACACCCAGTGACTATGGCAAGGACTGAATGACATCACAGGTTCTAAAAAGTGACAGTGCAAGATAGCAGACGATGACATATCCCTCCCAGATTGTCTCAACATCTTCTCGCTTTGAGCAGTGTTTTGGCAGAGAGGTAACACCTTTAGATTAGATTAGATTAGATTACAGTGTGGAAACAGGCCCTTCGGCCCAACAAGTCCACACCGACCCGCCGAAGCGAAACCCACCCATACCCCTACATTTACCCCTATACCTAACACTATGGGCAATTTAGCATGGCCAATTCACCTAACCTGCACATCTTTGGACTGTGGGAGGAAACCGGAGCACCCGGAGGAAACCCACGCAGACACGGGGAGAACGTGCAAACTCCACACAGTCAGTCGCCTGAGTCGGGAATTGAACCCGGGTCTCTGGCGCTGCGAGGCAGCAGTGCTAACCACTGTGCCACCGTGCCGCCCACCTATTCCAAGAAGTCCTGATGAACCTAATCCAACAGTCACTGCATCAAAAGTCAGATCAGTTTTCCTTCATGTGAATCCAAGGAAAGCGATGGGACCAGACGGAGTACCAGGCCGAGCACTCAGTGCATGTGCAGATCAACTGGCAGAAGTCTTCTTGGACATCTTCACCCTCTGCCTGCAGCAGGGCACTGTCCCTGTCTGTTTCAAGAGGACCATCATCATTCCAATGCCTAAAACGTCTCATGCAGCATGTCTCAATGACTACTGTCCAGTGGCCCTAACTTCGGTGGTCATGAAGTGCTTTGAAAGTCTGGTCATGGCATTAATCAACTCCAGCCTCACCACTACTCTTGACTCACTCCAGTTTGCCTATCAGACCAACAGATCCATGTCAGATGCCATATCACTTGCCTTTCAATCCTCCCTAGAACATCTTGACACCAAGAACAGCTATGTAAGAATCCTACTCATTGACTACAGTTCAGCCTTCAACACCATTATCCCCTCGAGACTGATTACTAAATTTAGTGATCTCGGACTAAGCCCCACTCTCTGCACTGGATCCTCAATTTCCTGACCCACAGGCCACAATCAGTGAAAATTGGGGACAATATTTCATCATCACTAACACTCAACACTGGAGACTTGCAGGGGTGCATACTCAGCCCCCTATTGTACTCACTGAAGAAGGGCTTATGCCCGAAACATCGATTCTCCTGTTCCCTGGATGCTGCCTGACCTGCTGCGCTTTTCCAGCAACACATTTCCAGCTCTGATCTCCAGCATCTGCAGACCTCACTTTCTCCCCTATTGTACTCACTGTATACCCATGACTGTGTCACCAAATACCAGACTATTGCCACTTACAAGTTCGTTGAAATCACCACCACAGTCGGTTGAATCTCAGATGGTGATGAAACAGACTACAGACAGGAGTGGAAGACCTGGAAAAATGATGCACTGAGAACAACCTAGTTCTCAATGCCAGCAAAACCAAGGAACTTATTGACTTTCAGGGGATGTTACTCATGCCCCCCTACATATTAACAGCACAGAGGTGGAACAAGTGGAAAGTGTCAAGCTCCTGGGAATGGTCATCCACGATAAGCTTTCTTGGATTCTTCATGTGGATGCACTGGTTACAAAGGCCCAACAACGTCTCTTCTTCCTCAGGCAGCTGAAGAAATTTGGCATGATGGTGAATACCCTTGCCAATTTTTATAGGTGTACTATCAAGAGCATTCTGTCTGGATGTATCACTACCTGGTATGGCAACTGTACCATTCAAGATCGGAGATGGTTACAGAGAGCGGTGAACTCAACCCGGACCATCACAAAGGCCAACCTCCCATCTATAGAATCTATCTACCAGGCCCGCTGTCAAGGAAAGGCCGCCAGCATTCTTAAAGATCCATCCCACCCTGGCAATGTTTTTCTACAACCTTTACCATCGGGGAGCAGGTACAGAAGCCTGAACACATGCTGGTTTTGTAACAATTCCTACCTTACTGTTGTTAGAATACTGAATGCACTCACAAACTCTTAACATTCACCTGTACCTGTGTTTTTATTTTTGCTACAGTTTACCTATTATTTACTATCTATGCTACTTAACTCTGATTTACCTGTATTGCTCACAAGACAAAGCTTTTCACTGTGCCTCAGTACTCGTGACAATAAATTCAATTCAATTCAATAATATTTATGACCTTTTGGTGTTTGAGTGGTTCATTGTCCCTTGAGTTCTCTGCCTAGACATCCTCCAGAAGATTCTTCATGGTTAGCTCGAGCTATCTAAGCGTCGGTCCAGAAAACAGCAAGCTGTATTGATGAGCAGGTATCTCATGTTCCCTTGATGACATAGTGTCTAAATGTGTCACTGGTGCCACTGACAGACAGGACCTGAGGAAACCACCTGTGCACTTCCAGCTAGACCATAGGAATGCCTTGGCATTGACCAATTTAAGGGGACATCCTGACTTATCCTGCTTGACTATTATTCCTGATGGATTGAGACATATTGCACCAACCCAAAGGCTATAAGACCTATTTGAAGAGAATATTTTCCATGGATAGAATTCTGGGATTAGTATTTACTGGTAACGAACCACAATTTACCAACAAGTGTTTCCAACTGTTTGGAAACTCATATGGATTTGTCCATATTACAAATAAGTGAGGCATCCTCAAGCTGAGAAAAGCCAGGGCAGGGCAACATAACATAAAAGATCACCTGAGAATGAATGAAGATTTTTATTTGGCCTTAACTAACTTTTGCTCTATCCCATTACAGAATGCCTTTTATCCATGACAGCTTTTGAAGGGTCACAATCATAACCAACTACCTTCACTTGCACATACACTACCACCAAATTAGATTAGATTAGATTACTTACAGTGTGGAAACAGGCCCTTCGGCCCAACAAGTCCACACCGACCCGCCGAAGCGAAACCCACCCATACCCCGACATTTACCCCTTACCTAACACTACTGGCAATTTAGCATGGCCAATTCACCTGACCTGCACATCTTTGGACTGACCTGCACATATTGCACCAACCCAAAGGCTATAAGACCTAGTTGAAGAGAATATTTTCCATGGATAGAATTCTGGGATTAGTATTTACTGGTAACGAACCACAATTTACCAACAAGTGTTTCCAACTGTTTGCAACCTCATATGTCACAGTTCAGGATATGATGCAGCGTGACAAAGAGAAAAGTGCTGTAAGATAGACTAAGTCCACTCCGTCAGCTGGAGACACAGAGCTCATGACCTGCTCACATTGAAAATGAGGGGCTTGGGTCTGGTTCAGTGACCAGCAGTGAGAGGCCACCAATAGACTGCAACAAGAGAGAAATTACAAACTGCAATTTCTGGAGAAACCGAGATGCCTTGATGTTACTAAGGGAAAAGGAGCTGACAGGTGGATGGATTGAATGGTCTGATTCTCAAGGGATAACAGTGATAATGCAGCCACTAATACAGAATCAAGGAATGAGAACACATGGAGAAGAAATTTTTAAGTATACAGACTCTCTACAATCTCCAAGGAACTCAATACATGTTTGAAGAGACAAAAACAGAAGTTCCTGAAAAGCTCAACTGGTCTGGCAGCATCTGTGAAGAGAAATCAAAGTTAACATTTTGAGTCTGGTGACCCTTTTTCAGAACAGGTAGAAGTGAGCTGTGTGGGGCTGGGGACTTTTCAACTTGGAGGTAGTGCAAGGTGATCACCAGATGAAATGAGATCAGTGACTAGAATAGATGTAATGGTCTGATGTGCCAAGGTGGGGTCATGGTCCAGAGAAAGACAGAAGGAGCTATCAGAGAACTGGCACTCAGCCTCTGTAATGAAGAGGTCAGTATGCCAGGCTACAACAGTATCCTTGTCAGCAGGCTTAATAAGAAAATCAGGGTTGGACCTGAGCACACAGAGTGCAACCTGTTTGTAAGGAGATAGATTGGATTGGATGGGGGAGGGGTGGGGGGTGGGGGAGGGAGTGCAGAGAAATTGAAGTGACCAGTCTCACATTGACAGTTCTCAATGAGCAAATTGAGTGCAGACAAAAGGCCAGAGGGAAGGGTCCAGGTGGAGGAAGGGTGTTGGAGCTGGGTGAAGGGGTCTGTGGGATAAGGAGAGGACCAAAGAAATGGGCACAGAGGTGAAGGTGACAAAAGAAGAGTTCAATGTCATGTCGTGCCCAAAATTCATTAAGGTGGGGATGCGGAGGGATAAAACTGAGACCTTTTGTGGGTACAGAACATTTAGCATTGGAGAGCAGAAGGTTAGGAGGGATGGTGAATTCACGACAGGAGGTGGGGTTGGGGAAGAGGATGGAGTCAGAGGGAAGGGGAGGAGAGGAAGGTTCCAAAGGGCCACGGGTATCTCTGAGTTATTGCATCTTGTGGGCCTTGATGCCTGAAAGGAAATTAAAATGTTTCTTGTTAGCATGGCGAATAAGCCGGAGGTTGAAGTGGAACTGTGGAGTGGTGCGGCCCTGAGCTCCATGGTGATATTGGAGAGAGAGATTGAGATTGTGAATATGACACCGCACGGCTCTGACTGTGGATCTCAGAATACGGCAAGAGCAGCTGTCTGTGCAACGTTGAACATATCGGAGATACATACCTGACGTGTGATGTAAGTGGGATATTTATATAAATTCCAATATCATTTCTTTTAAACTTAGATTTTTGAAGCAGTGACATGAATTTTTCTGTGTGTCTGGAGGGATTAATAACTAACGTGTAAGTTTTTCTGTACTGATGGTGATTGTTTTCAAACAACTTGGCAGACAAATAGCTTCCTGGACTAAAAAGGGCTTTTGTTCGCAATAGGAGAGTTTTATGACAGGTCAAGGCAAATCATTGTGCAATAAGTTCTTAGTTTGAAACTTCTAGACCTTGTTCTATTTGTAATTAAGGAACTAAAAAGTTGGTTAAAAGAAACATTAAAAAAAAACCTTCAGTTCCACAGATGACTTGGTTCAAGTTGGATGTGTAAAGCAGTGCTCCTGAGAAAGGGAGAAGTCAGAAATTAGATTACCTTTGAGGTAGGAACTTCCAGAGCTGTTTGGATAAAACCTGAAGAGGTTATTTGAAACTGAGAATGTTCAAAGCAAGGTTTATAAAAGTTCCAGGAAGAGGTTCTCAGATTTTCCAGACTGAGAGCTGAAACCACAGTTAAATTAAGTTTATCAAGGCTTTACAGAAAGCAATTCTTTCTCTGATGTAAGTACAGTATAAGAGGTCCTTCTGGGTACTGTGCGAGGGAGGGCTTGGTTGTATTTTATCATTTGTTTCAAAACATTAAGTTTGTGCTATATGTAGATAGATTGATTTATTCTTTTTTGGCTTAATATCCCTTTGTTTGATTGTTAAAACTAACCTGCAGCATTGTGTCCTTATATTTAAGTGAAGGACCATCTCGTTAAAACCAAACAAGACAAATTATGATCTACAATTTCAGTCTGGGATCTGAGTCTTTCAGTAATGACATCAAGTGGGATCATAACAATTTGGGGCAATTCCTGGGATTTTTAAATCGACTAGATTTAAGAAAGATTTGAATGTTGTGGTTACAGAGTGGTGCTGTGACTAAAGCAGATGCATTGTGGTGATGTTTATTGCATGGAAATTTGAAGATGGCTTTGAATAATGCTAAGACTTTTCTGCAAGGCAATGATATAACAGTCGGTTATTTAAAAACTTTGACTAAAGCTCAATTTCCAAACCCATAATGACTACCATGGATAAAGACAGCCGATACATGGAAACACATTCACTTACAAGTGCCCCTCCAAGCCACTTACCATCCTAAGTTGGAAATATATAACTATTCCTTCAGTGTGATTGGATCAAAATGTTAGAATTCACTCCCAAATAACATTGTACATCTACCAATAGCGCATGGACTGTAATGGTTCAAGAAAGCAGCTCACCACCACCTTCTCAGTGGCAACTTGGGATGGGTAATAAATACTGGCTGAGCCAGTGACACACCATCCTATGAGTGAATTAATTTAAAAAAGAAGGCATTTCGCAAATAAATTGAAGGTAGAAGGAAAAGCAGCGTCTTGAAAGGATCAAATGTTTCATACAACAATTCGAATTGGACAAAGGGAAACCTGAACTCCAGAGTCACAGCTAGAATTAGCTAACAAACAGAAATTATAAACTGGATTAAGAGTTAAAGAGAAATGAGAAGCCGAGAATAAGAGATGGAAACGAAAAATGGAGGGTAACAGAAAGGGAGGAAACAGAGAAGCAAAGGGCAATGGAATTAAAGAAAGAACTTAAACTCCAAACAGATAAAGAAATTAGAGAATATGAGCTGATAAAGGAAAAGCTTAGAACAAAGAGGGAGGAGAAACATAGCAGCTTGGACATTGAATCTGATTCCAATGTGGAATTGGATTAACTCAGAATCTATCCTTAAAGCCTAATTTTAATGAGAAAAGAGTGCAAAAGTATTTTTACCTCACTTGAGGATGGATGAGGTGGCCAAAAGAGGTTTGGACCTTAATGTGACACAGTGTTTTGACTAATTTGACAGTCTGGCTCTATGTGCCAGCTCGTCAGAAGTACCATCTGCAGAGTAATAAATTGCCAGACAGGCAATATTCAATGATCATGAGCTTGTATCTGAATTTTCTCAATTGAAATTTAGTTCTGCAAGAAAAAAAAACACATCAGCCATGCATAAATTTCCATGAAGAAAGAAATTCTGCATGATCAGTGGTTTAGATCCCTTAAGCGAGAGAAAAATTGAGGATGTAAAGAAATTATGATCCTCAAAGAGTTCAGAAGCACATTGCTGCTAATTTTTAGGAAGAAATCTATTTAGATGAACATCAGTGTTGATGATTAGTGAAACAGCAGTTCTGGTAGTTCTCCAATAGGCTATGACATTGGAATATGTTGGAGTCCACAAGGAAATCGGAGAAATAGAAAATTTGTGAATGGAAGAGGCCCTAGTTTTAGAGAGTAGGCTGAAGAATGCCAACATAATAAAGAAGAAAGACTGGAAGCAAAAAGTGATGCAAAGAAATAAACATCCTTTCATAGTTATGCATTTGGAAATTCCAAAGTTAACTGCATGAAATCTTTGCATACTGTTAAATCGTAGGAGCAGTCCCAGGGACTAGAAAATAACCAATGTTATTCCTTTGTTGAAGAATGGCAACAGGGATAATCTGGGAAATGACAGGCCATTGAGTCTTTTAGAGTCATAGAGATGTACAGCGTGGAAACAGACCCTTCGGTCCAACCTGTCCATGCCGACCAGATATCCAAACCCAATTTCGTCCCATCTACCAGCAGCCGACCCATATCCCTCCAAACCCTTCCTATTCATATACCCATCCAAATGCCTCTTAAATATAGCAATTGTACCAGTCTCCACCACTTCCTCTGGCAGCTCATTCCATACATGTACCGCCTTCAGCGTGAAAACGTTGCCCCATGTGTCTCTTTTATATCTTTCCCCTCTCACCCTAAACCTATATCCTCTAGTTCTGGATTCCCCCACCCCACGGAAGAGACTTTGTCTATTTATCCTATCCATGCCCCTCATGATTTTAGAAATCTCTATAAGATCACTCCTCAGCCTCTGACGCTCCAGGGAAAACAGCCTCTCCCTATAGCTCAAATCCTCCAACCTTGGCAACATCCTTGTAAATCTTTTCTGAATCCATTCAAGTTTCACAACATCCTTCCAAGAAGTCACGTAGCGGCCGTTAAGCTGTTAGGTAGGATAAGGGGGTGGGAGAGGTTATCTCATGCAGCACCAGGGATATAACTATGTACATGTTCCAATGCTCAGGACTCATTTGCTTAATGCATTTGATGCCCTTACTTGCAAGTTCGTAAATAAATTGCCTTGTTTCCAGCTTTTGGTGGTCTCAGCTAATTTTATTGAGTTTGTTTCTAACAATAGGAATTGGGATGTCATGTTTGTGCTATACAGAACATTGATTCGGCCATTTTTTGAATATGGCATGCAAGTCCGGTCTCCCTGCTATAAGAAAGATGTTGTTAAACCTGAAAGGGTTCAGAAAAGATTCACAAGGATGTTGCTAGTTTGAGCTTTAGAGAGAGGCTGAATAGGCCAAGGCTTTTTCTCTGGAGTGTCAGAAACTGAGGGGTAACCTTAGAGAGGTTTATAAAATCATTAGGGGCATGGATAGTGTGAATAGCCAAGGTCTTTTTTCCAGGATAGGAGAATCCAAAACTAGAGGGCATAGGTTTAAGCTGAGAGGGGAAAGATTTAAAAAGGCCTGGAGGGGTAACTTTTTCATGCAGAGGGTGTTACGTGTGTGGAATGAGCTGCCAGAGGAAGTGGTGGAGGCTGGTACAATTACAGCATTTAAAAGACATCTGGATGGATATATGAATAGGAATCGTTTAGAGGGATATGGACCAAATGCTGGCAAATGGCATAAGATCAGTTCAGAATATCTGGTTGGCATGGACGAGTTGGATCGAAGAGTCTGTTTCTGTGCTATATGACTGTATAAAGAATTGGAACCTGAGCTCTTCAAACCTGCCCTGCCCTCGTCTAGAAACACCTCCATCACCCCCTCATTGATCAGGCGACAGTGCTCCAACATCCCTGCTCCTGTGCCTCAGAAGCTCTCCTCATTCCCCCTGACGATCACATCCATTTAATTGCTCCAATTGCTACCCTCCAATCAGTGTTTATTGGCCCTGTGAGTTGTGTTTCTCAGTGATTATAGGTTAATAATTTGGAGAGAGCTGAAGAAAGATTGGCTGCTCTCTAATTATTTGGCTTAAACCTGCCTCCTTTCTGATGTCTTTTTTTATTTCAAACCTCCAGTTTTATTTTCCAGGGTAGTAAGTGAAATCATATTCACTCAGGATTCTCAGTGAAAACTACTATGTCCCATTCATTATGTGATATTCAATTTATTTAATTCTTTTGCTGCAGATTTCCCTATGCAGAACAGGCTGATTGTATATTAATGCACAGTGATCTTCCAGTATGGATGAACAAGTCATGAAAAAAAACGTTCGCCACATTTCCATACGTCATTCCTGTTTTATATTGCTACTGGTGATGGCTGTGATGCTGATTTTAACTCTGAATTTATATCATATAAAGGTATGTGGAATGGTGTTATGAGCTACTTTTGAGTAAACTAATCATTTTTGCCAAGGTTCAAAACAGGATTGTTTAAAAATGGGATGGTTTGTTTCCCATGGATCACATGCTTCAGTTGCCAATGTGATTGTTTATTTGTTTTCTCTTTAATATAGAGTTGAGGAAATTTCCCAGGTTGGGTCACATATTCTTGCTGCATTGTGAGAATGTACCAGACCTTTGGCCACACTCTCTTTGGCCACTTGCTTGTCGGTGCTCCAAATTCATCTGGTGAGGATATCTTGTTATTATCCCTCTCCTCTGCTTCTCAGTACTTGCTACAAGGAGATATAACAGCTTAGGTGGCTCATGGTCAATTGGACTCTGAACAGAATTGGTGTCCCCCTACTGAGTGAGAAATTATCAATAAGAAGAGTCTGTTTCAATTCATTGTCCCTGGTGATCTTTCATGCTACAATTAAAAAGCAAGTGATCAAACCCTATCATTCATTCATGGGATATGCTTGTCGATGATAAAGCCAATGTTATTTTTAAAAAATTATTCATTTGTGGGATTGAGTGGCACTGGCTGGCCAGCATTTATTTCCTGTCCCTACTTGCCCTTGAGAAGGTGGTGGTGAGTTGTCTTCTTAAATTGCTGCAGTCCACCTGCTGTGAGTTGACCCACAATACCATAAAGGAGGGAATTCCAAAATTTTGACCCAGTGAGATTGAAGGAACGGTGATATATTTCCAAGCCAGGTTGGTTGGAGGGGAACTTGAAGCTGGTAGAGTTCCCATATCTCCGCTGCTCTTATCCTTTTAGTTGGAAGTGATCGTGAGTTTGGAAGGTGTAGTCTGAGGTTCTGTGGTGAATTCTACCATTGCACCTTGTAGATAGTTCACACTGCTGTTACTGAGCATCGGTGGTAGTGGGAGTCAATGCTTGTGGATGCAGTATCAATCTAGCAGGCTGCTTTGTCCTGGATGGTATCAAGTTTCTTGAGTGTTATTGGATCTGCACTCATCCAGGCAAGTGGGTAGTATTCCATCGCACTCCCATTCCATTTTACTCCTATTCAACACACTATTTTCCATCCATAATTACCCTCGAAAAAGCAGTGATAATCTACTTTCTTCAGTTGGCTGCTGCAGTCCATTTGGAGTAGATGTACCTTAGGTAGCATGTCTGGTGGAGCATCTCAGTGCGTTCAGGATAGTGTGTGACATTCTGGAGAACCTGGAGAGAGTAGTGTTCCCATGCAACCAGTTTAATTCAAGGTGGTTGAGGTTGGGGCTTTGGAGGGAAGAGTTGAATAGGTCTTGGTGAATTGGTGCAGTACATCGTGCAGATGTACACATAGCAGTCAGATGTGCCAGAGTTGGAGGGAGTGATTATTGAAGATGCTGGATGGGTTTCTGGTTGAATAGGCTGCTTTGTTCTGGAGAACTGCTCTGAGATTTGCACCATATTTCTCATTGTATCTTGGAGGTGGGGACAGGATTTGGGGATTCAGACAGAGAATTACACACCACAGAATTTTAACATAATGCGAATAAAATTTAGGTGTTTCTTCTGGCTTTCTCTTCTTTTAGAAACAATGCAATCAGAAAGACAGAGGTACTTTGAATCAAAGAAGTAACACTGTGCCAAGAGATTAAACTTCACAAATCACCAGCCCTCCAGTCTGTTCTTTAGTTTCAGCAAGTTCAAGCTGTTATTATTTCACTAGTGGCAAAGTTCTTGGTGCTTATTAAACATGGCTGACTGAAAATACTTCACATTGATAAGATTTGGAGATGCCAGTGTTGGACTGGGGTGTACAAAGTTAAAAATCACACAACACCAGGTTATAGTCCAACAGGTTTAATTGGAAGCACACTAGCTTTCGGAGCGACGCTCCTTCATCAGGTGATTGTGACACAATCACTCCGAAAGCTAGTGTGCTTCCAATTAAACCTGAAGAAGGGCTTATGCCCGAAACATCGATTCTCCTGCTCCTTGGATGCTGCCTGACCTGCTGTGCTTTTCCAGCAACACATTTTCAGCTACTTAGATCAAGTTTACTTACACGTTACCTGACCTGAAGGAGAGTACTGTAATGAAGCCCAGTTCTGTTCCTCATCTCAACCTCATGTGCTCTTCAAATGTGAGTCATTGGACAGTGTTCAAGGATTGGGAATTGAAACCGTTTCCATATTTTCCTCTCACAATCTCAGTAATGCTGAGCCTAACTCTGCACAGACAAGGAATTAAACTGGGAACTTCCCACAGAACACACCAGATAGCCTGCTTCTTTGAAGACCACAATTTCCACTCCCACATGGTCAATGATGCCCTCCCGCACATCTCATCCACTTCCCGCACCTCCACCCTTGAGCCCCACCCTTCCAACTGCAACAAGGACAGAACTGCCCCAGTCCTCACCTTCCAATCAACTAACATCCATATACACCGTATCATCCTCTTCCATTTTCACCACACACAAATGGATCCCACCAACAGACATATATTTCCCTCCCCACCTCTATCCACTTTCCCCAAAGACCGCTCCATCCATGACTCCCTTGTCAGGTCCATGCCCCCCACCACCCACTCTCCCCTCCCGGCATCTTCCCCTGCCACTACAGTAATTACAAAACCTGCGCTCACACCTCCCCCCTCACTTCTGTCCAAGGTCCCAAAGGATCCTTCCACATTCATCAGAGTTTTACCTGCACTTCCAGACATGTCATGTACTGTATCCATTGCTCCCGAAGTGGTCTCCTCGACACCGGGGAGACAGGATGCTTACTCTTCAGAGAACATCTCTAGACGCTCTCATCAACTAACCCCACTGCCCTGGTGCCGCACACTTCAACACCCCTCCCACTGTGCCGAGGACATGCTAATCTGAGCTGCAGTCTGGAAATATAACTTATTTAATGCTTGCTGTTTCATTGAAATACATAACTCATTAATTATGATGATGCCATTCCAAAGAATCCTGTGATCTGGACTGAATTTCTGAAATTCTTATTTGACTGAAGGAGGGTGTTTGCTGGGAACCATATGTGATGTGACAATGGAAAAGATATGCATTAAAAATGTTTTTTCTTTCATAGTATGATAAAACTCAGGTCATTGGATCTGAGCCCAAATGGAGAAGATATCCAGTTCCAAAGTTTAATCACACCATGATGCAGAAAGTGGAGACAAGGAATCTCCATTGGACAGACAGGCTGATACAACGTGGATACCAGATTCACAGCTTCACCCCTGAAGAAAGGTCAGAGGGAACATTCCTTATGAAAATGATCGAATGGCCAAAACCACCCAACTCTGCTGTGCCCTTTCAGAAAAGCAGCAACCCAGCATACAGTCACTTTGTAATTTTAAATTCTGCAAAGACTTTCTATGTGGGAGATCAGTTACAAGTGATGCTGCAGATGTATGATTTTGAAGGTCACCCAAAGCGATATGGGGGTGACTATCTCCAAGCTCGGATCCACACCCCAGCTTTAAAAGCTGGTTCAGCAGGAACTGTTCTCGACAACCAAAATGGAACTTACTATATTAATTTTAACTTATCTTGGTCGGGGAGAGTCGAAATTTCTGTTTTATTAGTTCATCCCAGTGAAGGGATCCAAGCACTTAAAAGACTACGTGAGAAACAGCCAGAAAGAGTGTATTTAAAAAGTACCTTCAAATATCTGGGTGCTTCAGAGACCACTGTCTGTAATCTATATTTGCCTCAAACTGAGCCACTCTGTAACTTTACTGATCCCAGGACTGCGGAGCCCTGGTTCTGTTACAAACCAAAGAAACTTCCCTGCTCTGCTCGTATCAACCATTTTAAAGGAGATTATGAGAAAAATCTCTTAACTGGAGAAGAGAATCGTTATTTTCAAAGGTACGTCAATTAATGTTCTTTTATTTATAATTGTTTTCCCAACTTTCTTCCTGACTCAAATTATAATTATGACACCAAGAATAGAAGAAAACTTCCCAACAGTGGAATATTATTTTAAAAATTGAACCTGAGGTACTTTGTGGAACATAACTGTATTTACAACCTCTGCTGGTACATCAATTTGGAGTTTTCATTAATTTAAGAAAGTTCAGATGCATGTTCACTGTAAAAGGTTGAATAACAAGTTATCATAGAGTATCCTTCGAGAAAGTTGAGACATTCCCAATTATGGTGTTAGCAGTGGCCATAAAATTGATTAACATCTCAGTCTTAGAGTGTTAATTGCTGATGATGCATCCATGGGATGTCGGCATTTCTGTCATGTCCAACATTTAGTGGCAATCCCTAATTGCATTTGTGTTTTTGGGGATGAAGTTTTAAGATTTTGACCTAGTGATGATGAGGTAACAGGGATATACCGAATTGTACATGACTTGAATTTGTATCTGGTGACGTTTAAATGAACCATTGTTTTTGTGGCTGTGATGTGGAGAAGCCAGTGTTGAATTGGGGTGGACAAAGTCAAAAGTCATAAGACATCAGGTCCAACAGATTTATTTGAAATCACAAGCTTTCAGAGCGCTGCTCCGTGATGTGCAGAGAAGCAAGCAGCACAAAATTTATATGTGGAGAGATAATTTGGGCGGCACGGTAGCACAGTGCTCAGCACTGCTGCCTCACAGTGCCAGAGACCTAGGTTCAATTCCCGCCTTGGGCAACTGTCTGTGTGGAGTTTGCACATTCTCCCCATGTCTGCGTGCATTTCCTCCGGGTGTCCGGTTTCCTCCCACAGTCCAAAGATGTGCAGGTTAGGTGAATTGGCCATGCTAAATTGCCTGTAGTGTTAGGTGAAGGGGTAAATGTAGGGAATGGGTCTGGGTGGGTTGCTCTTTGGAGGGTCGGTGTGGACTTGTTTGGCCAAAGGGCCTGTTTCCACACTGTAAGTAATCTAATCTAATTGCAAGATAATGCCACATAGTTAAGAGTGTCAAGAGATAGTACCAATGGTGTGAATGGAGTGATGACAGGCTGAATAATAAGTCTCTGTAGGTGATCAAAAGTGTCAGATGGTGCGAGTAAAGTGTCAACAGCTAAATAGCAAATGAAAGTATGACCCATGATCTGATTAACTAAGGCAGAGAAATAATTACAAAAAAAAACAAAAATAAGATGGTGCTAGAGGAAAACCAAATGGCTGAAACTAACATGATAGGTATAACAGTCACATGACGAGAGTCTAACCAAAGTAACAAGTAATCCAAAACTGTGCATCTAATTAATGTAGAAAGATTGTAACAAGTTACCAAGGTGATGGTGTCAAAACAGAACCATTAGGAAGATTTTCCAAGCGCAGAACAATACAGTGGAATTACATGTAGCACAACATGAACCCAAGATCATGGCTGAGGCTGCCCTCATGGGTAGGGAATCTGGCTATCAGTTTCTCCTCAGCAATTCTGCTTTATAGTGTATCTTAAAGGCTGCCTTAGAGGACGTTTAATTGAAGATCGGAGGCTGAATGTCCTTGACCACTGAAGCATTCCCCAAATGGGAGGGAACATGCTTGTCTGGTGATTTTTGTGTTGTGTCCATTCATCCATTGCCATAGAATGTGCTTAGTCTCACCAATATACCATGCCTTGGGGCATCCTTTCCTGCAGCGCATGAGGTAAACATTGGCTGAGTCACATGAGTATCTGCCATGTACGCAGTAGGTGGTGTTCCCACGTGTGATGGTAGTATCCATGTCGATGATCTGGCAAGTCTTGTAGAGGTTGCCACGGCAGGGTTGTGTGGTGTTCTCCTGAAGGCTGGGCATTTGGCTGTGAATGATGGTCTGTTTGAGGTTCAGTGGTTGTGTGAAGACGAGAAATGAAGGCTTAGGGTTGCCTTTGGTGAGATGTTGTCATCATCAATGACATGCTTAAGGCTGTGAATATCATGGTGTAGTTTCTCTGCTCCAGTGAAGTATTGGACTGTGAAGGGTCGTCTATCAGTTGTGTCCCCTGTCTGTCTTCTGAGGAGGTCATTGCAGTTTATCATTGTAACATGAAGAACTGGTGATCGATGAGGTGAGCATTATATCCCATTCTTATGAGGGAGTCTTTAGCACCTGTAGGTGTCTGTCGAGTTCCTCCTCATCTGTGCAGATCTTGTGTATGTGCAAGGCTTGTCCATAGGAGATGACGTCTTTAACATGTTTCAGGTGAAAGCTCAAGAAGTGAAGCATTGTGAGGTTATCCATGGGCTTACTGTACACTGAGTTACTGATGTGTAGGTCCTTGATGGAGATGTGTGTATCCACAAATGAAACCGATTCTGAAGAGTAGTCCATGGCAAGTTTGATGGGGGGATGAAACTTATTGATGTCATTGGGTAGTTGTTTCAGTAATTCCTCACTCTCAATTTAAAGAAAGAAAATGTCATCGATGTATCTAGAGTATAGCATTGGTTGGAGGTCCTGTACATCAAAGAAGTCTTGCTCGAGCTTGTGCTTGAAAATGTTGGTGTATTGGGATAAAAATGTGGTCCACATAGCTGTTCTATGTGTCTGGATGAAGAACTGATTGTCAAGGGTGAAGACATTGTGGTCAAGGATGAAGCGGATGAGTTGTAGGACGGTACCTGGAGATTGACAGTTTGATTACTGAGGCTGTTGCAGCAATACCATTGTCATGGGGAATGCTGGTGTTGAGTGCCAAACTGCCCAATGTGATTCGGAATGTTCCTAGTTTGACTGGTCTGTGGGTGCTGAGTTTCTGTAAGAAATCTGCAGTGTTACGACAGAAGCTGGGGGGTTTCTTGCACAATGGATTTCAGATGCCATCAACACAGCCAGAGAGGTTCTCACACAGGGTCCCCTTGCCTGATACGATGGGATGCCTGGGTGTGTTTGCTTTGTGTATTTTTGAGCAGCAGTAGAGGTCTCCTATGTGAGAAGTACGCAGGGTGAGAGTGCATAGGACACTCTGAAAGTTTGGATCTAAGGTCTTGATTCAGTCTGTTGAATTGATGAGTGTGTTCTTTGGTCGGATTGGCAAGTAATTGTCTGGACTGTTCTCGGTGTTCAGCTGTTGATATGCTTCTTTGCAGGGGTCCGTTCTGTATGACAATGGCTCCTCCTTTGTCTGTTGGCTTGAAGACAATGTTGTGGTTGATCTTGAGAGGATAGAAGTCATTGCATTGTGCCTGCGTGATGTTCTGTAAGTGTGCCTGACCATTATGTGCAATTGTCTCAGACACATCACTGCAATGTTAATGTTGAAATGTTGTAATGCTAACACCAAACTCAAGGTTTCCTTCTCAATCATGGATACTTCTGTTGATGAGTATTCAATTTTCTGCAAAAATACCCGATAAGTCTTTCTAATTTCTCCTTGTCTTACTGTAAGAGTACAGCACTGACTCTGACATCACTCGCATCAATTGTCACTTTGAATGGCTTTGTGTAATTGGGTGTGGCTAATACTGGGGCAGTTGTTAACACAGCTTTCACGTTGTCAAATGCCTTCTGACAGTCTGCACTGTCAATCTATGAAATTTTCTACACTTTTTCAATAAGTCAATAAGTGGAGCAGCCACGCTTACAATTCAATACAAACCTCCGATAAAATGCATTCAGTCCCAGGAATCGTAGTACTGCTCTCTTCATTGATGGTCTGGGAAATTTTCCAAAAATCTTTGTTTTCAAATTCCATGGGGTCATCTATCCATGTCCAATAACATGGCCCAGGAATGTGACTTGGGCTTTTGCGAATTCACTTTAAGCGAGGTTGATTACCAAGTCTGGCTCCTGAAGTCGATTGATCAACTCCAATAAATGTTGCAAGTGTTTCTTCAATTTGTAACTAAAAATCACCAGCTTGTCAATGTACACCACACAATTGGTTAATGCAGAAATGACGTTATTAGTTAGTCTTTGAAATATGGCTGTCGCACGTTTCAGACCAAATGGCATGACTTTAAATTGATACAGGAGAAAGTGAGGACTGCAGATGTTGGAGATCAGAGCTGAAAATGTGTTGCTGGAAAAGCGCAGCAGGTCAGGCAGCATCCAGGGAACAGGAGAATCGACGTTTCGGGCATAAGCCCTTCTTCAGGAAGGGCTTATGCCTGAAGAAGGGCTTATTCCTGAAGAAGGGCTTATGCCCGAAACGTCGATTCTCCTGTTCCCTGGATGCTGCCTGACCTGCTGCGCTTTTCCAGCAACACATTTTCAGCTTTAAATTGATACAGTCCATTCTAAATTGTCATAGGTCTTCCAGATAAAGCTACCTGCCAGTGTCCTCTGAGTAAGTCCAACTTAGAAATATAATTTGCTTTAAAAATATAATAACCTTCTCAATACAGTCTTCCAAATTAGGAATAGGATAGGAATCAAACTTTGTGACTGCATGGTCTTTGCGATAGTTCACACATAATTGGATACCATTTGGTTTTGCCACCATTACAATGGGTGAGCTCCAGTCACTGCAACTCACTTTGATAATGTTGCCTTTGAGCATGTGTTAAATCTCTTTTTGAACATGTGCCAACTTTGGAGTGTGATGTCTAAAGGATGCTGCTTAATTGGAACACCATTTCCTATATCTGCACCATGTGTCATTAGTTTAGTACTTACCAGCTTACTCCTACTTATCTCCCCTTGCGAAGTAATAACTCTTCCAGGTCATTTCCTATGGAAGGTAACTCAATAATTTATCCCAATTTTTGAGAACTTCCACATTGTCTAATTTAATTTGAGGAATGTCCAATTCAGAATCCTCTGAACTTGGTTCTTCCCTCTGTGTTGTAACCAATAACACAGTCTCCTTTTACTTTCCCTCCTTATCAAAGTACCTTTTGAGCATATTCACATGACACACTCTGTGAGATTTCTTTCTATCTGGTGTTCTTATCATATAATTCACCTCATTTAATCTCCTTTTAATTTGATAAGGTCCCTAAATCTTGCTTTTAAAGGTTCACCTGTCACTGAAAGTAACACTAACACTTTATCTTCACCAGCAAGCTTGGGAATTTTTGAATTCTTGTCTGTTTCTTGTTCCTTCATATACTGTGCTACTTATAAATGCTGTAGGTAGTAGCTAACTCACCTACTCCATTTAGTCTTGGCCTAGAATTTGACTGGGTCCAAAAATGTGGTCTCTGAACTGTGACTCACCAATTTCTCCATAATTGATTTCAGTGGTCCTCTCATCACATGCCCAAAAATGAATTCAAATGGATTGAATTTGGTCAATTCATTTGGTGCATCTCTAATTGCAAAGAGTATAAATGGAATTCCTTTATCCTAATCATCCGGATAGGCTTCACTATAAGCCCTCAACATGGTCTTGGAATTTTGATGCCAGTGTGCCAATGCCCCCTGTGATTCTAGATGGTGTGCAGTGCATTTGAATTGTTTTATTCCTAAGATGTTTATAACTTGCCAGAGTAATTTCAGTGTAAAATTTGACCCTTGATCTGATTGTATTTCTGTGGGTAGTCCATGTCTCGTGGAAAATTAGAGTAATCCTTCTACAATCCTTTTGGCTGTGATATTGCCTAATAGAATAGCCTCTCAAAATCCCGTGGACGCATCCATTATTGTCAGCAAATATTCATTCCCACTTTTGGTTTTAGATAAGGGTCCTATACAATCAATTAAAACTCTTGTAAAAGCTTTCTCAAATGCAGGAATGGGTATTAAAGATGTTGGTTTTATCACTGCATGAGGTTTTCCAATTACCTGACACTTATGAAATGTCCAGAAAAGTTCAACTATATCCTTATGCAGTCCAGGTCAGTGAAATTGTTTTTGTATTTTGGCTTGAATTTTCCTTCCTACTTTCTACTTGCTGCAAAAACTTCTTTTCTATAACCCACTGGTAAAAAAAAAAAACTTATTTCTGCCCATTTCTTGTCTACCTGAATATGTGATGGCCTCCATTTCCTCATTAAGACATCATTTTAAAGATAGCAACATTCTGGGATGCACTCAGATTCCTCTACTGTGTATGTTTTTCAATACAATTGTTTTCATTTGTAATTCAGCAAATTGCTCTGAACTAAAAATATCCACGTTGTCCTCTACCTGTTCTTGTTTTGTCTCAATTATTTGATCAAACATAGTCTCTGATAATTCCACTTCAACTTCCTTACCTTTATTCTTTAACTTCTCTTGTTTTGACCCATTTTTTTAATCTTGTCACAAAAAAGTTCCATGATATACTTTCTGTAATGCTTCAGCTGCCTGATTTGCCACTGGCTTTTCAACCACTCCTACCTGTGATCCAGCTAAATAATTACCCAGGACAAATTACATTCTTGAAGCTGAGAGTGCATCCTGTACTCTTGCCATCACTTAGAATTTAGAATGTAGAACAGTGCAGTACAGGCCCTTCGGTACAGTATAGACCTTTTATCCTACTCTAAGATTAAACTAACCTACATACCTTTCATTGTACTATCATCCATGTGCCTATCTAAGAGTCGCTTAAATGTCCTTAGTGTATCTGACTCTACTATCATTGCTAGCAGTGAATTTCATACACACTCTCTGTGGAAAGAACTGATCTCTGATATTCCCCACAAACCTTCCGCCAATTATGGCCACTCGTGATAGCCATTTCTGCTCAAGGAAAAGGTCTCTGGCTATCTCTCGTCATCTTGTATAGCTCTATCAATTCACCTCTCCTCCTTCTTCGCTCCAATGAGAAAAACCCTCAACCTTTCCTCATAAGACATGCCCTCCAGTTTAGGCAGCACCTTGGTAAATCTCTTCTGTATCCTCTTTAAAGCTTCCACATCCTTCCTATAATGAGGCAACCAGAACTGAACACAATATTCCAAGTGAGGTCTAACCAGAGCTTTATAGAGCTGCAGCATAACCTTGCAGTTCTTAAACTCAATCCCGCTGCTAATGAAAGCCAACACACCATACACCTTCTTAACAACTCTATCAACTTCAGTGGCAACTTTGAGGGACCTATGGATGTGGACCCCAAGATCCCTCTGTTCCTCCACACTGCCAAGAATCCTGCCTTTAACCCTGTAATCTGCATTCAAATTTGACCCAAAATGAATCACTTCACACTTTTCCAGATTGAACTTCATCTGACACTTCTCAGCCTAGCTCTGCATCCTGTCAATGTCTCTCCGCAGCCAACAACAGCCCTCCACACTATCCACAAGTCCACCAAACTTCATGTCATCAGCAAACTTACTAACCCACCCTTCCACTTCCCCATCCAAGTCATTTATAAACATTACAAAGAACAGAGGTCCCAGACCAATCCTTGCAGAACACCGCTGGTCACCGAGCTCCAGGTTGAATTCTGTTCCTCTACTACCACCCTCCGTCTTCTATGGGTCATCCAATTCTGTATCCAGACAGCCTGATTTCCCTGTATCCCAAATCTCCTTACTTTCTGAATGAGCCTATAATGAGTAACCTTATCAATGCCTTGCTAAAATCAATGATTTAGAGATGCCAGTGTTGGACTGGGGTGTACAGAAATAAAAATCACACAATACCAGGGTATAGTCCAACAGGTTTAATTGGAAACACTAGCTTTCGGAGCAACACTCCTTCATCAGGTGGCTGTGATGTTCCGAAAGCTAGTGCTTCCATTTAAACCTATTGGACTATAACCTGGTGTTGTGTGACTTTTAGCTAAAATCCATGTACACCACATCCACTGTTCTACTTTATCAATGTGATTTGTCACATCCTCAAAGAATTCAATAAGGCTTGTGAAGCTAGACCTGCCCTCACAAAGCCATGCTAACTACCTCTAATTAAACTATGACTTTCAAGTAATCATAAATTCTGTCTCTCAGAATCCTCTCCTATAATTTGCCCACCACCGACGTAAGACTGACTGGTGTGTAATTTCCAGGATTAACCCTATTCCTTTTCTTGAACATGGGAATGACATTTGCCACTCTCCAGTCATCTGGTGCTACTCCAGTGGACAGGGAAGATGAAAAGATCATCATCAAAGGCACAGCAATCTCTTCCCTCGCTTCCTGTAGTAACCTCAGCTATATTCCATCTAGGCCAGAAGATTTATCTATCCTCATGTTTTTCAAACTTTCCAGCACATCCTCCTTCCTAAAATTAACCTGTTTGAACATATTAGCCTCTTTCACTCTGTCCTCACAAATGACAAAGTTCCTCTCACTAGTGAATGATGAAACAAAATAAAGGCCTCCTCTACCTCCTACGACTCCAGGCACAAGTTTCCTCCGCCATCCTGATCGGCCGTAACCTCACTCTGGCCATCCTCTTGTTCACTCTAGCCATCCTCTTGTTTCTCACATAAATGTAGAATGCCTTGGGTTTTCCTTAATCCTTCTCACCAAGGCTTTCACATGCCCCCTTCAAACTCTCCAACGTCCGTTCTTCAGTTCCTTCCTGGCTACCTTGTAACCTTCTAGAGCCTTGTCTGATCCTTGCTTCCTCAACCTTAAGTAAGCGTCCTTCTTCCTCTTGACTAGATGTTCCACATCCCTTGTCACCCAAGGTTCCTTTACCCTACCATCCCTTCCTTGCCTCAGTAGGACAAACTGTCCAGCTCCATCAGTAAGTGCTTCCAAACCAACCTCCACATTTCTGTTGTGCATTTCCCTGAGAACATCAGTTCCCAATTTATGCTCCACAGTTCCTGCCTAATAGGATTGTAATTCCCCCCTTCCCCAATTAAATACTTTCCCATACCGTCTGCTCCTTTCTCTCTCCATGACTATAGTAAAGGTCAGGGAGTTGTGATCATTATCCACATTTCACCGGACACTCCAACCTCACTTTACATAATGGATCACTTCTCATTTCACCATTGATTCCACATATAACCACTTTTTCTGGCAATAGTCCTTCTGAATGACACATCTCCTCCTCTCTCAACATCAGATACATGCTCACGTATCTCTTAAAATTGTAATTTATTTACCTGTGCCTCCTGGCATATGGAAGTAAACCTTATTCTCATGGTTTAAGAAGATCTGGCACTTTCTTCTCAACCAACCTTCGACTGGGTTGTACATCCTGGTGCAGCGTTTTAGCTTCCACTGTGCTTTGCTTTACCACTTCAACAAAAATCACAGCTTATTCTGTTTTCACATGTCTGATTTCCCACGATTCGGAGATGCCGGTGTTGGACTGGGGTGTACAAAGTTAAAAATCACACAACACCAGGTTATAGTCCAACAGGTTTAATTGGAAGCACACTAGCTTTCGGAGCAACGCTCCTTCATCAGGTGATTTTTAAATGATTTCCCAGTCGTTCTTCTAAACACCAACACTCAAACTTCATGTGGTCTACTTTATTGCAGTGAAAACACCTGAGCTTTTTTACTTCACTTTCCCCTCCGTGATATTCCTTTTCACCCTGTGGTAAATTATCTTTATTATCTTCAATGAGATCTCCCTTTCCCTTACCACATGTGGATTTCTCTTTCCCCAATTTCTATCCCTCACAGATTGAAATTGATAGCAAGTTCTGAGAAGGTTTGTAGCTCAGGTTGAGGTTCTGGATGTAGGTTTGCTCGCTGAGCTGCAAGTTTCGTTTTCAGATGTTTCATCACTGTACTAGCTAGTATCTTCAGTGAGGTGAAAATGAGGACTGCAGATGCTGGAGATCAGAGTCTGGAAAAGCATAGCAGGTCAGGCAGCATCCGAGGAGCAGTGAGTCTCTTCAGTGAGCCTCTGTATGAAGCACCAGTGGTGTAGCCCACTTTCTATTTATATGTTTGAGTTTTCTTGGATTGGTGATATCATTTCCTGTGGTGACGTCATTTCCTGTGGTGATGTTATTTCCTGATGTTTTTCTCAGGGGGTGATAAATGGGATCAAAAATGTGTTTGTTGATCAAGTTCCGATTGGAATGCCATGCTTCTAGGAATCCTAGTGCATGTCTCTGTTTGGCTTGTCCTAGGATGAACCACCAATGTTTCATTTGGAGGCTCACTGAAGATGTCACCTAGTATGGTGACGAAACATCTGAAAGCAAACCTTCCAGCTCAGTGAGCAAACCTACATCCAGCTTAAAATTGATGTCAGAAGCCAAACTTTGATTTATGAACCAACTCATAATCATTTGCCATTTCAGCTGCGAATCTTGCTGTTTTAACTCTCTGCTCTTCCACATGAGTTCTCACTACTTCAGGAACTCCTGCAAAATAATCTTCTCTCTAAGGTTATCCTATGTTTGATCTATTTTCAATGCCCTTATCCACCTCTCAAATTACTTTGCCTGATCCTTCCAAACTCAATGTTTGACTTGAGTTCTTCCTTAGATTCCTTCTACCTTCACTTCCCCCCTTTCAAGTGGACATTCCCATCTAATTGCCAGTTCTGAAGTTCAAACTCTCTCTCTTTCTACTTTTCTTCTCTCTCTTTCTCTCTTTCTTCCACTAGGGCTTTCATCTTTCCTTTCTGCTTTTAATTGTAATTCAAACTGTTTCATTTCCTTTTCATGTACAAGTTGCTTCATCTATAAATGAATTCTAGCCATTTCCAAAGATTCCGATGGCATTTCCAGCAAAGTTAAATGTTGCTGCAATTACCTCCCCTTTTCTCACACACAAAGGCAATCCCTAATCCAGCCTGTCTTCCCATCCCAGCTACTTTACCTTGCTCACTTTTTGTAAAATTCCTGAAGTCACTTTTTCCGCCCCTAGAAAACTCTTAGTGACTGAAAGAGCCGTTACCACACAAGGTACACCCTGTGAAACCAATCAAATTCAACACCCGAAACAAAAGACACTCGCCACCTTTATGTCCAACAATCCTGAACTCGACTTGAAAGATTTTGATTCTGCCTAGAGTCGCCAATTTGTTATGAACCAGACCAGCCCCCCTCAAAATAAGAAGATAGCATAGACCCTAACTTTTTTTTATTTTAAAGGTAGATGTGCAATGCAAGTTCCAGATGTGATGTGAACACTTGACATTAAGCAAAACACAATTTAGTTAAACATTATAAAATATGAACAAAAGAAAGAGCAATTTATATTATCTTAACTATTGGAAACCTTAATGGAATAATAGGTACTATTACTAAATAACTGTTCCAATATAGTAACATCCCATAAACATGCTCCTGGGAAATAGGTCAGTTCAGTCACAGAGCTTATATGCAGTTCTCCAATCCAGGAGGAAACAATACCAAGAGAGATTTCAGAGATAGAAGCAGCTGGGAATCATTTACTGAGGCTTCCAACTCTTCTGGGACCTGAACAGCTTCTGATGCTACAGCTAAAATAAAACGAGAAAGGCTGGTCTGTGAGAGCTGTCCATTCCCTTTCCATTGTTACAATTGTCTTAAAAAAACCTAAAGGCCTCATTTAGACCAAAAAAGGTTATTTACTTAAGCTGTTTCCTGTAGTCAGTTCAGAATCTGTGCCTTTATAACCTTTCTTTAAAAAAAAACCCAGGATGTAATAACTTTTTTAACGTGACAACATTGTCACATATTGTTCGAGGTGCAACCATCTTTAACTGCTTCATCAATGGCCCTCTCTCATAAGATCAGTAGTGGGGATATTTGCTGATGAATGCACAAATCCATGACTCCTCATACACTGAAGTAGTCCATGTCCATCTGCAGCAAGACCTAGATTGGGCTGATAAAGTGGCAGATGATATTTTTGTCATAAAAGTGCCAGACAAAACACTATATCCAACAATCCAGAATCTAATCATTGTCCCTGGATGTTCAATGGCATAACTGTTATTGATTCAAGGATGGGGATGTGGGGTTGCTATTCATCAGAAGTTGAATTAGAGCAGCTATATATATATACTTTGGCAATAAGAGCAAGTGAGAGGCTAGAAATTCTGTGGTGTGTAACTTTGTCTTCCCAGTGCCTGACCATTATCTACAAGAAAGTGACTTGCTTGGATGGGTGTAACTCCAACACTGCTCAAGAAACTTGACACCATCTAGAACAAAGTAGCTTGCTTGATTGGCACCACATCCACCACCTTCAATGCCACAGAGTGGCAGCAGTGTGTGCCATCTACAAGATGCATTACAGAAACTGACCACAACTTTTTCAACAATGTCTTTCTAATTCATGAACTCTGCCATCTAGAAGGACAGCTGATGCATGGGAACAACACGACCTGTAAGTTCAGCTCAAAGCCACATACTATCCTGACTTGGAATTATATTCCTTCACTGTCTTTCACTAGGAGCTCCCTTCCTAACAGCACTGCGTATGTCTCTATACCTCAAGGGCAGCAGTCTTTCAAGAAGGCAGTTCACTGCTACCTGCTTCTGGTACAATTTCAATGGAATAATGAATGATGTACAACCACCCATATAACGGGTTAACACAATCCTTCCTAAAGTACATTGAGAGTCAGATGCAATATTTTAATCCCGTATAACCAGAGTTTTGTACAGCTTCAGCATAACTTGCCTTCTTTTGTGCTCAACATTTCTATCTGTGAAGTCCAAGGTCCCATTCATGTTGCTAATCAAAATCTCACTATGCTTTTTCATCTCAAAAGATCTGTGCAAATACAGTCCCATATTTCTGTGCAAATACAGTCCCATCCCATTGATGTTCTTTCGAACCATGCCATTTAGTCCATGTTGTCTTTTCCCATTCCTTCTGCTAAAATGCATTACTTAAACATGTCTCTTAAATTTCATCTGACACTTGACTGCTCATTTTGCTTCAAGATTAGAGTGGTACTGGAAAAGAACAGCAGGTCAGGCAGCATCCAAGGAGCAGGAAAATCAATGTTTTGGGTAAAAACCCTTCATCAGGAATGATGAAGGGCTTTTGTCTGAAACGTCAGTTTTCCTGCTCGTTGGATGTTGCCTGACCTGCTGAGCTTTTCCAGTACCACTCTAACCTTGACTTTAATCTCCAGCATCTGCAGTACCCACTTCTGCCTTGCTCATTTTGCTTGTCTATTTCTGTCCTGTCATATTTGTTGTTATCCTCACCGTCGAAGAGTCATAGATAATGTACAGCATAGAAACAGATCCTTCAGTCCCACACACCCATACCGATCAAATATCCTAAAAAAACCTTTTCCCACTTGCCAGAATTTTGGCCAATTTCCCGCTAAACCCTTCCTACTCATATACCCAACTAGATGCCTTTTAAACGTTGTCATTGTACCAACCTTCACCACTTCATTTGGCAGTTCACTCCAAACATGCACCACCCACTGTGTGAAAAAGTTGCCTCCTGGATCCCTTTTAAAATCTTCCCCTCTCACCCAAAACATATGCCCTCTAAGTTTTGAACTCCCCTACCTGGGGAAAAGACCTTGGCTATTTGCCCTAACCGTGCCCCTTATGATTTTATAAACCTCTATAAGGTCACCCCTCAGCTTCTGACACTGCAGGGAAAACAGCCCCAGCCTATTCAGCCTCTGTCTATAGCTCAAGCCCTACAATCCTGGCAACACCCTTGTTAACCTTTTCTGAAACCTTTCACATTTCACAACATCTTTCCTATTGCTAGGAGACCAGAAATGTGTGCAGTATTCCATACAAAGTGACCTAACCAATGTTCTGCAAAGCTGCTACATGACCTCCCAACTCCAATACTTAATGTACTGACTAATAACGGCAAGTGTATCAAATGCCTTCCTCATTAGTTTGATGACAAATTTTGAAATCTTGCCTTCTATTCCAGTATCCAAGTCTTTCATGCCTGTGCATCAAGAAAATCAGTTGTCCCAGCACTTATTGTTCAAGGACTCAAGTATTTCCCAAGATTAATTCTAAAAAAAAAACCATTTGCTATGACTCATGATTTATTCTCCTGAAACAATTTTGAATCCAAGCTGATCTTGACCCTCCTGCCCTGTTCTGTCCGCCTTAATTTTGAGACCCAATTTTAATATGGCACTTTGTCAAGGGATTATTCACACTCCATAGCGACAATGTGCATTGTTTTGCCTTTATTAACTTTTACTGTTGCTCCATTTAAAAATAAACGAATTAGTGAACAAACCTGTGCTGTCTCCCCTTTTTACCTCAAAATATTGCTCTTAAAAACCTACCCACTACTGATGTTAAACTGACTGATCTGCAGTTACTGGGAGTTTTCTGAAACTCTTTCTTGAATACTTCTTATTACTTTCTAACCCTCTGGTCACTTCCCTGAATCTCAGAAGAAAAGGAAGCCTTCATCTATATCCACCCAATGTCCTTTAGTACACGGGGCTCCTAACTTATTGACTTGAAGCACACTCGGTGTTTACAGTTCATCCTTTGCGTCAATATTTCACTCCGTCCATTAGCTTTGCAACCTCTACTGCTGCTAAAATGCTGTCAGCTTGCTCTTCCTTTGAAAATGTTGGAAAATATCCCTTTGAATATTCTTGTGTTATCTAAATGTAACACAACTGAGTTATATCAATCCCATTTACTTGAAGGTGTCTGGTATGTTTATTTAAAACTAAACCGATATACAAAGTACTCATTAGTCTCCAGATGCAATCTGTGCTTCAAGTGTTACATTGTAGAGTACCTCTTGCCTGTGGTCATACAATAGCATCCAGACACATAGAACATAGAAAAATACAGCGCAGTACAGGCCCTTTGGCCCTCGATGTTGCGCCGATCCAAGCCCACCTAACCTACACTAGCCCACTATCCTCCATATGCCTATCCAATGCCCGCCTAAATGCCCATAATGA
>NC_057721.1:54725373-54738250 GCF_004010195.1 Chiloscyllium plagiosum | reverse complement strand
CCATCAGGCGCAGGGGACTTATCTATTTTCACCCTTTCCAGAATTTCCAACACCTCTTCTGTACATACCTCAAAGCCATCCATTCTACTTAATTGTGACTCAGTACTCGCATTGACAACAATGTCCTGTTCCTGATTGAATACTGACGAAATGTATTCATTCAGTGTCTCCCCAATCTCTTCAGCCTCCACACGCAACTTCCCACTACTATCCTTGACTGGACCTATTCCTACCCTAGTCATTCTTTTATTCCTGACATACCTATAGAAAGCCTTAGGGTTTTCCCTAATCCTACCAACTAAGGACCTTTCATGTCCCCTCCTTGCTGCTCTTAGCTCTCTCTTCAGGTCCTTCCTGGCTACCTTATAACTCTCAATCGCCCCAATTGAACCTTCACACCTCATCTTTACAAAGGCCGCCCTCTTCCATTTAACAAGGGATTCCAATTCCTTATTAAACCACGGCTCCCTCACACGACCCTTTCCTCCCTGCCTGACAGGTACATACTTATCAATGACACTTGGTTGATTTGCCTGCAAAGCTCTTAAAGGGTCATACAGTCATAGAGTCATAATGCCATAGCAGCATCCAGCACAAAAACAGACCTTTCGGTCCAACCAGTCCGTGCCGACCATAATCCCAAACTAGACCAGCCCCACCTGCCTGTGTTTGGCCCATACCCCTCCAATCCTTTCCTATTCGTGCACTTCTGTAAATATCTTTTAAACATTGTAACTGTAGCCGTATCCACCACTTCCTCTGGAAGTTCATTCCATACATGAACCACATCATACTCTTTATTTCCAAAGACAGCCCTTATATACTGCAAGTGAACACATGTAAACTTCAAATGTTTGCAAAATGAGTCAAATGGAGAAAAGAATGATAAACTTTACAAGTACAGAAAGCTAATGATTCTGAGCTGGAATCTTTCCAGGTCCTGAATTACATGGGCTATAGTGAGAAATTTGGGAAATTAAGGTAAGATGTCAAATGAGGCCTTTCTTAATGTTGAGATAAAAAAGTCACCTTTTCCAAGCAAGTGCGGATTTAAAAATGAGATTCTCCCTAATCTGTAATCATTCGTGGGGATTATCACCTATTATTCACACATTAATGTGCAGACTCCCGTTCTCTCACTCACCGGCTTGAAACCAGACACTGAGGATTCCGACTTGAAAGTCCGAGTGGGTCCAGCTTGCTGCTTGCTCCTGCAGACCTTCAACTTGGACACCAGGAAACTGACATTCTAATGTGGGAGGGAAAAAAGCCAGTGGTTGTGGTACACATTGGTACCAACAACATAAGGAAGAAACGTGATCACATCCTAAAAGCAGAATATAGGGAGTTAGGACGCAGGTTTAATAAATAGGGCCTCAAACATAGTGGTCTCAGGATTTCTGTCACTGCCGTGTGCTAATCAGAATATAAATTGCAGGATAAATCAGATGAACACACATCTGGAGAGCTAGTGCAAGCTAGTGGATTAGTTCTGAAGAATTAGCACCAGTACAAGTCGGATGGGATATATCTGAGTGGGACCAGAACTGATGTCTGAGGGAACGCATTTGCAAGTGTGGTTGGGGAGGGTTAAAACTAAAAGGGCAGGTGGATAGAAACCCTTACAGGGAGACACATAGCATTGAAATAAGGACCAAAACAAAAGACAAAGTGGGAAATAAGAAATGTGATAGGCAGAGAATTCAAGGACGAGATTGAGCAGGACCATTGTAATTGAGATGAAGAACACGAAAAAGATCAGCCTTCAAGTTTTGTGCCTTGATGCGCTAATCATTCACAATAAAATGGATAAATTAGTGACACAGATAAATGTAAATGGCAATGGTATAGCAGGGATTTCAGAGACATGGCTGAAACGTGACCATGAATGAGGACTGAATATGCAGAGGTTTCCAGTTTTTAGAGATGTGATTGTGAGGAAGGGTATTCACTCTGGTGATGTAGAATCTATCTGAGTTGAGCTTAGAAACATCAAGAAGAAGTGGTCCTAGAAATAACAGATGCATTGGTAGTCATTTTGCAAACTTCTACAGATTCTGGAATAGTTTCTTTGAATCCAAGGGGAGCTAATGTAACCACATTAGGCAAGAAGGGATGCAGAGAGAAAACAATGCATTGTAAAAACTGAAAGAATTGTGGATGCTGTAAATTAGAAACAAAAACAAAAACAAAAATTACTGGCAGCATCTGTGGAGTGAAATCAGAGTTAATGTTTCAGGTTGAGTGATTTGTTGTAGGGAAAAACACCAGTCTCAGAGTCAGAATCGGGGTTCAATCACAGAGTTTATTGCACAAGGAAATACCAGAGCTCCAGGGAGAGAAAGACACCAACAGCACAGCGGTCAGCTGCAAGTCTTCTCTCAACATATCAAGAAACTTTTATACATCTTATGATACAATACATCCGTGATGAGATTATAGTCCTTGTAACATGGTTTGTTTATGGCAATCATTGCAAAATCGTTGATAGTTTCGATACAGTCTTTGTCGGTTCCAGCGCAGCCTTTGTTAATTTCCGCGTGGTCATTGTCAGTTTTAGTGTAGACATTGTCAGTTTCAATGTCTGCATGGAAATCCATTGCTGTAGTAATGGGCGCTAATTGCTCTTCCTGAGAAGGACAATTACTGCAGCCCTGGTTATTAGCATTTTGTATTCAGTGTGTATCAAGCTGTTAGCATTTCTCTACCTCATCCACCTTAAGCTAATCAACTGGGTTGTGAGTGCATTGTGCTGGCATTCTGGTGGCCCCAGGCAGTATCTGTAGCAGCTCTGGTGTTTCTCTCCATATTGTGATCCGGCAGCCATCTTGTAAGTCAAGTTGACCAACTGATGGCTCAGCGGCCATCTTGTATGTTCATGTACCTAGTGTCACCCTGCCGAGTGCTATCTCCCTCTTCAGACTCTTCCTCAGAACAATGAATTATAGACTGGTTAGCTTGACATTGGTCATGGGAACAATGCTAGAATCAATCATGAAAGATGTAATACAAGAGAACTTGGAAGATAGTGACAATATTGGATAGAGTCAGCATAGATTTATGAGGATGAAGTTGTGCTTGATGAATCTACTGGAATTTGTTGAGGATGTCGTGGACTGGATAAGGGGAGCCAATGGATGTTGCTTACTTGGATTTTCAGAAGACTTTTGATAGCATCCCACATAAGACCTTAGCATGTAAAATTAAAGAGCATGGGATTGGCGGTCATGTACTGAAATGGATTGAATGGTGAAAGAAATATTGAAGGTGATGGATTAAGAACTGGTTAACAGTCAGGAAACAAAAATTAGGAATAAACGGGTCTACGTCTGTGTGATAGGAAGTGACTAGTGGAGCACCACAGGGATTAGTGTTTAAACCCCAGCTATTCACAACATGTACTGATGATTCAGTTGAGGAAGCTACATGCCAAATCTCCATGTTTGTAGAGGACTTGAAGCAGGGTAGGTTGGTTTGCTGTAAGGAGATTGTAGAGAAGCTTCAGTGTGATTTGAACAAGTTAAGTCAGTGGACAAATGCATGGTAGATGCAGGATAATGTGGATAAATGTGATGTTGTCCACTTCAGTCACAAAAACAGGCAGGCAACTCATTATCTGAATAGCAATAGATTGAGGAAGGGGATGGTGCAACAAAACCTAGATGCCATTGTATACCAGTCATAGAGTTATAGAATCATAGAGAAGTACAGCATGGAAATAGACCCTTCGGTCCAACTTGTTCATGCCGACTAGATAACTAATCTAGTCCCATTTGCCAGCACTTGGCACATATCCCTCGAAACCCTTCCTCTTCATATACAAACCCAGGTGCCTTTTAAATGCTGTAATTATACCAGCCTCCACCACTTTCTCTGGCAGCTCATTCCATACACGCACCACCCTGTGTGAAGAAGTTGCTCCTTAGATCCCTTTTATATCTTTCCCCTCTCATCCTAAACCTATGCCCTCTAGTTGTGGACTCACCCACCCCAGGGAAAAGACCTTATCTATTTATCCTATCCATGCCCCTCATGATTTTATAAACTTCTATAAGGTCACCCCTCAACCTCCGATGCTTCAGGGAAAACAGCCCTAGCCTATTCAGCCTCTCCCTATAGCTCAAATTCTCCAACATTCTTGTAAATCTTTTCTGAATCCTTTCAAGTTTCACAACATCCTTCCAGTGGGAAGGAGACCAGAATTACACACAATATTCTAAAAATGGCCGAACCAAAATCCTGTACAGCCATAACATGACCTTCCAACTCCTGTACTCAGTGCTCTGACAAGTAAAGGAAAGCATACCAAACGCCTTCTTCACTGTCCTATGTACTTGTAGCTCAACTTTCAAGGAATTATGAACCTGTACTCCAAGGTCTGTTTGTTCAGCAACACTCCCCAGGACCTTACCATTAAATGTATAGTCCTGCTAAGATTTGTTTTTCCAAAATGCAGCACCTTGCAGTTATCTAAATTAAACACCATCTGTCACTCCTTAGCTCATTGGCCCATCTGATCAAGATCCTGTTGTAATCTGAGGTAACCTTCTTCGCTGTCCACTACACCTCCAATTTTGGTGTCATCTGCAAACTTACTAAGTATACCTCTTAAGCTCACATCCAAATCATTTATATAAATGATGAAAAGCAGCAGACCCAGTACCGATCCTTGTGGCACACCATTGGTCACAGGCCTCCAGTCTGAAAAGCAATCTTCCACCACCACCCTCTGTCTTCTACCTTCAAATCAGTTCTCTATCCAAATGGCTAGTTCTCCCTAAATTTCATGAGAGCTAACCTTACTAACCAGTCTCTCATGAGGAAACTGGTCGAATGCCTTATTGAAGTCCATATGGATCACATCTACTGCTCTGCTCTCATCAATCCTCTTTGTTACTTCTTCAATAAACTCAATCAAGTTTGTGAGACATGATTTCCCATGCACAAAGCCACATTGACTATCCCTAATCAGTCCTTGCCTTTCCAAATACATGTACATCCTTCAGGATTCCCTCCAACAACTTGCCCACCACCGATGTCATGCTCATTGATCTATCGTTCCCTGGCTTTTCCTTACCACCTTTCTGAAATAGTAGCACAATATTAGACAACTAATACAATTACAGCATTTAAAAGGCATCCGGATTGGTATATGAATAGGAAGAGTTTAGAAGGATATGGGACAAGTGCTGGCAAATGGGACTAGATTAGGATAGGATATCTGGTTGACATGGACGAGTTGGACCGAAGGGTCTGTTTCTGTGCTGTATATCTTTATGACTTAATGACACTATATTTGGAGAAAGCAGGTACAGGGCATGAATTAGATGATGAGCCATGATCATGTGAATAATATACTCACTCGAAGGGCTGAATGACCTGTTCCTGTTCCAATATTTTATTTTACTGACATCTCATTGCCTGTTGTATGGACAACAGTCACAGGCAGCTTGTGTCCATGGACATTGATATCTGATTTGTCCCGGGCTCATCACTTCAATATAGCACTTTTCTCATCTACTTACAGTACATTTCTACTCCTTAATGCTGCACTTTGTACTTTAATAGCAATGCTGTGACAAGGAGACTTTGTGTGCAGGGACAAGTATCACTTTATTGACTGGACCAAAGAGCATCTCAGGGCTATTCACCCGCTCTCTAAGTGCATACTCACATTGCATCTACCTGGTTCCCCACTGAAAATGTTTGCAATTTAATTCAAGTTGTTTCTGTAGGTTTGAAGAATGGGGTAGCTGAAAATACTGGAGACATTAAGGACTGCAGATGCTGGAAGCCAGAGCAAAGAGATGTGAAGCTGGAAGAGCACAGCAGGTCAGACAGTATCTGAGGAGCAAGAAAGTCAAAGATTCAGTTGGGTTTCGGCCCGAAACGTTGACTTTCCTGCTCCTCGGATGTTGCCTGATCTGCTGTGCTTTTCCAACTTCACATCTATTGACTCTCGCTGAAAGTACTTTTGAGTGATCTCCTGTTATGTCATTATTACAATGACTAACCTATGATATGTTTATTTTTACAGTGGTGTCAATATCAAGCAGTCCATCCCACACAGAGCACCAGGATACGTAATGGTGGAGCCCTCATCTGAACCAAGTAAGATAATTAGATTTCAGACCATAAGACATAGGAGCAGAAATTAGGCCATTCAGCCCATTGAGTCTGCTTCGCCATTCAATCATGGCTGATAAGTTTCTCATCCCCATTCTCCTGCTTTCTCCCCGTAAACCTTAATCTCCTTGACAATAAAGAAACTATCTATCTCAGTCTTAAATATACTCAATGGCTTGGCCTCCACAGCCTTCTGTGGCAGTGAATTCCAGAAATTCACCACTCTCTGGCTGAAGAAGTTTCTCCTTATCTCCATTCTCAAAGATCTTCCCTTTACTCTAAGGCTGTGATCTCAGGTCCTAGTCTCTCCTACCAATACAAACATCTTCCCAACATCTACTCTGCCCAGGCCTTTCAGTATTCTGTATGTTTCAATTAGATTCCCTCTCATTCTTCTAAACTCCATTGAATATTAACTCAGAGTTCTCAAATGTTTCTCATACATTAAGCTTTTCATTCCTGTGACAGTTCTTGTGAACCTCCTCTGAACATTCTCCAGGGCCAGTACATCCTTCCTGAGATATGTGGCCCAAAACTGTGCACAATACTCGAAATGTGGTCTGACCAAAGCCTTGTAGGGCCTCAGAAGTCCATCCTTTTATATTCAAGTCCTCTCAAAATAAATGTCCCATCATTGTATTTGTCTTCCTAATGAATGACTCAACCTATAAGTTTATCTTGAAGGAATCCTAGTCAAGAATGTCCAAGTCTCTTTACACTTCAGCCTTCTGAATTTTCTCCCCATTTAGAAAATAGTCCATGCCACTATTTCCTACCAAAGTTCATGACCTCACACTTGCCCAAATTGTGCTCCATCTGCCTATTCTTCACTCTCCTAATCTGTCTAAATCCTTCTGCAGCCTCTCCACCTCCTCAATGCTACTTGTCCCTCCACCTATCTTTGTATCACCTTCAAACTTAGCCAGAATGCCTCAGTTCCTTCATATAGATTGTTAATGTATAAAGTGAAAAGTTATAGTCCCAACACTGAGCCTTGCAGAACACCACTTGTTACTGACTGCCATTCTGAGAAGGACCCTTTTATCCCCACTCTCTGTCAGATAGCCAAGCTTCTATCCATGCTACCACCTTGCCACTAACACCGTGGGCCCTTATCTTACTCAGTAGCCTTCTGTGCAACACCCTTTCTTGAAGTCCAGGTAGATAACATCGATTGGCTATCCTTGATCTAACCTGCTTGTTACTTCCTCAAAGAATTTGCACAAATTTGTCAGGCATAACCTCCCCTTGATGAAACCATGCTGACATTGCCCTATTTTACCATATACTTCTAAGTATTCAGACGTCTCATTCTTCACAATGGATTCCAGAATCTTACCCATGACCAAGGTTGGGCTAATCAGTCTGTAATTTTGTGTCCTTCTGCCTTACTCGTCTTTTAAATAGGTGCATCATGTTAGCGATTTTCCAGTCCTCTGGGACCCTCCCTGATTCTAGTGATTCCTGAAAGATCACCACTAACGCCTCCACTATCTCTTCAGCTATCTCCTTCTGAACTCTAGGGTGTAGTCCATCTGGTCCAGGTTATTTATCCACCTTCAGGCCATTCAGTTTTTCTAGGACCTACTCCTCAGCGATGGTCACCATACTCAGTTCTGTCCCCTCACTCTCTTGAATTTTTGGGATATTACTCATGTTGTCCATCTTGAAGACTGACGCAAAGTAATTATTCAGTTCCTCAGCCATTTCCTTGTGCCCTACTACTATCTCTCCCTGGGCTGAGAAGTGGCAGATGGAGTTTAATTCAGATAAATGTGAGGTGCTGCATTTTGGGAAAGCAAATCTTAGCAGGACTTATACACTTTTGAAACTTTATTGCTGGAACAGCACAGCAGGTCAGGCAGCATCCAGGGAACAGGAGATTCGACGTTTCGGGCACAGGCCCCTCTTCAGGACTTATACACTTAATGGTAAGGTCCTAGGGAGTGTTGCTGAACAAGAAGACCTTGGAGTGCAGGTTCATACCTCCTTGAAAGTGGAGTATCAGGTAGATAGGATAGTGAAGAAGGTGATTTTATAGAGGTTTACAAAATTATGAGGGGCATGGATAGGGTAAATAGGCAAAGTCTTTTCCCTGTGGTCAGGGAGTCCAGAACTAGAGGGCATAGGTTTAGGGTGAGAGGGGAAAGATATAGAAGAGACCTAAGGGGCAACGTTTTCACACAGAGAGTGGTACGTGTATGGAATGAGCTGCCAGAGGAAGTTGTGGAGGTTGGTACAATTGCAACATTTAAGAGGCATTTGGATAGGTATATGAATAGGAAGGGTTTTGAGGGATATGGGCCGGGTGCTGGCAGGTGGGACTAGATTGCTTTGGGATATCTGGTCAGCATGGATGGGTTGGACCGAAGGGTCTGTTTCCATGCTGTACATCTCTATGACTCTATTATTCTCCAGTGAGCCAATGTCCATTTTTGCCTCTCTTTCGCCCTCTATGTATCTAAAGAAACTATTTATATTACTGGCTCGCTTACCCTCATATTTAATCTCCTCCCACCTTATTTTCTTTGTTGCCCTCTGTTGGTCTTTGTAAGCTTCCCAGTCCTCTAATTTCCCACTTTCCTTCGCCACATTATATGCTTTCTCTTTTGCTTTTGTGCTCGACTGCTGTGGTTGTCTCATCCTCCCTGTACCATGCTTTTCTTTCCTTGGAATGAATCTCTGCTGTGTCTCCTGAATTACTCCCAGAATCCCCTGCCAATGCTGCTCCACCGTCTTTCCTGCTCGGCTCCTCTCCCAGTCAATTCTACCAGCTCCTCCCTCATGCCTCTGTAGTTGTCTTTATTCATCTGTAATACTGTTACCTCTAATTCTATCTTCTCCCTCTCAAATTGCAGCATAAATTCAATCATATTACAATCATTTCACCTTTAGCTCCCTTATCAAGTCTGCCTCATTGCACAACACTAAATCCAGTATTGCCTGTTTCCTATTGGGCTCCATCACAAGCCGCTCCAAAAAGCCATCTTGTAGACATTCCACAAATTCCTTTTCTTGCAATCCACTACCAACCTGATGTTCCCAGTCCACTTGCATATTGAAATCCCCCACGCTCACTTTGCCTTTCCTATATATCTTTTCTATCTCCTGGTGTATCTTGCGCCCCCAGCTCCTGACTACTGTTTGGAAGCCTTTTTTTACCTTTGCAGTTCCTCAATTCTAATCACACAGATTCCACACCATCAGACCCTACTTCATTTCTTACTATTGATTGAAATTCATTTTTTACCAGTAAGGCAACCCCACCCTCTCCACCCATCTGCCTGTCTTTCCAATAGGATGTATATCTGTGAATATTCAGCTCCCAATCCTGATCCATGTGCAGCAACCTCTCTGTGATTCCCACCATGGCATACCTGCCAATTTCGATATGCACCACAAGCTCATTCACCTTATTCCTTACACTGCGTGCATTCAGATATAACACCTTCAGTCTTGTATTAACCATCCCTCTTCTCATTGTTATTTGTTTATCCAGTGTCTTTGAAGTTTTGATTTGGAGGTGCTGCTGTTGGACTGTGGTGTACAAAATTAAAAATCACACAACACTAGGTTATAGTCCAACAGGCTTATTTGGAAGCACTAGCTTTTAGAGTGCTGCTCCTTCATCAGGTGAGGGAACAGCATTCCAAAAGCAATGCTTCCAAATAAACTGTTGGACTATAACATGGTGTTATGTTCGAAGGTTGATTCCTAACCTTTTCCAAACACTCTGCTCTATTTTGTTTGCTGGAGAGTTTAATAGCCTCTCCTGAGTTCTCCTTTCTTTTTATTCTTCATATTTTCCAATGCAGAATCAGTCACTACAGATATTAACCTGCATCTTTGCTTCCCATCGGTCATTATACTTATTGGAATTTTACCCTTCTCTTCCGCCCCCCCCCCCCCACTTCCTACTTTAAAGTCCTGTTGACCACCCTATTTATCCTGTCACTAGAATACTGGCCCCAGTTCAGTTCAGGTGGAGACCGTCCCAACAGTACAGATCCCTCCTGTTCTAATACTGATGCCAGTGCCCGTTGAAAAGGAAATCCTCTTTCCCAAACCACTCCTTTAGCCACGTGTTTACTTCCCTTATTCTCGTATCCCTATGCCAATTTGCACTTGGCTCCAGCAGTAATCTGCAGATTATGACCCTTGATTACCTGTTCTTTAATTTGGTTCCTAGCTCCTGATAATCCCTGAATAGGCCCTCTTTCCTAGTCTTGCCTATGTTGTTTGTCCCACTGTGAACTACAACAACTGGCTCCTCCACCTCCCTCTGTAATATCCTTTCAAGCCAGTAGAGATGTCCCACACCCTGGCAGCAGGCAGGCAACACAGCATGAGAGATTCTCGATCCTGCTTACAGAAGATATTATCTAACCCAATTATAGAATCTCCTACAACTGCCACTTGTCTTTTTGCTCCACCTTCTTGAAAGGCCTCCTGTACCGTGGTCAGTTGGCTCATCCTCCCTGCAGCTCTGTTCCTCATCCACACAGGGAGCAAATATTTTGTCCCTGTTGGACAAGGTCAAGAACTGAGGCTTGTCTACCTGGATCCTTCTCCCTGCCTCACCTGTAGTCACACCCTGACCACTGACCGAAATTGTGATACTTAATCTATCAGGTGTGACTGCCTCTTGAAACAAGGCATCCAGGTAACTCTCCCCCTCCAGATGTGCTAGTGTTTGAAGCTCAGATTCCAGCTCATCAATTCTCTGGAGTATCTCCTTGCAGTGTAGCTTAGTTAAAATTCTCCTTTTGCACTGAATTTTCACTTGCATCAAACCTCTAGTTTAGTCATCCAGCCTTTATCTTGCTCTCCTATAGCCTCCTTCAAACTGATTGTGCTCCTTAGTGCCAGTCTGGACATTCACTGAAGTGGTGGGCACTCCATTCTAATTTCAAATCATTGCTAACACCACTAGCAATAATCATTCATTCCAATCCAGAAAGATGCTTGCTTTAATCCTGTTATCATATTCTATCAATTGTCTCTAATCATCAAAGATGTTGCTATAATAGAGCCAAATTCAAAGCAAGGAGGGAGGAAGTTGGGACCTAATAAACTCCAGTCTCCAACAGTCAGGAAGTGCTGGTCTTGGAGCAGTGAGGGCTGTCTTTGCTTCTCTGCACATTCATCTTGATAACAATATGAGGAAGGACCAGTGGGATAGTTCACCTCTATCGTTCTATTAAAAACCTTTTGAGTAAATTCAATGAACACTGACAATGCAATGGTGCAAGATGGTAGCAGTAAATCAAATACGATGCTCAAACAGTATTCCCAAAGCAAATAAATTCAAAGCCCTAGAGTTAAAACTGATCAGACTGCAATAGGAATACTGCCCATAAAAGGGGAATTGGTGACTTTAGTGTTAAAGTCACTGGATTAGAAATCAGAACCCCAGGCTAATGTTCTGAGTGCATGACAGATAGTACAATTTGAATTCAATAAAAATTTGGAATTAAAAGCTAACCTACTGTTAACTCTAAAACAACTGTTCATAGTCATAAAAACCCAACTAGTTCAGTAATGCCTTTCAGGGAAGAAAATCTGCCACACTTACCTGGTCTGCTTACTTGTGAATCTAGACCCACCAAAATATTGTTGAATCTTAACTGCCTTCTTAGCTCGCCACTCAAATTGTATTGAATTGCTTATAAGGTCAAAACAAAGGAATAAAAACTGTACAGACGAGATTGCATCATCCGAGGCAACAGAAATGATAATGACAAACAAATAGCCCTGTTATTCTCACAGAATCATTTTTACAATGTCCTAGGCACTGCCATTGTCATCCCACTGGGAGTGCAGATCTGACAGAGGTGGCTACACAGTGGTGTACAAAGTCATGCCTTTATATTGATAATACCTTACATCGTATTGTGTGGCATCATGATTGTGTTCGATGGGACAGCAACACAATACTGGAAATCCATGAGGCGCTTTGAACCATCATCATCATCAAAATTATACACAATTTGTAAGCTAACAGTCCGGCATTTCCCCCACTGTTAACATCCTGGGGTGTTGCCATTGACCAGAAACTGAACTGGAACAAGTATATATATTCTGTGGGTACGAGGGCAGGTCAGAGCCTACTAATTCTGTGGAGAATCCTGACTTGGAACAATACCATGTGCCCTCTCAGTCTCCAATTCCAAATCTTACTACAACTGCCTCCTGCAGCCCAAACACAATAGTAATTCAAAAAGACTGGTCATGCATCCCTTCTCAAGCACAATTAGGATGTGCAAAAATGCTGGCTGATCTGTTAACACCAACAACTCATGAACTAAATAAAACTGCAGAGGCTGTTACCTGGGATAAAATACCAAAAGGAAATGACTTGTTAAGTAAAGACGTTTCACCATTGAAAACAAAGAGATTTCAAGAGTGATCTTACTGAAATATATGACGCTTTTAAATGAGATTGAGAAATGTTGCAGAAAAGGTTGCTGAGCAAAGGACAAAAGTTCAAAGATTCAGAACGGCAAAGGGCAAATTTAGAACAAAGAGAGTCATAGAGATGTACAGCACGGAATTCGTCCATGCCAACCAGATATCCCAACCCAATGTAATCCCACCTGCCAGCATCCGGCCCATACCCCTCCAAATCATTCCTATTCGTATACCCATCCAGATGCCTTTTAAATGTTGCAATTGTACTAGTCTCCAACACTTCCTCTGGCAGCCCATTCAATACACGTACTACCCACTGGGTGGAAGAGTTGCCCCTTAG
>NC_057721.1:54680445-54723615 GCF_004010195.1 Chiloscyllium plagiosum | reverse complement strand
GCAGCACCCCCTACACCCACCCCAGACCTGAAACATTGACATCTGCACCTCCTGATGCTGCCTGGCTTGCTGTGTTCTTCCAGCCTCCTGCTTGTCTACAACTAATTCAAAGGAAGCACCCCCTACACCCACCCCAGACCTGAAACATTGACATCTGCACCTCCTGATGCTGCCTGGCTTGCTGTGTTCTTCCAGCCTCCTGCTTGTCTACAACTAATTCAAAGGAGTCAATAGTTAGATGTCAGGAGTCGTTTCTTAGTTTCATCTATACTTTGCTTTATTCATTATCATTTCTGGTCAGAGATAAATGGTCTAGTTGACAGCCACATATACTGGATGCGATATTTAATGGAACATGATTATGTTCTTTAAATGAATCCTATTTAATGGTTCTATTGTTGTGAAACAGAGGTTTAGAGGTGGGATCTCCTGATCATAATAATTCAGTGACACACCAGCTGGTGCATTTACCCATTGACACAGACTTGTTCAGAATATGATTTAGATGATTTTTCTTCTTGTACTTGTATACTTCCTGTAGCAACAGCTGATAGCCCTGCTGGGATTGTCATTGCCTTGATAACAAGTGAGAAATGTGTTGACGATTGAAGCTATAGCACATCATCTAGCTGTGCCTTGTATCTCTTTATTTTCAGCTCCGGCTCTTGGAGAATGTGTCCGGGGACCGCCCATGGTGTCACCATCTGGTTTTTACTATCAGGATAAGTGGATGTCAACAACCTGCAATATTCACCGCTTTGAGACTCCTGCAAAAATTAAAGAATGCCTCCGTAGAAAAATTGTCTATCTGTTTGGAGATTCCACCATGCGACAATGGTTTGAATACTTGACTCAGTTTGTGCCAGGTTAGGCCATGTCTCTTGTCTGTTTGCCCTGTACAGACAGTATCCAAAATCTAGCATTACTGGGACTGAAACTGTGCTGCTTTTCACATTCTCCCAGATTTTGATCAAGTAATCAGTAAAATCAGGCCAGTAATTAGGAGTCTGCTATTATTGTCATGTTTTATTTAATTTTTCTTCATTTTTCCTGGAGAAAGTTAAACCACTTAGTTGACAGCCATATTTATTAACCCGTGTAACCATTTGCAAGGTATTTGATGTAGACTCTTCTCATCATCTCAATTTTTTGTTCTTTCTGAATGTTCCTACTAGAGTCTGAATAATGTAAGATCATGGATGTAGGTTTGCTCACTGAGCTTGAAGGTTCATTTCAAGATGTTTGTTACCCTACTAGGTAACATCTTCAGTGGGCCTCAGGCGAAGCAATGCTGAAAATTCCTGCTTTCTATTTATATGTTTGGGTTTCTTTGGGTTGGTGATGTCATTTCCTGTAGTGATGTTATTTCCTGTGGTGAAGTCACTTCAAGTTTCTTTTCTTCGGGGATGGTATATGTGGTCTAACTCAATGTGTTTGAGGCCCACTGAAGGTGTTACCTAGTAGGGTAACGAAACATCTGGAAATGAACCTTCAAGCTCAGCGAGCAAACCTACATCCAAAACCTCAACCTGAGCTACAAATCTTCTCAAAACTCACTAAGACCTATGGCCGCAATACGCTAAAACTCACCCGAAAATGTGAAACGAATGCCATCCGACAGAGTGCCACCTGCGAACACCTGTACTTCCTGCACGAATGCCTAAGGAAGCAGGTACTACCTAAATGTCTTCATTACAAACGTCCCCTTAACACCCCACTAGCCATAAGTACAGCAGAGCAATACAGCCGCAGAGTGCTTAGAGAAATGATTAATGATGCCCACAACAGACTCGGTAAATACAACCGGGAAATTTTGCATCAAAAATCTTTACTGAGTCATGCAACAGACCATGAATGGATAGACACAGTGCAACAAGCCATAGATAGTAGACAGCAACAAACACAGAAAATTAAAAACCTAGACCTGCTGAAAAAAACCAGACAAACTTACATAAAGTAACAACACTGATAACACAGAAGCATGGATAAAAAACTTATCTGACCGACCCTTAACAGACACTGGAAAAAGCCGTCTTAGTAAGAGGATTAAATTACAACTGCCAGGATGCGGACAAGAAAGATTTCTTAGCAGCATTAGAAACAACATTAAAAGACAACCAACTCACAGAAGAAACCCAGCAAACCATCAGACAAGTAGTCCCACCAACATTAAGCAGAAAAAAGGAAGGAAACATACTCCATGCACAAGAAAGGAAAGCACTCGAAAGACTAAAAAAAGATAAAACCATTGTTATCCTACTTGCAGACAAAAGACGTTTGACAGTCATTCTAAATCGAAAAGACTACATTGAAAAAGCGAACGCACTACTTACAGATATCAGCACTTACCAACAAGTGGCAATAGACCTGACCACACAATTGGAGAACCAAATTACAGCCCTACTCAAAAAACTTCAGAAATCTGGAGAAATAAATAAGACTGACTTCCAAAACATGAAACCAGATGGATCCAACACATCACGCTTCTATGGATTACCCAAAATGTACAAACCAGGAGCCCCATTCAGACCCATAGTCTCACTACCTGGAACAGCAACTTACACATCGGCCAAGGATCTACACCAAAGACTAAAATACTTAGTAGAAGACACACGCCACTCCATCCACTCCACCGAAGAATTTCTGAGGACCATCAAAGACACTAAGATAGAAGAGGATGAAATAATGGTTTCCTTTGATGTAACAGTCCTGTTCACATCAATCAACATTAACCTGGTCAAGGAAACACTGACTACACTATTAGAAGACCCAAAGACACATATACATCAAACACCACTAACTTCATCAACAAGGACAGTATCATCAAGCTCGTGGACCTCTGCCTTACCACACACTTCACCTTCAACAACAAAACCTACAGACAAACCAACAGAACACCCATGGGATTTCCGATATCAGGGTTCTTAGCAGCGGCAGTAATGCAGAGACTTGAACAAACAGCTCTGCCAACCATCCAATCCAAACTTTGGTTCCGCTACGTGGATGACACCTTTGTCATCACTAAACGAAGCAAATTAGAGGAAACTTTCAAGACCATAAAATTCACTAAAGAGGAGGAAAACAACAACAAATTGCCATTCCTAGATATCACAGTAGAGCGAACAGCCAATAGGGAGCTTCAAACCAGCGTCTACAGGGAAACAACACATACTGACCAAATATTGAACTACAGAAGCAATCATCCCAACACTCACAAACAAAGCTGCATCAGAACATTATTTAAATGAGCCAACACACACTGCAGCACAGAGGAACTACACAGAGCAGAGGAAAATCACCTATGCCGTGTATTCAAAAAGAATGGGTACCCAATGAACACAGTCCGCTGATTTCTCAGCAACAAACCCAAACAAGCAGACAACACATGTCCAGAAACCCTAGCCACACTCCCCTACATCAAAAACACCTCATAAATCACTGCCAGACTACTCAGACCTCTTGGCATCATGGTAGTCCACAAACCTACCAACACACTAAAACAGAAGCTAATGAACTTGAAAGACCCTTTACAGACAACAAGCAAAACTAATGGCATTTACAAAATACTGTGCAAGAACTGTAACAAACACTACATTGGACAAGCAGGCAGAAAACTAGCCACCAAGATACATGAACATCAACTAGCCACAAAACAACATAACCCTCTCTCACTAGTATCCTCACCTACGGATGATGAAGAACACCACTTCAACTGGGACAACACATCCACACTAGGACAAGCCAAACAAAGACATACACGAGAATTCCTAGAAGCATGGCATTTCAATTGGTACTCTATCAACATCGAGTTAGACCCCATCTACCACCCCCTGAGAAAAGGAACAGGAAGTGACTTCACCACAGGAAATAACATCACCACAGGAAATGACATCACCAAGCCAAAGAAACCCAAACATATAAATAGAAAACAGGAATTTTCAGCAGTGCTTTACCTGAGGCCCACTGAAGATGTTACAAAACGTCTGGAAATGAACCTTCAAGCTCAGCGAGCAAACCTACATCCAAAACCTCAAACTGAGGTACAATTCTTCTCATAACTTGCCAATGTAAGAACATGGCGGTTTTGCTTTTCTGATTTCCCATCTCTGATCTAGGCTTGATACCAAAGTGGATCAATTCTTATGCTGTATGCATGGAATTGTACCAACTCTTTTGATATCTCTTATCCCATGGCCTTGAGATGTGATGTTTGGGCTAAGGTCTTGCAGTAGTATTGGGATTTCTGCTTTCAACTTTCCACTGATAAGAAACTCTGCTGATAAATATACATTAGTTAAAAATGTTGATTTGTGATTCAATACAGCTAAATTCCAATCGCTGTCTTTGATCAGTAACAACATTCACTGCTCTCCCTAATTCTCCACTGGCATGTGTATGAAGAGGGGAGCTAATGCCATGATTGGTTCATAATTTTGCTGGGAATCTCTTAAACACTTTATTCACAAAGTGCAGACTGTTGTCTGATACAATTTCATGTGGAAAAATTGTCTTTAGTGCTTTGATCACAGTCTCCATTGTGGTGGAGTTATGTATAAAAGTCTTTATCCACCTGGAAAAGTACCCTGACCTGATCAAACATGCATTTCTTGAAAGTCAAATATATCTAGTACCAATCTTTGCCATGACCTGACTGGGACACTAGAAGATAACAAAGTACTGTTGGTGTCAGACTATTGATTTCACATGTACAGTAGCATGGTATCAAATTCTTCATGCTTGAAAATGCCAGGTCACCACGTAGACTATTGTGGATAAGCCTGACACTTGGATATTCCTAAGAGTCCTTTGTGAAATCTGCAAATAAATCCTTCCCTCATGCGCTCTTGTATTACCAGCATGTGATTGAAAATGAGAAGACCATTTACTGTGGCTGAATGCTTCTTCTGTTCTTGATATTGGTGTAAGAGCTGGTTTATTGGACTGTGTTTTAACCAACCATCCAGACAGACCCTCCTGTTTTGAATGAATTCCACATCTGCCTCCTGAGTTTTTTGAAACTCCTGTAACTTTCCCAAAGTGGGCAGAGAATTTGTACAGACCGATGGAAATGTTTCTCCTTCCTCAGTAAAGGTTAAACCTTCTGCCTCAGCTTGACTCACTATAACACTAGATAATGCTGCAGCTGTGATCTGTGGTTCTTCTGGGTTTTTGAATATCATACATCGTATTTCATCAACCAGAGTCCGACACTTTAGATCCCTGAGGGCATTTTGATTGTCTCCATGGAATCCAATAGCATAACTAAAATTGTGTGCTCTGTCTCAATTTGGAACTTCAAACCCAGTAGATAACCTGAGAAATATCCATATTCCATGTGACTGCTGAATCCTCTTCTTTAGTAGTTGCATAACACCATTCTATTTCAGGTAACTCTCTGATGTGAAATGGACTTCTCTTTTCTAACTGTCACCTTCAAACTAGATGAGTACTGGATGCTTATTCCTATTAAAGGTGCATCTACAACCATTATTGGGGTTGTAATGAGCTAGCACAACTGAAAGAAGTATTTTCTCTTTTATCTTACAAAATGTTATGGTACATGTGACTGCAGATGTCAGAGTTACATCATTTAATGCATCATTATTCCATTAGTGCATTCTCATTATACTACAGGATTCTAGACTGGATAAATTTGTCTGTCAGTTTGCTTGTTTGTCTACTTACTATCTTTGTATTAATTCACCTATCTGTCTGTATATATCATTTTGCATATAGCATGGATAACACCGTAAATGAAGATATGTCAGTAGAAATTTTCCAACTGTGTTTTTATAATTGGCTCACGTCAGAATTTGAATGAGGAACGCAATCCTTAATATTAACCAGACTCCATGAAGTTTCTTGACATTAGGCCAAACATGGGCAAAGAAATGCCCTGTGATTACCATGTCCTGCCTTCCTTTAGCTGATGAATCAGTTCTCCTCCAACACTGAAAAGAAGGAATGACATTGAATGTATACTGAGTGTGGGACTTCAATGATCAACACTGAGAATAGCTCATCAGCACCACTACTGACTGAGTAGTGAGAGATATATTTTGTCAGCCTGTGGATTGCGAGGGAAAATCCCATTTAACTTTGTCCTCACCAATCAATCATTCTTAGATGCATTTCTCCATTGAATAGATAAGAGCTGAAATCCAGTGATGATGTAAGTGTAACTAAGCCTACAAATCAGAGCAACATTTTACCAAGTGTAATACCAAGAAGACCAAGATACAACTGAAGTCAATAGGAACTGGAGCAAACCATTCCCTAAAACACTGAAAGAGTCGTTGCCATCACACGGCAAGGCTGGACAACATCTAGGCTTGGGCTGTTGAGTGACAACTAATATGGAACTCCACATATACCAGGTAATGGCCATCTCCAACAAGACTGAATCTAATCATCTGCTATTGACATTTGATGAAGGTACCTTTACTGAGTTCCCCAAGACTAATAGTCCGAGGAAAATATTGAAAATAAACTTAACTGGACTCAGCATATAAATTCAGAAGCAGCAAGAGTAGATCAGAGGCGGTGAATTCTGTCTTAAGTGACTCATCTCCCAACTTTCAAAGCTTGTCCCCCATCTACAAGGCACATGTCAGGAGTGTGATAGAATAGACTCCACTTCCCTGAAAGAGTGTGGATCCAACAATACTGAATAAATTTGGCACTATCTAGGACAAAATAGTCTGCTTGATTGATACTTGATCCACCACATTCAATATTCATTCACTCTACCACCCTCACACAGTGGCAGGTGTGTTTACTTTCGACAACTTGCAGTGTAATAATTCATCACGTCTTATCTAGCAACATCTTCCAAGCTCTCCATTTCCCTGAATGAGCATGGTTCCAACAATAACTGAAGCCAAACCAAACCAAACCAATCCAAGCCAAACAGCTTACTTGATTGACATCCCATCACCAAGGTAAAGATTCCCTCCCTCCATCTCTGGCACACCACAACAGCCATTGTGTACATATATGAGATGAACTGCAACAACTTAACAAAATGACTTGAATAACATCTTCCAAACTCTCCACCTCTAGCACCTAGAAGTTCAAAGGAAGCATTAGGGACTGGGCACAAATCTTGACCTTTTCAGCAGTGATTCCTCTGTAGGACAGCTCTTACAACTTCAGCAGAAAATGGTATTGAAGAGGATTTTGTGAAGTACTCAGGGTGTGCCCTTGGTGTTTCTGGTGTCAAAGTTGATGTCAGGTGGGCCATTTGGTTTTTTTTTCTCTTTTTCACTTTTTCTCTTTTTTTAATATCCAGAAGAGCTCTTGCACACAACTGAATGTATTGTTTCCCATCACCAAATTACCTGTGATATTTTTCATCTGTTAACCACTACCAGTATCATTCAATTTTATTCTCAATCAACATTTCTTTAGCAATTTGACATATGTGAATGTTTTGTTAAGTCATTTTAACAGGCATTTAAGAGTCAATATTACTGTGTCACACATCGTCCAGAACAGGCAATAAAGGTAGATGTTCTTCCCTGAACTGTCCCTCCTCTTCCCTCTTGACCTGCCTGTGACCTTTGAAATTGTTGACCACACCATCTTTCTTCAATGCCTCTCTGCTGTCATTTACTGGGACAATGCTGTCACTTGGTTCCATTCTTATCTCTCTAATTATAGCCAGAGAATCATGTTTATCCTTTTCCTATTCTGATCTCAAATTTTATGACAGTTAAAGGATTGATAGTCAAATATTAAATAACTTCCTCTTTATTATTAACTCTTTAGTTCTTAGGAAGCACACAATCAGTGCATTATCGAAATGTTTCACGAGAATCTAGATGCCATCACATATGCTGAACTGGCTAGGTTCACTCTGACAACTTATTGTCTTCTCTGACACTTGAACTCAGGATCTGCTCTTTGCAAACGTTGGTCTCAAATTGCATTCTTTTATTTGTTTTTAACCCAGTCTTCAAGACTGTTTGATGGCATGTTCCCTTGTACAAGACCCTCATAGTTCAGAGCTCATTTGTCCAAGAGTCGTTTAAAATAGGAGACATTTGTGTCCATGATTCTTCTTATCAGTGTTATTTTATCCCTTTTTGCAACCACAGTTTCTTTTCTGTATATCAATCACTTGGTTGGTACCTGGGACTCGAATAGAGAAGATGATATTCATAACATGGCATGTTTGTGCAGCACATTGATGTTCCTTTAATCAGACACAACATTCCCTTTTTCCTTTATAGGCCATCTTTGTGATGTCAGTGTTAATGTTCCTGTCTGCTATCATGCAATTTAAACTTTCATAAAACCACACAGAGCTTGTCCCTTGGGCTATACAGGGTAAGGCCATATAATTATTTTGTCTGTTTGTTGACACCTAGCTAATGTGGGACCTACAACTTTCCCTTCCTTTTCAATAACATATGGTAGAGTGTTCTTGTGCCCCATCTATATTTTTTCCATAACAAAATCTGTACTTTCCAACTCAGAAACATTTAACCCAAATTCTTCGCTAGGGATCATTGTGAGTCTTAGTACCATTCCCAGGACTTTCTCTCAGGTTCCTCCACAATTATTTCTTAAACAAACTCTAGTCAGCTGCCGAAGTTGACAGCTCAGCATGTTTGGATGTGTTCCCCTGTTGTTCAGGTCTCTTAGCTGCTCATTGCTAACCCAGGATGGACCTTTCCCTGACTAGCTTGTACAAGATTTTCCCTCAATTGTTCCACCGTCAGTTACCACAGATGCTGCACAGGGTTCTGCACTCTGCTGTCTGACATCATCATCTAGTTTATCCATAATAATTTGATTAGTAGTTTTAGCATGTCTCTCCAATACTTTAACTGTTTGATTTCCAACCTGGTTTTCCTCTAACCCTCTCTTATCATTCTTTAGCCATTGTTATTTATTTTGTCTAAGATTTGTTTAACTTTTTTGGTTAGGGTTCTGAGTTTGTTGTCTTAATTCTGTAAATCAAGCATATTTACAGTGTACTTCACTGCTCCAGAAGCTGTTGCCACATCATTGATTAAACTGTTTTCCTGTCGGCCTTTTGGCTCTGGTTTGTTGCTTTTTCATTTCTCTCAGTCTCTTGTTCAAGCAGAACTTGGGTAAGATGGGGCATACAAATTTCTCATTTGGGAGGGGCACCACTTGGGCATCTGGATTCCAGTTATGCTATGGGCACCAATTCACGATGGAATTGTCATACAGGACCTTACCGGTTTCTTTCATGACTAGCCTGCTCTGTGGTCCCGTTGTGTCAGGATAAGTTTCCAGGGCCAGAAGTGAAGTGGTCAGTGGGCGATCTGAAGGGTGGTGGCTAATTCTGGATTCTTCTATCCTTTCATTGCTTACAATCCCTGTTGAGCATTTTAAAGGGACAGAAATCATTCATCTTGTGGGTTTAAAGGGGTCCCAAACTCAAGGGCTACAATTCCTTCAATACCTGTGCATTCACCTCACTTCCTATATCATTCTTCACTCCAATTTGAGCATTACTTTCTCGAGTTAACAAAACCTTTGGGTGGAAATTGTCCCTATTTCAAATTATGAACTCTTTGCTGCCGGTCACACTCATCTCAGATTCATGTCCAACTGTCCATCTCCCCAGTTTACATCTTTCAATAGGTTGTACCACAATCCTCCATTTGGTTCTGATGGATCTTAGTGGGTAATGTTCCTCTAGATGGCAGTAGCTATGGTTAGTGACACACAGTTGATGATCATCATAAGCTTCCATTTAATCTTATTAGTATTTGGCTCCCTGTAGGACATATCTGCTTTTATTTACAGTTTTTGTACTTGCAAGGTGAGTTGGCCAAAGAGCCAATTTAGACTAAATTTACTATCTGTATCTGGTCAGCGGAGGCTGGCCCTGATTTTGAAACCAAGCTGTTGGATTAGACATTTGTGTTTGGGGCCTTTTTTCCTTTTTGTCCTAATTCCAATTTTGAGGCAAATGCAATGGCAACCATCCTCCTTGAGGTGGTGGAGATGGTGACAGGTGAAACATGATGTGAAGTCGGCATCGTTTCACATGTATCCAAAAATAAGTGATCCTGATGGCTACTTTGACAGCCATACAGCTTCATTCGATTGACATAGTACCATCCAGGCAAAAGTGAGGATGACAGATGCTGGAGATCAGAGTCTAGATTAGAGTGGTGATAGAGAAGCACAGCAGGTCAGACAGCATCCGAGGAGCAGGAAAACCGATGTTTCGGGCAGGAGCCCTTCATCAGGAATGTACCATCTAGCCTTGGCTGAGTCCAAAGAACCTTGTAGACTAACAGGCTTGCTTTAACCATTACTGTATATACGAGGACTCAGAATATTTTGGGAAAAACAATGTACCTAGCTGATAGATCTGGAGCATGACTTACTGTCTATATCATATTGACAGGCTTTATTTAACATCAAAATATGCTTTACTACATTTCTTCTCCTGTCTTAATTTAATGGCCATCTCCATTTGGGCAGCTTGAACATTGTGCAGAGTTTTCTCATGACCAAGGACCACTACTTCAGGCTCTGAAAGATCAAGTGCCAGGAGAGCTTCATAAGAAGCCCTATCCTTCAGATGTGTGGAGTAAACCCTATGGATCTTGATCCAGTATTATTTACCAGTATTAGGATGAAGGGCAAAACTACATTTCATGTCGAATTATTTTATTGTACAGTTCAGTTCATTCTTCCCATAATCCCACTTGACTGAAGATGGTAAATTGTGTGAAATATCTGACTTCTTTCTGTGTGAAATTTCTGACAATTTTTCATAACTTGGACAATTAAAGTGGTTGCCTTGATCAGATTCAATACTGCATGGGACTTCCTATCTCGTGAATACGTGCTGTACCAGTCTATTGGCTGTTATTCTGGCTCTGTTACTTTCAGTGGGCCATACTTCAACCCATTTATTAAAGGGAATCAAAGACAGCCAGGATATATTTACACATGCTTTTGTATCTTTGGCCACAGGTGAGGTCCCAGAGGATTGGAGAATAGCCAATGTTGAACCCATTCTTTATGAAGAGTATCAGGGATAATATTGGAAATTAAAGCCCTGTGTGTCTCATGTTGATGGTAGGGAAATTATTGGAGAAGATTCTCAGGGACACAGTCCATGTGGATTTAGAAGCAAATGGACTTATTAGGGATGACAGCATGGTTCTTTGCGGGGAGATTGTGCCACACTAACTTGATTAAGATTTTTGGGGCGGTGACAAAGATGATTGATGAGGGAAAAATGGTTGATGTTGTCTACATGGACTTCAGTAAAGTCTTTGGCAAGGTCCCTCATGGCAGACTGGTACAAAAAGTGAAGTCACATGGTATCAGGGTGAGTTGGCGAGATGGATATAGAACTGGCTTTATCATAGGAGACAGAAGGTAACAGTGGGAGGATGCCATTTAGAATGGGGAGTTGTGATTAGTTGTGTTCCACAGGGATCAGTGCTGGGACCTCTACTGTTCGTAATCTACATAAATGATTTGGATGAAAACATAGCTGGCCTAATCAGTAAGTTTTCAGATAAGTTGCAGATAGACAGGAGGATTGTCAGAGGATACAGCAGGATATAGACAAGTTGGAGGCCTGGGCAGAAAAATGGCAGATGGAGTTTAATCCGGGCAAATGTAGGGTGATGCATTTGGGAAGGTCAGGTACAGGTGGAAATTATACAGTGAATGGCAGGGTATTGACTTGCAGAGTGATATAGGCATGCAGATCCACATGTCACTGAAGATGACAGCGCAAATAGATGAGGTAGTAAAAAAGGCTTGCCTTCATTGGAAAGCACACTGAGGATAAGGATAGAGAAGTCATGCTGCAGCTTTATAGAACTTTAGTTAGGCCACACTTGGAATATTGCGTACAGTTCTGGTCACCACACTACCAGAAAGATGGGATGCTTTGGAGAGGGTACAGAAAAGGTTTTACCAGAATGTTGCCTTGTATGGGGGATTTTAGCTGTGAAGAAAGGTTGGATTGACTGAGTTTTTTTTCATTGAAACACAGGAGTTTGAGGGGCGACCTGATAGAAGATTGTAAGATTGTGAATGGCATGGATAGTTTGGAAATTATGAGGCATTTTCACAGGATGGAGGGGTCAATTACTGGGAGGCACAGTTTCAAGGTGCAGGGGGGATGTTTAAAAGAAATGTATGAGGCAAGTTTTTCACACAAAGTGTTGAGTACCTGCAATGCATTGCAGAGGAGGTGGTGGAAGCAGCCACAACAGCAGCATTTAAGAAACAACTGAACGAATACATGAATAGGAAGGGAATAGAGGGATATGGATCCTGTAAGTGAAGACCGTTTTAGTATGGAAGGCAAAATGTGTCAGTGCAGACTTCGACGGCTGAAAGGCCTGAACTGTGTTGTATAGTTCTTTGTTCTTTGTTATGCCTTGCGTGGTAGCAAAGATCTAATTTCATCTATTCACAAGTAGTTCCAGGGTCCAATTGCTGGTCTTGTGTCTTAATTCCCTGTTGTTATCATAATGATCCAGGTTATTCTGGTGACATACCAAACAATTGTCGACTCAATGTTTCACTTCCTTTCCCACATTAAGTCACCAGCAATTGAATTTGCTCAGTGATTGTTTTCACCCCTGGGTGACCTAGGCATCATGGCATTGATATATTATTTGGTTACAGTTTGGGTTCATATGGATTTAGAAGCAAATGGACTTATTAGTGATGGACAGCATGGTTCCATACCTACCATGTATCCTCAGTTTGTATCTTCTACTTGGAAGATGAAAGTTATGTTTCCTTTCAGATCTGTTTTCAACCATTGTTATTGCCTCGAGCTTGTGTAAAATCTTCAAACTGAGACTGTTGGACAGTGACTGTATTTATTTGTTTGCCTGTTCAGGGGGCTTGACATAGATCTCCCTCTCAGGCACATTGTTTTGCCAATTCAACCACTCTTATGTTCCCAGCAGGGAAGGATTTGTCGTGTGTCTTTACTTTGATAAATCCCATATGCTTATTCCTGGGTTGTTTGAGTAATATGTTTGAAGAGGGTTGTGGGTGGCAGGGGTGTCCTGTCTGCTGACACAAATCCTTTGCTTCCCTCAGTGACAGGAAGTCAGTCAGACTCCTGCATATGTATACCTAGTTCGGAATAGATACCTATCAGTGGGGGATCTTGTCGGGATGACTAAGCACAGATGCTACACTGCTTGCTCGGCAGCTTGAACACTCCTTGCAGCTGTTTGCTTTAAAGTTATTTCTGCCACAGCGTTACCTTGAAACTCAGTTACATACATACCACATCCAGTTTTCCTACTTCTGTCCTTCACTGCAGAGGATTCCCCCAATAAAACACTTTGAGTTTTGTCATTTGACCCGGTTCAGGCTGTTCCCCAGGTTTTCTTTCTTTTTGGTTGGGCACATTAGGTCTCCTGTGATCATCTGCATCCACTACCTGACATTTATGTGGCTTACCACAATGGCTGAGATTATCAGCGAGAAAACTGAGTACTCCAGTGTGTTTAAATTCACCTGATTCCTTTGTTGCTGTTCTGACCTTTTTGGACGTACTTTCCTATTTTGTCTTCTTAATTGCTCCTTTAGAGTCATCGAGTCATAGAGCTGACTACCTGACATTTATGTGGCTTACCACAATGGCTGAGATTATCAGCGAGAAAACTGAGTACTCCAGTGTGTTTAAATTCACCTGATTCCTTTGTTGCTGTTCTGACCAATTGCTCCTTTAGAGTCATCGAGTCATAGAGCTGAACAGCAAGGAAACAGACCCTGCGGTACAAATCGTCCATGCCGACCAGATATCCTGAATTAGTCTACTTCCATTTACCAGCATTTGGCTCATGTCCCTCTAAGCCCTACCTATTTGTACACCCATCCAGATCCCTTTTAAATGTTTAAATGTTAAAACACTTCCTGAGGTTGCTCATTACATTAAAAACACCACCCTCTGTGTGAAAACGTTGCTCCTTAGATCCCTTTTAAATCTTTCCCCTCACACCCCAAACCTATACCTATCTATCCCCCTCATGATTTTATAAATCTCTATACGGTCATCCCTCAGCCTCCAATCCTCCAGGAAGAGTAGCCCCAGTCTATTCAGCATCTCCCTGTAGCTCAAATTCTCCAACCCTGGCAACATCCTTATAAATCTTTTCTAAACCCTTTCAAGTTTCACAACATCCTCCCTATATAAGGGAGACCAGAATTGCATACAGTTTCTATAAGTGGCCTTAGTAATGTCCTGCATAGCTACAACATGACCTCCCAACGTTTATACGCAAGGCACTGACCAATAAAGGAAAGAATACCAAACGCCTTCTTCACTGTTCTATCTACCTGTGACTCTACTTCAAGGAACTATTAACCTGCACTTCAAGGTCTCTTTGTTCAGCAATACTCCCTAGGACCTTACCATTAAGTATATGAGTCCTGCTCTGATTTGCTTTTCCAAAATGCAACACCTCACATTTATCTAAATTAAACTCCATCTGCAACTCCTCAGCCCATCATCCCATCTTATCAATATCCTGTTGTACTTTGAGGTAACCTTCACTGTCCAGTACACCTCCAGTTGAGGTGTCATCTGCAATCTCACTAACCATACCTCCTATGTTCACATCCAAATCATTTATATAAATGACAAAAACCAGTGGACCCAGCACCACAATCCTTATGACACACCACTGGTCACAGGCCTCCAATCTGAAAGCAACCTTCCACCACCACCCTCTGTCTTCAAACTTTGAGCCAGTTCTGTATCCAAATGGCTGGTTCTCCCAGTATTCTGTGTGATCTAACCCGGCTAACCAGTCTACCATGAGGAACCTTGTCAAAAGCCTTACTGATGTCCATATAAATCAAGTCCACTGCTCTGCCCTCATCAATTCTATTTATTACATCTTCAAAAAACTCAATCAAGTTTGTGAGATACAATTTCCCATGCACAAAGCCATGTTGATTATCCCTAACCAGTCCTTGTCTTTCCAAATACATGTAAATTCTGCCTCTTAGGATCCCTCCAACAACTTGCCCACCACCGGTATTAGGCTCACTGGTCTATAGTTCCCTGGCAACTCTTTACTACATTTCTTAAATAGTAACACTACATTAGCCAACCTCTAGTCTTCCAGTACCTCACCTGAGACTACCTCAGCAAGGGGCTCAGCAATTACTTCCCTAGATTCCCACAATGTTCTAGGGTACAACTGATCAACTCTAGGGGATTTATCCACCTTTATGCATTTTAAGACATCCAGCACCACCTCCTCTGTAATGTGGACATTTTTCAAGATCAAGCTTTATGTAAGGATTTGTGACTCGGGTGCCAGTTGTTGTGGTTGTGGGTGTGATCGCCGAGCTGGGAAGTTGATTTGCAAACATTTCATCTCCCAAGCTGATCTGGTCTTTCTGTAAAGCTAGCATAATTTCCGATCATGCTTGTTGAGCTTCGGCTGTTAGCCATGGGGCCACAGTTACCCATAACATCACGATCATTTGCACTGGCTTCTGTTTCTGCTCCCACACTGTTACTATGGAGGATCTATCCTTGGCTCCCTGCGACATTTCATTGACCTGCTGTCCCTCAGTGAAAACATGCATGTGCACATCATTAGTTTACACATATATATTGACTAAACCCATGTTCAGCTCACCAGCACCATTCTCAAATCATTCACAGTTTCTAAATTGTCAGGCTGCTTATTTAACATCCAGTGCTTGAGAAGCAGAAATTTCCTTTAATGAAATATTTGGAAAATTGAAGACATTTCTTTTGGTCAACTATCTGAAACTAAATCTATCATTCATTACCTTGGTGTCTTACTAAACTCTGAGATAAGCTTCCTCCTACATTTCTATGTTGTCATTAACACTGTCTATTTTCACTTCCACAGTAGCTCCTGACTTTGTCCCTGCCTTAGTTCATCTGGTGAAGTAACCCTCATTTATGATGTTGTTACCTCTAGGCTTGACTATTTCAGTGTGTTCCTAACTGGTCTCTCATATATTTGTTTCTTACACTTGAGGCTGCCAACTACTACTGATGACCTTACGCACATCAAGACTATTAACATATCACCCTTTGCGACCACTGACCTACATTAATTGGTGTTTCTGCACTGCATTGATCTTTAACAAAAAGTTCATACTTGTTCTCCGTTCCGTTATGGCATTAGTCCTCTCTATTTTAGTAACTTTCTCTGGTTTCACAACCCTTTATGATATATGACCTCATCAACCAGTGGTCTATTGGGGAAATCCCTGATTTTAAATGCTCCTTTATTAGCAGCTGTGCCTTTACCTGCATGGACACTAAGCCCAGGACTACTTTCTTATAATCCTCAATCTCTATATGTCACTTTCTCCCTTTAAGATGTGCTTAAGACCTTCATCTTTACCAACGTCTTGACCATACGTACTAATATTGTCTTATGAGCATGAATCTTACTTTATAAGCTTTCTCAGAATCATTGAAAGGTGCTACATAAGTATAATTTGTTTCGGAATACTTTAATGTAAACATTTTCGTCTGAGATTGGATTTAATATAGTGGATTATTTTTGCCCCTTAATCCTAGGTAATAGAGAACTACAGGTGCAAGGGCAGCTCCCTTGCCCCTGAGCGAGAAGGTATGGATTTAAGTTCCATTCCAGGATTTCGGGAAAGTTGTATTCACAGTACAGCCAAATACATGGGGCTGAATGTTGCACTTTTTTGTCTTTATACCTGTTTCATCAATCTTCCTGGAGGCCTGGCAAAACTACCACAAGGGCCCTTCCATGAAAATCACTGACCACGATGTCAAGGTGAACTGGCTGAAAGTTACCTATTTTTTGCCTCCTTGTTCTTTGAAATAGATGTGTCACATTGGCAATTGTCCAAACCTCTGACATTTTCCCTGAATCTGGGGATTGTTGGAAGATTAGTGCCAGTGCATCCTCTATCTCTCTGATTACTTCTGTTAATACCCGAGACACAAGTCAGGAGTGTGATGGAATATTCCTCACTTGCCTGCATGGATACAGCTCCAACAACACTCAAGAAGCTTGACACCATCCAGAATAAAGCGGCCCACTTAATTGGCACCACATCCTCCACTCCCTCCAACATCAACAGCCAGTAATAGCAGTGTGTACTATCTACAAGATGCACTGCAGACATTCTTCCCAATTCCTTAGACAGCACCTTCCAAAACCACAGGCACTTCCAACTAGAAAGAAAAGGACAGCAGATACATGGGAACACCACCACCCTCCAAGCCACTCATCATCCTGACTTGGAAATATATCGCCGTTCCTTCAGTGTTGTTTTATCAAATTCTGGGAAATCCCTCCATAAGGGAATTGTGGGTCAACTTACAGCACACAGACTGCAGCTGTTTAAGTTTAGCACAGGTGTTCCTGACCCAAGTTTCTCAATGTCAAACTGAATGCTGAATTCTACCATGTTATGATAAGTGTTCTCTCGGGAGTCTTTTATTCTGAAATCATTTATTAAATCTGCCTCATTACACATTGTTAGATCTGAAATAACCTGATCCCTGGTTGGATCCATGACATTATATTGCAGGAAACTATCCTGAATTCACTCTATGAATTCATCCGTGTGACTACCTTTGCCAACTCAATTTTCCAAACCTACATGCAGACTGTCCTTTTACACACACTCATTATCTCTTGATTTATTCTCTGTCCTACAGAACAGCTGCTGCTACTGCTGCTGCTAGGGAACCAATGGAGTGCTATCACCAGTGTCGTCTTCTCCTCGTTATTTCTTACCTTCCCCTGAATGGCTTCTACAACTTCCAATCCAACAGCATTTCCTGCCATTGTACTTATTTTATCTCATACTAACAAAGTTACCTCACCACCCTTCCCTTCCTGCCTGTCTGTTTCAAAAGTTACATACCCTTGACTATTTAGTTCCCAAATTTATTCTCCCCTCCTGATCTCTCTTCAGAACTATTTATTTTAAAGTCTTCTCTACGTTCCTAGTTATTCAATTCACCAGGACTCAATTTCAATGTTATTACCATCACTGAATCCCCCACCATCAACAGCTTGGTGGCCACAAACTGAATCAGACCAGCCATATAAATAGTATAGCTTCAAAGCCTGTCAGATACTCACATCCTGACTCTCTAATACATGTCCATCATCTACAAGGCACAAGTCAAGAATATTCCACACTGACTAAGTTGAGTGTAGCTCCAACAACACATAGGAAACTCAACTCCCACTACTGTCAACATTCATTCCCTCAACCAATGACACTTGGTGAAAGCAATGTGTACCATTTGTACTCACCAAGGCTTCTCTGACATCATCAACCTCAACTGCCTAGAAAGGCAAAAGCAGAAATTAAATGGAAACATCACAACCTGTATGTTTCCTCCAAGTCAATTACTATGCTGACTGAAATATGTCACCGTTTCTTCAAAGTCTCAGGATCAAAATACTGGAACTTACTTCCTCAAAGCACTGATAGTGTCCCCAATAAAAATCAAAAGAGCCATGGACACTGGAAATCAGAAATAAAAACAGCTCACGGTCACTACCACCTTCTTCAGGGAAAGGAGGGATGGGCAGGAAATGTTGACTTAGTACCACCCACATTCCTGGAACAAGTAAAAATAAACAAAAACATCCTGATCTGAAAAATTCATAGAACATAGAACATTACAGCAGAGTATAGGCCCTTTGGCCCTCGATGTTGCACTGACCTGTAGAACCAATCTGAAGCCCATCTATCCTATGTAATTCCATTCTCGTCCATATGCCTATCCAATGACCATTTAAATGCCCTTAACGTTGGTGAATCTATTGCTGTTGCAAGCAGTGCGTTCCCTACTACTCTCTGAGCAAATAAACTACCTCTAACATGTGTCCTATATCTTTCAGCCCTCAATTTAAAGCTATGTCCTCTCGTGCTAGTCATCGCCGTCTGAGGAAAAAGGCTCTCACTGTCCAACCTATCTAACCCTCTGATTATCTTATATGTCTCAATTAAGTCACCTCCCAACCTTCTTCTTGCTAATGAAAATAGCCTCAAGTCCCTTAGTATTTCTTCAGAAGATCTTCCTTCCATACCAGGCAACATCCTAGTAACTTTCCTCTGAACCCTTTCCAAAACTTCCGCATCCTTCCGATAATGTGGTGACCAGAACTGTGTGCAATACTCCAAATGTGGCCGCACCAGAATTTTGTACAGCTACACTATGATCTCATGGTTCCAAAACTTAATCCCTCTACCAATAAAAGCTAGCACACAGTATGCCTTCTTAACAACCCTATCAACCTGAGTGGCAACTTTCAGGGATCTATGTACCTGGACACTGAGATCTCTCTGCTCATCTACATTATCAAGAATCTTACCATTAGCCCAGTACTCTTTATTCCTGTTGCTCCTTCCAAAGTGAATCACCTCACACTTTTTTGCATTAAACTCCATTTGCCACCTCTCAGCCTAGCTCTGCAGCTTATCTATGTTTCTCTGTAACCTACAACAGCCTTTGTCACTATCCACAGTTCTACCAACCTTAGTGTCATCCGCAAATTTCCTATACCATCCTTCTATGCCTTCTTCGAGGTCATTTATATAAATTACAAACAACAGTGGACCCAAAACAGATCCCCACTAGTAACTGAACTCCAGGATGAATATTTCCCATCTACCAACACTCTCTGTCTTCGTTCAGCTGGCCAATTTCTGATCCAAACTGCTAAATCACCCTCAATCCCACGCCTCCATATTTTGTGCAATAGTCTACCGTGGGAAACCTTATCAAACGCCTTACTGAAATCCATATACACCACACCAATCGCTTTGACCTTGTCCACGCGTTTGGTCACCTTCTCAAATAACTCAATAAGGTTTGTGAGGCATGACATACCCTTCACAAAACCGTGTTGACTATCCCTAATCAACTTATTCATCTCGAGATGATTGTAAGTCCTATCTCTCATACCTCTATCCAACACTTCACCCACAACCAAAGTAAGGCTCACTGGTCTATAGTTACCAGATATGTCTCTACTCCCCATCTTGAACAAGGAAACAACATTTGCTATACTCAAGTCTTCTAGCACTATTCCTGTTAACAATGATGACATGAAAAACAAAGCCAAAGGCTCGGTAATCTCCTTCCTGGCTTCCCAGAGAATCCTAGGATAAATCCCATCTGGCCCAGGGGACTCATCTATTTTTACACTTTCTAGAATTGCTAACACCTCCCATCTAGTCTAGTAGTCTGTATCTCAGTATTCTCCTCAACCTTATTGTCTTTTTCTAGTATGAATACTGACCAAAAGTATTCATTTAGCGCTTCCCCTGTCTCCTCGGACTCAATGCACACCTTCCCACTACTTTGTTTGATTGGCCCTAATCTTACTCTAATCATTCTTTTGTTCCTGATAAAGTTATAGAAAACCTTAGAGTTGTCCTTGATCCTATCCACCAAGGCCTTTCATGTCCCCTCCTGGCTCTTCTCAGCTCTCTTTTTTGGTCTTTCCTGGATAACGTGAAACTCTCAAGCTCCCTAACTGAGCCATCACATCTCATCCTAACATAATTTGGAGATGCCGGTGTTGGACTGGGGTGTACAAAGTTAAAAATCTATAACCTGATTTTTAACTTTGTACATCCTAACATAAGCCTTCTTCTTCCTCTTGACAAATGATTCAACTTCCTTAGTAAACTACAGCTCCCGCGCTCAACAACTTCTTCTCTGCCTGACCAGTTCATAGTTATCAAGGACATGCAATAGCTGGTCTTTGAATAAGCTCCACATTTCAATGTGCCCATCCCCTGCAGTTTCCTTCCCTATCCTATGCATCCTAAATTTTGCCTAATCGCATCAGAATTGCCTTTCCCCAGCTATAACTTTTGCTCTGCGGTATATATCTATCCCTTTCCATCATGAAAGTAAACATAACCGACTTGTGGTGACTATCACCAAAGTGCTCACCTACCTCCAAATCAAACACCTGGCTGGGTTCATTACCCAGTACCAAATTAAATGTAGCTTCGCCTCTTGTTGGCCTGTCTACACACTGTGTCAGGAAACCCTTCTGCACACATTGGACAAAATCTGACCCATCTAAAGTATTGAACTATAGTATTCCAGTCAATATTTGGAAACTTAAAGGTTCCCATAACAACTACCCTGTCACTCTTGCTACTATCAAGGATCATCTTTGCTATCCTATCCTCTGCAACTATTTGGAGGCCTGTAGAAAACTCCCAGCAGGGTAACCTCTCCTTTCTTGTTTCTAACCTTAGCCCATACTACCTCAGGAGAAAGTGAGGACTGCAGATGCTGGAGATGGGAGCTGAAAAATGTGTTGCTGGAAAAGCGCAGCAGGTCAGGAATCCTGAAGAAGGGCTTGTGCCCGAAACTTCGATTCTCCTGCTCCTTGGATGCTGCCTGACCTGCTGTGCTTTTCCAGCAACACATTTTTCAGCCCATACTTCCTCAGTAGAGGAGTCCTCAAACATCCTTTCTGTAACTGTAATACAGTCCTTGACTAACAGTGCCACACCACCCCCTCTTTTACCATTTTCTCTGTTCTTACTGAAACATCTAAATCCTGGCACCTGCAATAACCATTCCTGTCCTCACTCTACCTTCTCTCCGGTCTCTGAAATGCCCACAACATCGAAATCCCAAGTATCAACCCATGCTGCAAGTTCACCCACCTTACTCCGGATGCTCCTGGCATTTGTGGGCAGCACGGTGGCACAGTGGTTAGCACTGCTGCCTCACAGCGCCAGAGACCCGGGTTCAATTCCCGCCTCAGGCGACTGACTGTGTGGAGTTTGCACGTTCTGCGTGGGTTTCCTCCAGGGGCTCCGGTTTCCTCCCACAGTCCAAAGATGTGCAGCTCAGGTGAATTGGCCATGCTAAATTGCCTGTAGTGTTAGGTAAGTGGTAAATGTAGGGGTATGGGTGGGTTGCGCTTCGGCGGGTTGGTGTGGACTTGTTGGGCCGAAGGGCCTGTTTCCACTCTGTAATGTAATGTAATGTAAAATGAAGTAGACAGACTTCAAACCAAATTCTTGCCTGCTGGTACTTTCTTTCGATCTTGAAATCTTCGTTCTGACTTCACTAAAACTGCAGGGGATGGGCACAATTGAAATGTGGAGCTTATTCAAGGACCAGGTGATGCTGTTTCACACTGAAACATTCGGACAATGTCAAATCATTTTGGTGTTGAGTCAATTGGATAGTTGAATGTTATAAAATTCCATCCATGTATTCTGAGAACACTTTTGGTTCTTTAGTAAACATCCAATTTGTTAGCAGCAATACACCTGTCAGTCTACTCTCACAATTTCTCTGGGTTGGCCTCCTCACTGCTTCTCATTCAATTTCTCCCAGGTTCCATCCCGTTGCTCCAGCTAATGTTCCAATAGCAGGCCATGAGTTAGTTCTCTTTAGCCTATGCGTTTTGACCAGCAATGATTTTTCTTCTATCTCACTGTGCATTACCTCCCCTCCCAGTTCAGGTTTCAAGTTACTCTTATTTATGCGAAGCTCTTGGGCCACTATCTCCTTTCCCCATCCAACACTGTCCTCTTCCTGACTGGGAACAGAGAAAGCTTTCAGAGAAACATTGAAAAAATGTCAGAAGTCACACGACACCAGGATATAGTCCAACAGGTTTATTTGACTTCACCTGATGAAGGAGCAGCATTCCGAAAGCCTGTGATTTCAAATAAATTTGACTATAAGCTGGCCTCATGTGACTTCTGACTTTGTCCACCCCAATCCAACATCGGCACATCCACATCATTGAAAAAAAAGCACAAGTAGGCCACAGCCCTTTGATCCTTCTCCACCGTTCATTATAATCATGGCTGATTATCCAACTCAAGAACCAGCCTCTGCTTTTCGCTCCATTCCCTTTGATCCCTTTACCATCAAGGGCTATAACTAACAGCTTGTTGAAATCAAATGATGATTTGGACTTAATCACTTTCTGTGGCAGCGAATTCACCAGGTGAAGAAATGTTTCCTCATTTCAGTCCTGAATGATTTACCCTGTGTCCTTAGACTGCGATCCCTGGTTCTGGACTCCTCTGTTATCAGGAACATGCTTCATGCATCTACCCTATCTAGTCCTCCTAGAATATTGGAGGTTTCATTGAGATCCCCACTCATTCTTCTGAACTCCAGTGAACACAATCCAAACTGATTCAATGTCTCTTCATACATCAGTCTGGCCATCTCAGGAATCAGTCTGGGAAAGCTTTGCAGCATTCCCTCTGTAGCACGACCAGCCTTCCTAAGATAAGGAGACCAGAACTGCAGAAAAGCACAGCCTATTAATGGAAAACGAAAGTTAAAACATAAAAGGAAACCACAGAGAGAAATAAATGTGTTTTCTGTGTTTACTGCAAGGTGTCTGTGTATGATTTATGTCCTACTCAACAATCACAAAAATCTGTGGCCTTGTTATGAGTTTTGCTGTTGAAAATAATGTTTTCTTCCAGTAGAAATATTGTGGTTTAGCATCTTAAATCTATTGTCTTCTATTTTAGATCTCAAGAGATTGGAACTTGGCAATCCTATCAAGGTGGGTCCTCATCTTGCTGTGAACTTGGAGAACAACATTGTGGTAGAATATCGCCCTCATGGCCCTCCGATCCAATTCAGTACCATTGCAAGTCAGCACCTACAACTCATTTCAAATAAACTGGATGAGATTAAAGGAGGGAAAAACACAGTTATAGCCATTACCTTAGTGGCCCATTTCACTCCTTTTCCTGTTGAAGTTTATATTCGAAGAATACAGAATGTCAGGAGGTCAATTCTCCAGTTACTCAACAGGAGTCCGGATACACTGGTTGTAATAAAGACGGCCAATGTCCGGGAAAACCCCCCACAGATCGTTGCCTATTACAGTGACTGGTACGCTTTTCAGATTGATTCAGTGATGAGGAAGATGTTCACAGGCATCAACATGGTATTTGTAGATACCTGGGAGATGACAATAGCACATTACCTTCCTCACAATATACATTCTGGGAGAATTATTATAAAAAATGAAATAGATGTGTTTCTTTCATATGTGTGCCCTTCTATACAAAGATAAACACTGTTTCACAATGTTTACCCCTCTTTAGAGATGGGTTAATGTCACCTGACATGATGCACTGAGAAAGCAGCAAAGAAACCTCCATTACAGCTGGGAATGTGAGTTCTGTCAAGGAATTGGCCTCCACATTCCTGGTGGAATGGAGAGACTTTAAGGTCTGCACGATGTCCTCTGTATTCTCCAGAAGCCTTGACAGTGCCAGAAGGCCAGTACGCCAAGTCTCTCAGTGAGTATGCTCACCAATGCTCCTATAAGAGTTCTTTCCAACAGAACCCGTCTGTGACCTACCCCAACAGTGAGCTGATTCACTTGAAGCTCCCTCCCCTTGGTTTGCTTGGTGTCAACTCCTGCTCAGCAGCTCACCCTGTACTGATCCCGATTCTGTTGAATCTCCCAGTTATGGTCAGTCCCACAGATCAAGCCATAGTGCCTCAACATCCCTTGTGTGGTTTATTGTCTCTCTCTTTTTATTTACCTATGGGACATGGGCGTCATTGTGAAGCCCAGCATTTATTGCCATCTTGAGTTGCCCTTGAGATGGTGGTGGTGAGCTGCCTTCTCAAACTGCTGCAGTCCATGTACTGGAAGTAGACCCACAATGATGCTAGGGAGCGATTTCCATGAATTTTACAAACCAGCACTGAAGGGATGGCGATATATTTCCAAGTCTGGATAGGAAGGGTTTGGAGGGGAACATGTAGGTGTTGATGTTTCTATGTATTTGCTGCCTTTTCCTTCCAAATGATTGTGTTTGGGAGTTTGGAAGGTGCTGTCTAAAGATCTTTAAACAAATTTTATCATTAGGTGAATTTCCACAGTGCACCTTATAATGCACACATCCAGAACTGAGTGTTGGTGGTGGAGGGAATGAATATTTGTGAATGTGGTTTCAAGCAGGTGGGATGCTTTGTGATGAGTGGTGTTACTTCTTGAGTGTTGTTGGAACTACAGGTAGATGGAAAGTATTCCATCCTATTGCTGACTTGTACCTTGTAGATGACAGACAGGGCTTTGGGGTTTCAGGAGGTGAGTTACTTGCTGTAGAATTCCTTGGTTCTGAACTGCTCTTGTACCCTTAGGGTTAGGTGTTAATAGTAGAGTATTGTAATGCGAGTAGTATTTGAACATCAAAGTGTGGTTAGGTTATCTCTTATTGGAGATCACCTGGCATTTGTGTGGTATGAATGTTATTTGCAACTTGCCAGTCCAAGTGTGGCTATCATCTAAGTTTTGTTGCACTTGAACATGGACTGCTTCAGCAAATGGTACTGAACATTGTTCAATTATCAGTGAACATTATTCCTTCTGACCTTATGGAAGAGGGAAGGTCATTTATGAAGAGGCTGAAGATAGCTGGGCCTCGGTGAGGAACCCCTGTAGAGATATCCTGGAGCTGAGATGACTGACCTCCAACAACCACAACTATCTTCCTGTGTGTCAGGTATGACTGCAACCATTAGTGCGTTTGCCCCCTGATACCCTTTGCTTCCAGTTTTGCTTGGGTTCCTTGATGCCTCACTTTGTTGAATGTGACCTTCATGTTAAGGGCTGTCACTCCCACCTCACCTCTAGAATTCAGCTCTTTTATCCATGCTCGACCCTAGGCTGTAATGAGGTCAGGAGCTGAATGGTCATGGTGGAGTCCAAACTAAGCTTCAGTGAGCAGGTTATTGCTGAGGAAAGTGGGGCTTAATAGCTCTGCTGGTGACACATTCTGTCACTTTGCTGATGATTGAGAGTAGATTGATTTCTCCTTCATTCTGTGCATAGGACACACTTGGGCAATTTTCCACACTGTTGGCCAGTAACGTAGCTGTATTGGAATGGCATAGCTGATTCGAACTATTCCTCTTCCCCCGGTTGTGCTGGGACTGGGTTGTTGGTGTTATTTTTGTTTCTGAAAGTGTAAATGAGAAGGGAGGCTTGAAGCTGGATGCCATTGTCTGTAGGACAGCATTCCTATGATGCTGAACACCATCTCCTTCATCGAACTGAGATAATAAAGTTGTACCTAATTCCACTGATTCTTTGCTGCTCCCTACTGCTTGTGAGTGGTCCTGCAGGAAAGGGAAGCATGTGAATGGCTGTATTGCACTGTGTTTACGAGTTATACTTGCCACTGCTGTATTGCTGGAGGTATGTGGAGATGATCCTCGATACCTGCTCCCACTCATTTCAGAGGCATTCCATGAGGGTACGGGACCTCCCGGAAAACATGGTCTCTATCTCCTGCCCACCTCCATGAGCACAGACTCTAGCACAGAACCCTCTCTGTGCCCTAGTTCTCAATTTCCTTTTTTGCAGAGACCACACTGGTATTCAGCAGCATCCTCCTGTATGTAATTCCAGCTTTCTTTGAGAGAGAGGGATTGCCTTTCAGAGCTGGAGGTAACTGTAACATTTGCTGGTCTTACTTGCTGTTAAACCCATGTTGTGTGTGTGTGCAGCCAGCCAGAAGCTGGGCTATGTCCAGAAATAATTTGAACATGGATGCAGCCCATTGCCTCCGCTATACTGGAAAAACACATTCCTATAAATCTTTATCCAATTGACTTTTGTAACTATCTCAAATAAATATGAATTTAAACACAGATACCAATTGTCTTTTTAATATCGGCACTAATCAACCAGGGAGGTTAATAGCATATTGATTTGAACGTTCCTTCACAGGGGTGAAGGCACTTTCTCATTCAGTAATTTCAGCATTTTCCAAGGGACAGTTCCCCAACCTTGAGGAGTCCACAGACTGTTCATTTTGGGTGTGTGAGGCTGCAGCTCCTCGTTCAGGGTCACAGGCAGTTTCTCCTCAAATTGAACCTGCACTTCAGCCCCATGCTCCAGTTCTGTGGTCACCTGACATGGAGAGGGAAGAGCAACTTGGAGAACTTCCTGTTGGGTCTCTGCCCAAGATAGTCATTAATAGATTCAGGCAGCAGGCCATGGTGCAGGGCATTCCACGAGGCTGCCAACCTCTATTCCATGGTTATGTCCATGTCCAGCTGGTTTTGAAGATGGAGCACACAATGCCCACTATTACATTTAAGGCCTTCCACAACTGCTGATATCACAGGGGCTGGAATGAAGAATCAGTCTGAAAGACCAAACTTTCATTTAAATTAGTAAGTCCCTTAGGGGTTTAAGTCTTTCATTCTAGATCTCCTTTAACAACTGACCATTGTCCATCTGATTTAATCTGCTTTAATTTGGCTGAATATGTTTCATGGATTTTTGATAATATTATAAGAAATTTTGCTGCAGCATTAATCCATTATATATGATGCTGCAATCTAAAATAATTGATTATCAAGAAACCGATTTGTATTTTGTTTTATAATTCACTGTCTGGTTTAGGATACATTTATCAGAGGAGTATTTCTTGCACTTAAATGCATTTTACTTTGTTCAAATAATTCATTCTTTTTCATAACATACTGTTGTTGTTATCTGTAATAAAATTACTGTTTTGTTTATATTGGCTTTAATAGACTTTATTTTCATGCAGAAGATTCCCATTTGGAATCTACCTTTGTAACAACAGTTAAAGTTCAGCCTGTATACATTGAAAGTGGCTTAGTCTTCTATGCAATGTCAATATGGATAGATAGAATATCAGAAGGCATTCTGATAGTTTTCTGACCAATATGTTATTTTGGATCTTATATTCTCCAACAACATTTAGTTTACTAGTAAACTTATCGCAGAGATGTTGGAGTATTTTGTGTCTTTCTTCACAGTAGATAACACAAAGAAATTATTGGAATTGGGAAGTTTTAATGTATCTGTGAAACTTGAAAGATTAATATAAGAAAAGATAAAGTATTGGAGAAATAAACTGGATGAAAAGCTGACAAATTCTTTGGGACTGATGAGCCTATACCTGAATATTTCAAAAGTAATAGCACAAAGACTGGATGCACAATGTTTTCTGTCAATGATATCTGACTGCTCCCTTTCCTACAGCAAAACTTGAAGCAGCAAATTAATACTTTTAAATTACAAACATTGGTATATTCCCAGCCTTAATAACTAATCATCTATTCTTCAATCATACATTATTGAGATACACAAGTTATTGATTCCTGTTTCTGTCTGCTTACTAATTATACCATATTGGTTAGTATATATGTGTTGTTGTTAGTTTATGTAATTACACAATTTGAAAAATGGTTTGCTCAGCATAATGTGAGTACAAAATGGCATCTTGACTTTGTGTTCAGTAGTGACCTAAAAAAGGTTAAGTCAAACTGAAATCTTAACTGAAAGGTTAAGTCAAACTGAAGTCCAGCCCTACTTACAGGGTAAAGGTGGCTCGGGGATGGATAGGTAGGTGAATGATTGGGTAAGTCTAGAGGTGGGTGGGCAGGTGATAAGATGAATGAATGGATACTTCGTTGGTTCTAGAGTTCATAGCTGATTGTTCTTCACATTATCAGGGAGATGGGGTGGAACATCTTGAAAAGTGTGAGGTAATGCATTTAAAATACAATACAACACAAAAACGTACAGGAACAGGCCCTTCAGCCCACCAGGCCTGCACCAATTCCTGTTTCTTATTAAGATCTGCTACTTTTTGCCATGTATGATATCTATCCCTCTGTTTACCTCCCATTCATTTGTCTGTCAAGGAATGCCTTAAATGTTGCCCATGTGCCTGCTTCCACCAATTCCACTGGTAGTGTGTCCGAGGCAACCACCACACCCTGTGAAAAATTTTCCCTGCATTTCTTCCCTAAGCTTTTCCCTACTCACCTTTAACCTGTGCACTCTTGTAGTTGACCTTTCCAACCTGGAAAAATCCTCTGATATTCACTCTATCTATGATGCTCATAATTTTTGACACCTCTATCAAGTCGCCCCTCAGCCTCCGTCTTTCCAGTGAAAACGATCCTAGTTTATCCAACCTTTCCTCATAACTAAAACCCTCCAGACTAGGCAACATTCAGGTAAACTTTCTCTATATCCTCTCAAAAGTACCCACATCCTCCTGGTGGTATGGTGACTAGAATTGTATACAATATTCCAAATGTGCCCTATCTACAGTTTGGTACAGCTGGAACATAATTTGCCAACTTTTTATTTGATGCTGCTGCTGATGGAGGCAAGAGTGCTTTCTGCTTCTTGACCACTTTATCCACTTGGGATCGTGGACCTGTACACTCAGATCTCTCTGTATGTCAATGCTCCTAAGGATTCTGCCATTTCTTGTATAACTCACACATGAATTTGGTTTTCCAAAATGCATCACCTCGTATTTGTCCAGATTAACCTCCATTTGCCACCTTTCTCCCAAAATCTGCAATCTATTTATATCCTGCTGTATGCTTTGACAATTTTCCTCACTATCGGCAATTCTGCCAATTTTGGTGTTATTTGCAAACTTACATTTTCCTCCCAATAATTTATATTTATTACAAACAACAAAAGGCCACTGATCCCTGAAGAACAGCACTAGTTATTTATCTCCATTCCAAAAAGCACCCTTCCCCGATACTGTCTATCTTCAATGACCAAGACAGTTTTGTCTCCATCTCACCAGTTCACCCTGGATCCCATGAGATGTTATTTTTTGTACCAGCTTGACATAAGGTACTTTATCAAATGCTTCACTAAAGTCCATGTCGACAACATCTACTGCCCTTCCCTCATCAATCATTCTTGTCACTTCCTCAAAAACTCAATCAACCTTCCCTGCGCAACCGCACATTGCCTATCACTAACAAGTCCATTCACCACCAAATGTGAAGAGTTCCTGTGTCTCAGTATCTTCTCCAACAACTTCCCCACCACTGACATCAGGCTCACTGGCCTGTAATTACCTTGCTTACTTCTGTTTCTCTTTTTAAACAAAAGAACACTGACCATTCTGCTGTCCTCTGGAACCATGCCTGAGGCCTAAGAGGATACAGAGATATCTGTCAAGGCCCCAACTACTACCGCCCTTACCTCCCACAGTATCCTGGGATAGATCCCATCTGGCCGTAGGGACTTATCTACCTTAATATTCACCAATATTTCGTCCTTCATTATGTTGACCTGCATGGGAGTATTACAAACCTTTCATTAGCATCAACATCCCTTCTGCCCCCCTCTGTGGTGACTATCGATGTAAAGCACTTAACCAAAGATATTTTATAGCTTCTTTTAGCCCTCCTAAGTCCCCATTTGAGCTCTCCCTACTCTCTCTACATTCTTCAAGGACTTTGTCTGTTTATAGTTGCCTCGGCCTTAGGTATGCTTCCTTTTTTTTCACTAAACTGATAATTTCCCGTCATCCAAGATTACTAAATCTTGCATTCATCTTTCATTTTCACAGGAACAAGCCTGTCCTGCCCTCTAATCAAGTGGTCTTTAAAAGACTCCCATAGTCAGATGTGGATTTACCCTCAGACAGCCACTCCCAATCTAAATTCTCCAACTATGGAGTCATAGAGTCATAGCTTGCCCCAATTTAACACCTTCATCCAAGGTTCACTGTTGTTATTATCCAAAAGTATCCAAAAACGTATGGAATTATGGTCACTATTTCCAAAATGTTCCCCCACTGATCTATTGATCATCTGGCTGGGCTCATTTATCAATTCCAGCTCTGGTAAGGAGATCCCGCCCTGTTGGACCATCCACATACTGTTTCAAAAAAACCCTCCTGGACACACCTAGTAAATTGCTCCTCATCTGAACTCCTGGCACCATGGACATTCCAGTCAGTACGGGTGAAGTTAAACTCACCCACCGCAAGAACCCTGATAGTTTCATATCTTTCCAGAATCTGACACAGATCCTATTCTGTATTTCCTACTGGCAGCTGGGAGGTGTATATCAATCCCAGCATTGTGACTGTACCCTTCCTTTTCCTTTAGCTCCATCTATAATGCCTTGCTGCCAAGATCCCTCCAGGATGTCCTTCCCCAACACAGCTACGACATGTTCCCGAACCAATAATGCAATTCCATGATCTCTTTTGCTTCCTCCTCTGTCTCATCCAAAACATCGAAATCCCAGAATGTTAAGCTGTCAATCCTGTCTATCTTTCAACTCTGTCTCTGTGATAGTAACAGCATAATAATTGTATGCATTAATCTAGGCTGTATGTTCATTCATTTTACCTGTTATACTTATTGCATTGAAGCAAACAGTCCAAGCCTCCAGTTCTGCTGAGTTTAGCAATCCCTTCCTGACTGCTCTTCCTCTTAGCTATATTTGCCTTAGTCTTAAGCTCTTCTCCGGTCTTTGTATTTGCTGACCTGCTACTCCAGTTCCCAAACCCCCAGCCACGCTAGTTAGACCCTCACAAGTGGCACTTACTGAGCTCCCTGCCAGGACATTGGTGACCCTCCAGTTTAGGTGCAACCCATCCTTCTTGTGCAGGTCCCACCTTCCCTGGCAGACATCCCAATAATCCACATATCTGAAGCCCTCACCCCTACACCAGCTCTTTAACCATGTGTTCAGTTATACTCTGTCTCTGTTGCTAGCCTCAGTTGCACATGGCATGGGAGTTTACTACCCTCGAGGTGCTGCTTTTTAATTTTCTGCCTAACACTCTGAATTGCTTATGCAAGAACTTGACATTCTTCCTACCTGTGTCATCTGTGCCAATATGGGTAATGACTCCTGTTTCAGGATCCCCTGTATCCACTCAGAGACATCAGACATCCTATCACTAAGAAAAGAAAGTCTCCTCATTCTAGGCACTGGCTCTGAGCAAGCTAGTCAGACTGCATGTACAGTGCACATGCAAATAAAGAGCAACTTGGAGTTAGATCACCCCCACCAACTGATATGACTAACACTCTATTGGCTGTTAATTTACAAATTAAGTTTTAATTAGCTACCTAAAAACTACAGTTATTACTTTCAAACAAATCACACCCCATAACTTACTCACTATCTGAGCACAGTTGAACATGTGGCTACAGAAATGGGCAGAAGGGGAGGATTCAGATACCTGGATAATTGGGGCTCAGTCTGGGGTAAGTGGGACCTCTACAAATGGGATGGTCTACAACTGAACCAAAGGGGTACCAATGTCCTGGGGGTGGGGGTGGGGGTGGGGGTTGGTGAAGCTTGCTAATGCTCTTCAGGAGGATTTAAACTAATTCAGCAGGGAGATGGGAACCTGAATTGTAGCTCCAATGTACAGGAAGTTGAAAGTAGAAAGGTCATGAATAAGGTTTCAAGGTCGCAGGAGTGTACCAGCAGGCAGGAAGGTTATTTGAAGTGTGTCTACATCAACACCAGGAACATCCGGAATAAGGTGAGTGAACTTGCAGCAGGGGTTGGTACCTGGTCATTTCAGAGACATGGGTAGAGCAGGGACAGGAATGGTTGTTTCAGGTTCTGGGGTTTATATGTTTCAGTAAGAACAGGAAAGGTGGTAAAAGAGGGGGAGGTGTGGCATTGTATTTTAGGGACAATATTACAGTAGCAGAAAGGATGTTTGGTGATGACCCGTCTATTGAGGTAGTAAGGGCTGAGGTTAGAACAAGAAAGGAGAAGTCACCCTGTTGGGAGATTTTGATAGGCCTCCGAAAAGTTCCAGAGATGTAGAGGAAAACATTGCAAAGATGATTCTGGATAGTAGTGAAAGTAATTGGATACTTGTTATGGGATCTTTAACTTTCCTAATATTGACGAACAACACTGTGGTTTGAGGTCAGTTTTTGTCCAGTTTGTGCAGGAAGGTTTCCTGAAGAAGGGCTTATGCCCGAAACGTCGATTCTCCTGTTCCCTGGATGCTGCCTGACCTGCTGCGCTTTTCCAGCAACACATTTTCAGCTCTGATCTCCAGCATCTGCAGACCTCACTTTCTCCTCACAGTACATAGATAGGCCAACAAGAGGCGACGCCACATTGATTTGGTACTGGTTAATGAACTGGGCCAAGTGTTAAATTTGGAGATAGGTGAGCACTTTGGTGACAGTGACGACAATTTGGTTAAGTTTACTATAGCAATGGAAAGGAACAGATATACACAAGGCAAAAGTTATAGTTGGGGGAAAGGCAATAATGATGCATTTAGGCAAGATTTAGGATGCATAGAATGGGAAAGGAAACTGCAGAGGATGGAAAAAATTAAAATACTAAAATACAGACTACTAGACTAGATGGGATTGAGATTCATAAGGAAGAGTCGTTAGCAATTCTGGAAAGTGTGAAAATAGATAAGGACCCTGGGCCAGATGGGATTTATCCTAGGATTCTCTGGGAAGCTATGGAAGAGATTGCAGAGCCTTTGGCTTTGATCTTTATATCGTCATTGTCTACAGGAATAGTGCCAGAAGCCTGGAGGATAGCAAATGTTGTCCGCTTGTTAAGAAGGGGAGTAGAGAAAACCCTGGTAATTATAGACCAGTGAGCTCTACTTCAGTTATGGATAAAGTGTTGGAAATGATTATAAGACATAGGTCTTACAATCATCTAGAAAGGAATAAGTTGATTAGGGTAGTCAACACGGTTTTGTGAAGGGTAGGTTGTGCCTCACAAACCTTATTGAGTTCCTTGAGAAGGTGACCAAACAGATGGATGAGGGTAAAGCAATTGGTGTGGTAAAGTGTTTGATAAGGTTTCCCATGGTAGGCTATTGCTGAAAATTCAGAGGCATGGGATTGAGGGTGATATGGTGGTTTGGATCAGAAATTGGCTAGCTGAAAGAAGACAGAGGGTGGTGATTGATGGGAAATATTCATCCTGGAGTTCAATTACTAGTGGGGTACCACAAGGATCTGTTTTTGAGTCATTGCTATTTGTCATGTTTATAAATGACCTGGATGAGGGCGTAGAAGGATGGTAAGTAAATTTGCGAATGACACTAAAATCGGTGGAGTTGTGAACAGTGCAGAAGGATGTTGCAGGTTACAGAGGAACACAGATAAGCTGCAGAGCTGGGCTGAGGGGTAATTTTCGAAAGAGAAGCGCTTTCTATGTAAGCCATGTGACAGTTAGCAAAAGTCAATTTGAAGGTCATGGAAAAAAAAAGGAAATAGACTTAAAAGGTAAAAATTGTTGAAGAATTGGATCTGGATTTGAACATTGAGGATGAGTTGTAAAATCCAGATAGCAGTCCGATTGAGTTGGCTAGAATTTAATTGCAAATAAATCAAAAGGGAATTAGAATTCGGAAGGTTGAAAATCAAAAAATAAGTAAAAACGAAAGAAAGATGTGTCAACATTTCGAAAACTGCGGGAAAAACAACAAAGGATGCTGGAGAAACTCAATTGGTCAGGCAGTATATGTGGAGAGAGAAAAATTAATGTTTAAAATCTGGTATGACTTCAGAACACTGTTAGTCAGTTTCAAAGTAAATTGGATAAAGATTTATAGGAGTGTGTTTTTCTAGTGCAGGGGAAGCAATGGGCTGCATCCACATTCGAATGATTTCTAGACAGTGCCCAGCTTCTGGCTGGCTGCAGACACACACACACACAACATGGAGCTTAACGGCTAATAAACATATAAATGTTACAGTTAACCTCCAGCTCTGAAAGGCAATCCCTCTCAATCAAAGGAAGATGGAGTTACATACAGGAGGATGCTGCTGAATACCAGGGTGGTCACTGCAAATGAGGAAATCGAGTACCAGGGCAGAGAGAGCATTCTGTGCTGGAGGCCGTGCTCATGGATGTGGGCAGTGGATAGAGACTATGTTTCCTGGGAGGTCAGGTATCCTCATAGAATACCTCTGAAGTGAAGGGGTGCAGGTATCTAGGAGGGTCAATATCACAACCACCCAGCAACACTGTTACAATATGTTCAATGTCCTCACACTTATGACGAATGTCAGTGCCTCTGCACATTTTTGCCTGAATAAACAACTCTCTCCTCATACTGATCAATGTACCATATGCCCATTACTCACCCAACTGCATTTCTTAGCTCTCAGGACTCTCACAGAATAATTCCATGTTTCAACACATCCTGTGATCCCAGATGCACAGTTGCCAGCTCACACCCATCTTTCCCATGGAATACAGGGAGAACTAACCATTTGGATGCAGAACTGGCTCGAAGGTAGAAGACAGAGGGTGGTGGTGGAGGGTTGCTTTTCAGACTGGAGGCCTGTGACCATTGGTGTTCACAAGGATTGATGCTGGGTCCACTGCTTTTCGTCATTTATATAAATGATTTGGATGTGAACCTAGGAGGTATGGTTAGTAAGTTTGCCGATGACACCAAATTGGAGATGTAGTGGACAGCGAAGAAGGTTACCTCAGAGTACAACAGGATCTTGATCAGATGGACCAATGGGTTGAGAAGTGGCAGATGGAGTTTAAGTTAGATAAATGCGAGGTGCTGTATTTTGGAAAAGCAAATCACAGCAGGACTTATACACTTAATGGTAAAGTCCTGGAGAGTGTTGCTGAACAAAGAGACCTTGGAGTGCAGGTTCAGAATTGTTTGAAAGTGGAGTCACAGGTAGATAAGATAGTGAAGAAGGCATTTGCTCAGAGCATTGAGTTTAGGAGTTGGGAGGTCATGTTGTGACTGTACAGGACATTGGTTAGGCCATTTTTTGCAATAGTGTGTGCAATTCTGGTCTCCTTCCTATTGGAAGAATGTTGTGAAACTTGAAAGAGTTCAGAAAAGATCTACAAGGATGTTGCCAGGGTTGCAGGATTTGAGCTATAGGGAGAGGCTGAACAGGCTGGGGCTATTATCCCTGGAACATTGGAGGCTGAGGGGTGACCTTATATAGATTTACAAAATCATGAAGGGCATGGATAGGGCAAATAGACAAGGGATTTTTCCTGGAGTAGGCGAGTCCGCAACTAGAGGGCATCGAGTTAGGGTGAGAGGGGAAATATATGAAAGGAACCTAAGGGGCAATTTTTCACATCTGGAATGAGCCTGAGAAAATGGTGGAGGTCAGTACAATTAAAGCCTTTAAAAGGAATCTGGATGGGTATATGAATAGGAAGGGTTTAGAGGTTTATGGGCAAGTGCTGGCAAATGGGGCTTGATTAGGTTAGGCTATCCAGTCAGCATGGACAAGTTGGACTGAAGGGTCTGTTTCCATGCTGTACATCTCTATGACTCTCTGACATGCCTCTTGCGGAAAGACAGGGGGAAGAGGGAGAGAGAGAGAGAGAGAGACTATAAACCACACCAAGGATGTGGAGGCAATGTCGCTTAGAGTCATAGAGTCATAGAGATGTACAGCATGGAAACAGACCCTTCGATCCAACTCATCCATGCCGATGAGATATCCTAACCCAATCTAGTCCCACTTGCCAGCACTCGGCCCATATCCCTCCAAACCCTTCCTATTCATATACCCATCCAAATGCCTCTTAATTGTTGTAATTTTACCAGCCTCCTCCAATAGCCACCAGCTCCGATGCTGGGACTGACCATAACTGAGAGGTTCAGCAGAATTGGGATCAGTACATGGTGAGCCCTGGGCAGGAGTGGACTCCAAATAGACCAGGGGAGGGGGCATCAAGTGAACCAGCTTACTTCTTTGGAAAGTGACAGGCGAGTTCTGTTGGAGAGAACTCTCACAGGAACATTGAAAGGGCAGCGTACAGAGAGCATTGGTGAGCATGCTCACTGAGAAACTTGGTGTACTGGCCTCCTGGCACTGTCAGGGCTTCTGGAGGATCCAGAGGACATTGTGCAGACCTCAGAGTCTGTTTGTTCCACTGTGAATGTGGAGGCAAACTCCATGACAGAACTCGCAGTCCCAGCTGTAATGGAGAGTTTCTTTGCAGCCTTCTCAGTACAACATCTCAGGTGACATTAACCGATCTGTAGAGAGGGGTAAACATTGTGCGGAGGAACCATCCTCTGGTTCCCTGTGGAAGCAGGAAGATGGATGGAACAGTGAGGCTGCCTCAGAATGAAGTCCTTATGACTGCTGCAGTGGGCATTCACCAACATGATGTACATAATCGCACCCCAACTGCACATTAATTGTTCAGTAACTCAAGTGGTTCCTGTCTCTTTTGTTGACATGCACACAGTCATTAGCATCACAGGAAATCTGACTATCCTGACATTGCCATGGACTCACACTGCCTGCTTCTCCATGCAGAGATATACAATAATGTACCCAGCATTCCTGGCCCGTCACCTCTCAGATGGACAGTAAATTTTGAAAATAGCATCCATTCTCATCCAGAAATGCCACTGTGATTTTTACAGTCACTGGCAGTGCCATCTTCCCCCGATCCCAGGGTCCAGGTTGGAACTATCCTGTAACCAGCTCCTTGTTGACCTGAAGCCACTTTGGACATTGCTTCTGGTTGAAATGAAGGCAGGAGAAATACTCACAAAATGACTGCCTGTGAAACTGTGGAGTAGGTTTCTGAAACAAGAATCCAATCTACATTCAATCTGATTAACTGTCATCACCATGGCAACCTCCAGTGCAGACCAAGCACACTTGGACTTGTGGCCTTCTCGACATGCTTCACGACACACAAAGTGGTCATGCCATTGTATGTCATTCGGGCTCCATGGTGTCAGCAAGAACAGCAACTCTATGGACACCAATAGTGTGGTCAAAGACACCTAATGGTGTGTTTAAGTTTTTTAAGTTTTGCATCTTATGATAATCCAAACCTGGTTGGAAGACATCTAATACAGGATTTCAATAGCCTTCCCATTTTAAAAGTCCATACACAGGTCTTTGCCATGGGCAAGTGTCCTCCTCACTTCAAGGGACTGCCAAAAAAAGGAGAATACGGTGTTTATCTTTGTGTAGAAGGAAATACATATGAAAGAAACACATCTATTTCATTGTAATAATTTTCCTAGGATGTATATTGTCAGGAAGGTAATGTGCTATGGTCATCTCCCAGGCATCAACAAATACCATGTTGATGTCTATGAATATCTTCCTTATTACTGAATCAATCTGATAAGCGTACCAGTCACTGTAATAGATAACGATCTGTGTGGGGTTTTCCCGGACATTGGTCGTCTTTATTATAACCAGTGTTTCCAGACCCCTGTTGAGTTACTGGAGAATTGATCTCCTGACATTCAGTATTCTTTGAATATAGACTTCGACAAGAAATGTGGTGAAATAGGCCATTAAGGTAATGGTGATAACAATGATTTTCCCTCCTGTAGTCTCATCCAGTTTATTTGAAATGTTTTGTAAGTGCTGGCTTGGAATTGAATTGAATTGAATTGAATTTATTGTCACGTGTACCAAGGCACAGTGAAAAGCTTTGTCTTGTGAGCAATGCAAATATTTCAGAAAGTTAAATTGCATAGATAAGTAAATAATAGGTAAACAGCGGCAAAAACTAAATCACAGGTACAGGTGAATGTTAAGAGTTTGTTAAGAGTCCATTCAGTATTCTAACAACAGTAGAGTAGAAACTGTTATGAAACCAGCTGGTGCATGCGTTCAGGCTTCTGTACCTTCTCCCCGATGGTAGAGGTTGTAGAAAAACATTGCCAGGAGGGGATGGATCTTTAAAAATGCTGGTGGCCTTTCCTTGACAGCGGGCCTGGTAGGTGGATTCTATAGATGGGAGGTTGGCCTTTGTGATTGTCCGGGCTGAGTTCACCGCTCTCTGTAACCGTCTCCGATCTTGAACCATACAGTTGCCATACCAGGTAGTGATACATTCAGACAGAATGCTCCCGATGGCACACCTATAAAAGTTGGCAACGGTATTTGCCGTCATGCCAAATGTCATCAGCTGCCTGAGGAAGAAGAGATGTTGTTGGGCCTTTGTAACCAGTGCATCCACATGAAGAGTCCAAGAAAGCTTGTTGTTGATGACCACTCCCAGGAGTTTGACACTCTCCATTCGTTTCACCTCTGTGCTGTTAATGTGTTGGGGGGGGGGGCATGAGTAACATCCCACCGAAAGTCAATGAGTTCCTTGGTTTTGCCGGCACTGAGAGCTAGGTTGTTCGCTGTGCACCATTTTTCCAGGTCTTCCACTTCCCGTCTGTTTTGTTGCCATTTGAGATTCAACCAACTGTGGTGATGTCATCAGTGAACTTGTAAATGACATTAGTCTGGGGCATTGGCGACGCAGTCATGGGTATACAGTGAGTACAGTAGGGGGCTGAGTATACACCCCTGTGGGGCTCCAGTGTTGAGTGTTAGTGAGGATGAAGTATTGGTCCCAATCTTCACTGATTGTGGCCTGTGGGTCAGGAAACTGAGGATCCAGTTGCAGAGAAGTGGGGTTTAGTCTGAGATCACTGAATTTAGTAATCAGTCTCGAGGGGATAATAGTACTCAAGGCTGAACAGTAGTCAACGATAAGGATTCTTACATAGCTGCTCTTGGTGTCAAGATGTTCTAGGGTGGAGTGAAGGGCAAGTGATATGGCATCTGACATGGATGTTGGTCTGATAGGCAAATTGGAATAGGTCAAGAGTAGTGGGGAGGCTGGAGTTGAATAATGCCATGACTAGCCTTTCAAAGCCCTACATGAGCACTGAAGTTAGGGCCACTGGGCAGTAGTCATTGGGACATGCTGCATGAGCCTTCTCAGGCACAGGGATAATGCTGGCCCTCTTAAACAGGCAGGGACAGTGGCCTGCTGCAGGGAGAGATTGAAAATGTCCGAGAAGACTTCTGCCAGTTGATCTGCACATGCTCTGAGTGCTCTGGTACTCTGTCTGGTCCCATCGCTTTACTTGGATTCACATGAAGGAAAACTAATCTGACCTCTGATGCAGTGACTGTTGGGATAGGTTCATCAGGACTTGTAGGAATAGTGTTACCTCTCCACCAAAATTCTGCTCAAAGCGAGCATGGAAGGTGTTGAGACAATATGGAAAGGATGTGTCATTGTCTACTATCGTGCACTGTCTCTTTTTAGAACCTGTGGTGTCATTCAGTCCCTGCCATAGTCGCCGGGTGTCTGTCTGGGTCTCAAGTTTGGATCTGTATTGGTCCTTGTCTGTCTTCATGGCTCTGCAAAGGTCATGCTTGGATTCCCTATATTTGAGTGAGTCTCCTGAGCTGAAGGCCTCACGTCTGTTTTTTAGCAGGTTCTGTACGTCCTGATTCATCCAGGGGAACACCCGGATTGACTTCCTCGGTATGCAGTCCTCCACACACTTGCTGATAAAGTCTGTGAGGTGGTGGCGTCCAAGATACTGCGGACTGTTTGAACATGGCCGAACCAGCCGATTCCAGACAGCACTGGATTGGATCGGAGCACCATGAGGGTGATATTCTCCCACAATGTCATTCTCCAAGTTCACAGCAAGATTAGGACTCACCTTGATAGGATTGCCAAGGTACAATATATTGAGATCTAAAATAGAAAACGATAGAACTAAGATGCATACCACAATATTTCAAATGTTAAGAGATAGGAAACTGGAAGGAAACATCATTTTCATCAGCAAAACACAAAACAAAGCCACAGATTTTTATGATTGTTGAGTAGGATAAAAATCATACATACACAGACACCTTGGAGTAATCACAGATGGACTGATCAATCCTATATCGCATTAATTTACCTACACTTATTGTGTGAACAACTTGTTGTTCTTTGACCTCTCTTCACCTTACATTTATGCATCATTCTCCAATAAGGAGGCAGCCAGACTGTGCTGGTGCTCTGCCAATGCTGGTCTGTCTGATCTCAAAGTAACAGGTGAGACTGGGGAGAATGAAACTGTGACAGATTTGGCAGTCCTCCCTGTGAGGAATACTTCAGTCTGACTGAGTGAACATAGACTGAAAATCACTCTGCGGCAATGCGGAGGAAATACTTAATGAAATCATTATGTGATATTCAAAATAATTTACTCAGAGGCAACCAAACAAATGAATTAGTTATTGATCTCACAGCAGAATTTTTTCACCAATTCTACGCAATTGCTTTGGACAGAAAAATAATTCTTCTGCAAACATCACTCTGTTCCTTTTCCATTACATTATTCCCTTGTTTTCTCTCTCTCTCTCTCTCTGTTGATCTATTTGGCTTGTTCTCCTCTTTGGTGGAGAAATGATTTGGAGAAAAACTCCCAGGAGCTGCAATGTACAAGGACCTGGGATCACTTGTGGATGAAACTCATAAGGTTTGCACACAGGAGCAGCAGGTAGGCAGGATGGCTAACAGAACTTTGGACCTTATTTCAAGCAGGTTGGAGTAAACAGTTGGGAAGTCTTACCACAAGGTGCTGGTGAGATCACATTTGGAATATTGTGAGCAATTTTCTTCTTCCATCAGGAAAGATATTGTTTCATTGGAGGCAGTTCAGAGAACATTTACTCGGATGATCCCTGGCATGGAGCTATTGTCTTATGAATAAAAGCCAGGCAAGCTGGGGCTCTACACTCTGAAGTTTAGAAAAATGAGAAGTGATTACATTGAAACAACCCAAATTGTTTTGACTCGGAGGCAGCGTGTGGTCAGTGTTAGTGTCTTTATTCTGGACGTTGATTTGGTTGGGTAAACACAGCTTGGGATAGCAATGGCTCTTTCAGTTACCAGGAGATTTCTGCAGGCAGAAGAAGTGACCTTGGAGGTTTTTACAAAAGGTGCGGGAATTAGCAGAGAAGCTGGAGTTGGAGCTACCTCCATCCGCCAGGAAAGATGAGATGATTGCAACAATAGCTCAGCATTTAAACTTGCTGGAAACACCAAACATTCAAATGCAAATGAAGCAGCTTGAGCTCATGAGCAATTTTGTCAGTAAGCTGGATAGCCTTTAACCAACTGCCTCTGCAGTCAATAAGCTAGGTCACTGGTTCAAACTTATTGTAAAGGTTTCTACTTTCCTGGCCCTGAACTTGTTATTTCCTCAATTCTTTCCTCCAACCTTCCCGCATACCAACTCTGAACTCTGTTGACATTATTCCGACTTAACTGCTTACCATTGCTCTTCATGCTAGCCAGTTTTAGATGTTGACTCTTCATCTCCTTGGTATCTGATAGCATCACTTATTTCCTCAAAAAACCCTTGATTCCACCACTTGCAAACTATGACAACCCCCATCTCCATATTCCTCTCCTGTCCAGTGCCCATGAACTTACTGATTCTTCCCAAATTCATGCCTACCTTTCTCAGAACTCTAAGTTTGAATTTGTCCAATCAGGTTTCCACACCTGCCATAGTATTGAAATGACTCTTATCAACATTCTAGACTGTAGCAAAGGATTCATTCTTATCTATCTTATCATTGCTCAAGTATCACTTGTCATGTCTTCTCTGCCCCCTGTTCTGTTTTTGTGAAATATCACTACCAAAAGTGCTTTATAAGAGTGTTACAAAACAAAATATCACCACCTTCTCAAGGACAATGAGAGATGGGCAGTAAATGCTGGCTTAACTAGTGATGAGCACATCACATTAACAAAATAAAAATATATGGCCTCCAAGCTACAAATGGAAATATTAGTCAGATGACCAAAACTTGACATAAGTTAATAGTTCAACAATATTTTAAAGAGTAAATGAAATGTCGAGAAGTAGAATGGTTTGGAGAAGGAGATCCAGTTGCTGGTCCAGACACAGCTAATTGTGCGGTCAGCAATGTTAGAACAGTTAAAAATGGGGATATTCTTGAGGTTGTAATTGTACAGGTTAGATTTTCCCGGGGTTGAGTGACTGGATGAGAGTACAGAGTTAGGAAGTTGTGAGGCCATGATAGGATCTGGAAAAGAAGATGGCAACTTGAAAATCAAGACATTGCCTGACCTGGAACCAATATAGGTCAACTCTAGAAATGAGCAATGAGCAAGGTTATCTAGTTTCTGCTTCTGCTTTAGTTGTGTTATGGCAGACTACTATCCATGTTCTACTAACATTAATATTGATTATATTAGCTAAACCAGATGCATTCTGCTGAAATGGTGGTAATGTTGATGATGAAAGCCTTCAAATAGAAACAATCTAATGATGGGTATTGAAGATTAGAAGTGATGGGGCTGTGACAATTTCCTTTGTCAGCTTGTTCCACTGGTGTGAAAATAAACCATTGCAAATGTTGGAAATCTGAAGTAAATGCATAGAATGCCAGACAAACTCAGCTAATCTCATCTGTGAAGAGAGAAATAGAGTTAATATTTTGAATTCATCCAGCTGTCTCCACAGATGCTGCCAGACCTGCTGAGTTTCTTCAGTACTATGTTATTGTTACACTGTGGG